>NC_141246.1:19927089-20242089 GCF_054856555.1 Leptonotus elevatus
GGTTTCAACTGAAGCACAACCTGAAGACATAGCTGAAGACGTAGCTGTCACAGACCAAGTTGACCAGGTGACGAGATTTCTTTTTGAATGTTGATGTTGAAATCCATTTTTCAGAAGCAAGATGTTGCACAATTTATAAAAAAAAATATCTTGTCGCACGAATGGCTCATGCAATATGTGTATTGCAAAGACATGCAACAAATGAATATTGGATTGTATACTTTAGTCTGATTTTGACCAATCAGAGACTACCTTAATTGCGCATCGCCATACAAGAGAATTGTATTGAGGAGCATTACTAACAAAATATAACATTTGGATAAGACTAGATCACAATGAGCATGCTTATTTTTCCGCATTAACGTGCATTTCTTTCTTTGGATTATAAAGATCTCTCTATCTCTATCTTTATCTCTATATCTATCTATCTATATCTATATATCTGTCTCTCTATGTCTCTCTCTCTCTATATACAGTATATATATCTATACATCTATATCTGTATGCATGTGTGTGTGTATGTATGTATGTGTATATATATATATATATATATATATATATATATATATGTGTATATATATATATATATATATATAGAGATAGAGATATAGATATATATATATACTGTATATATAGAGTATGTATGTATGTATATATGTATATGTATGTATGTGTATATATACAGTATATGTATAGATCTTTTTTTTAGGTCCGTGTTAAATGTTTAATCTCCATCACTGTATAAAACACCCATGTCGCATGTTTTGTCAATACTGTGCAGCCATCACAGGTGCATAGTCCTCACAATGTCGTAGTTGTGAATAACTGACACTCTGAGGACAGTGTATTTACACACTGCGAATGTAAAATAAGTTTTCAGGGGTTTGGAGTTACACATACAGTCCTCATAATTCATACTCTGGTATGGACACTCTGAGGACTGTATTTTCTATTGATTGTTTCATTGTGAAAAATAGACGTCACCAATTTACACAAACCACTAGTGCTGACGGATTATTTATTTTTGAAATGGCAAATAAAATGTGTTTGCATTCACAATACTTTAACCTATTCATTGTTCTTTATGTACTGTAACTGTGTAAATGCACAGGTACAGTCGTGTTACTAAGAATTTAATTTTATATGTATTTTTCTCTTCATGTGTACCAGGTTTCAACTGAAGCACAACCTGAAGACATAGCTAAAGACATAGCTGTCACAGACCAAGTTGACCAGGTGACAAGATTTATTTTTGAATGTTGATGTTGAAATACATTTTTCAGAAGCAAGACGTTGCACAATTTATAAAAAAAAAAAAGATCTTGTCGCACGAATGGCTCATGCAATAGGTGAATTGCAAAGACATGCAACAAATGAATATTGGATTGTATACTTTAGTCTGATTTTGACCAATCAGAGACTACCTTAATTGCACATCACCATACGAGAACCGTATCGAGGGGCATTACTAACAAAAAATAACTTAATTGGATAAGATTAGATCACAATGAGCATGCTTATTTTTCCGCATTAACGTGTATTTTTTTTTCATTGGATTATAAAAATATATAGATATAGATAGATCTTTTTTTTTAGGTCCATGTCGAAATAATCTCCATCACTGTATAAAACACCCATGTCGCATGTTTTGTCAATACTGTGCAGCCCTCGCAGGTGCATAGTCCTCACAATGTCGTAGTTGTGAATAACTGACACTCTGAGGACAGTGTATTTACACACTGCGAATGTAAAATAAGTTTTCAGGGCTTGGAGTTACACATACAGTCCTCATAATTCATACTCTGGTCAGGTATGGACACTCTGAGGACTGTGTATTTTCTATTAATTGTTTCATTGTGAAAAATAGACATCACCAATTTACACTAACCATTAGTGCTGACGGATTATTTATTTTTGAAATGGCAAATAAAATGTGTTTGCATTCACAATACTTTAACCTATTCATTGTTCTGTATGTACTGTAACTGTGTAAATGCACAGGTACAGACTTGTGTGTTACTAAGAATTGAATTTTATATGTATTTTTCTCTTCATGTGTACCAGGTTTCAACTGAAGCACAACCTGAAGACATAGCTGAAGACGTAGCTGTCACAGACCAAGTTGACCAGGTGACGAGATTTCTTTTTGAATATTGATGTTGAAATCAGTTTTCAGAAGCAAGACGTTAGGAGTGAAGAGTGTAGAGTAGATGCTAGGGCTGAACTATATAACTAACAAATATAATCACAACAATTTTTTATGCAATGTGTATTGCCAAGACGTTCAAAATATTGTATCCAACAATAAGCTTGTATGGGACTAAAATTCCTACAAGTCAACATTAAAAATATCTCAAATTGAAGATTTGTTGGCAGTTTGGTGATTTGGATTATGCACTGTAGTGATCTTTTGTTCCCATTAATTTATTTATGGTGGATTTTAGAGATGAACTCGCTATCAATTTTATTTTATTTTTTTAAACAGAAGTGTAAACATCAGGTAGTTAATTTACTTGTATCAAGCTTGGATAAATGTGCTTTATGTTTTGGACCTTTCTCTGCACTAGAATGGACTGGCATGATGGGTATTTTATCTTCTGTGTTATTTGTATCTGCAATGGATCTTTGTTTCACGCAACCAGAATTAATAGTGCAGGCATTTTCATTGAATGAATATAATTTAGTCAAGAGGATAAATTATGACCCATGTTTATACCTTTATCTTTAGTTGCAAGCAGCTAAATGTTGAGCAATTGTCTCAATCTTAACGACTGTCTGACTCGGTAAAATAGAAAAGTCTACTGTAACTGAAGGACTGTATCACACAATATCTGTTTTAGGGGCAATGCCATAGATTAAGCATATTAACTATCCCTCTTGTTAAATGCTTCATCTCATCTTTCGAATAAATGTGACTAGATTTATAATAATCTTTAGTATGTGCACAAACTTTAGGTTCTAAATGCTTTTCTAGTTTGCTCCAGCATCTGGCACATATCCCGTTTAAAAAAAATGCAAAACTGCTTGATGATGAAGACCTTTGGTAAATTAACTTTAGCACATTAGCCCATCAATGGCGGGAGCTACTTCTGCCGCGAGCGCTCGACACTTTTCTCAAGCTTCTACTTCGAGTGTAACATCACTAAGTAACAGCGAAGTAAAGCTAGTAAATATTTATGACCACCCGCCAAAATGAATTTTAACCCGCATTTGGCAGGTTAATTTTAGAGCCACTGTATATATGCATAAGTATGTGTGCATCTACTGTATATATGGATATCATTGCTGTCCTGTGAAAAACACGTTTCCATTTTTAGGTCGCGGGCTGCTCTCCGGTAGCTCCTATGGTGGAAGTGTTTTTCACAGAACAGCGACAATATGTGTATGTATGTATGTATGTAATAATTGTTTTCGTTTAAAAAATTAGGTTGCTGATGTATCCAGTTCAAGTGAGGATTCGTTAGCAGAGGAATATGTTCCAGATTCTCACAGTACTTCGGACACTTCCTACATTGAACCTGTTTCAGAAATTCAGAAATCCGAAGGTATTTCAGGAATGAGCTATGAGAAAACTGCTCATCCTTTAAGATGAGAGGTAGTCATGTTTTAAAGAATAAAATGTTCAATGTTCACTGACTCTTTTGCATCTGGTTTCATGTCGAGCTTATCCATTACAAAGCTGTGTTTGACCTAGATAACCTGTTCACATAAGAAGCAGTTTTATTAACATACCAGTTTCAGTCTGTCCTAAAATTGTAAGTTGTAACATGAGCACCATGTTAAAACTTACAATTTTAGGACAGATCAGGTATGACTTTGCATTTCACAGTATTGTTATGTACAACAATGTGTCCTTATATCAGGTAAGTCATTACACATCAATGCCATTTTAGTTTGTGTAAAGTCAGAATGCCAGAACTTTCAAATCACTTCAGTGACATGGTTGCTGTGTGTTGTGTAAACTTTGTCCTTGTAATGTGAGTTGGTCCTCATAATTACCATTTTTGCAATGGGCGTGGCTTATTTAGGTCATTATCTATGTCCTCACAATTACGGATTTTTTCAGGTTTTTCTTTTTTTCGTGTGTTGAGTTTTTTCAAGTTTTGAAGTGAAATTCTCCTGGACAACCCCAAAAAAATTTTTTGGGTGCAAGTCCCATCTCTCTGGCATTAGCAGAAAGGGGTGTCCCTGTAATACACAATTAAACCGGTTTGGAAAAAATGTCCTCATAATACACAGAGGCAAGTATGTGTGTGTGTGTGTGTGTGTGCGCGTGTGTGTGAGGGCTTAGTGTCATGGCGCGATGGACATAATTTGGACCAAAAAATTGAATAACCCCTTTGCATGTAAACTAAGATGTGGAGAGAAGTCCAATTAAAAGAGGCCGATGGTGGTAGCTTGACTAATATTCTCATGCTCGTGAGAGGGATGGCTCAAAATCTCCAATCTAGTTCACTATTCCATGCACACTATTTAGTCACATATCCAGAAAATCTTCATTAATTTATCAATATACTTTGGACAATTGCATGCATCTAACAGTTTGGGAACGGCCCTTTTTGTCCATTTGAACAAAGCAAGGTAAATTCAATCATCAAAATACTTTCAATTTTAAAGTAGATATGTATTTCTGCTGACTTTGTATTGGACTGGACTGAATCTCGACTTTACCATTCTTATTGGAGTTTATAAGTTCTCTATATGTTCAAGGATGTGTTGTGTTAAATTTTTATGTTGATTAAAACAAAAATTGGCATGCTGATTCCAAAATTGCAGTGAGTTTAGTTCTAACACATTTTTCTCCGCAGCTTACCCTCCAGTTAAGCAAAATTCCACTGATTGGCTATGGTAAGACTGTAGTAAGATGAGCTGATTACGATTGGACTCATCCACAGCTATGTGGCAAGTTGTTTGTGCAGTCACGATTGTGACAGATCGGTGAGAGGTGTGTGCAGATCCTACTGGGTCACCCCTTTCAATATCTGCTAACAGAAAGCGAGCATAGTAGTAATTAAGAGGCTTAGTGCTGGCTCTTTTCTTCACCTTGTAGCTATGTAGGCTAAATACCCTTGTAAGTTCTTTTTTATTTTTAATTTTGCTTTTTTTTTGTTTTCAAAGCTTGCAACTTTTCTAATTTAGTGTTTTATTTACATACACATTTAATTCATGTTGTTTAATTTGGATCCTATCATTCAACAACTTGTGATACAGAGACAAAATGCGATCAGTTTTGGATTCAGTACTGAAATTTTACAATCATAAGGCGCACCATATTAGAAGGCGCCGTCTCGTGCTATTTCTGTATTTAACACACACATAAGGCGCACCGCACTATTGGGCGCAGGCACGGTTTAACATATGCTAGCTCAAAACATACGTTAGCATGATTTCACGCTAAAACATATGCTAGCATCCATGCTAGCATCCATGCTAGCATATGTTTTTAAACAAGCAGCGGAGAAAATTTTAGTTTGGTTGTACTTGAAGGATTTAACATTGAACTCGCGTTACTTTTGATCATTCCTCATCTACAAATTCCTCAAAGTCCTTATCTTCCGTATCTGAAACGAACAGCTGGGCTAGTTCTTCAGAAAACAATCCAGGTTCCCTCTCGTTATTGTAGTAGTGTCAGAGTCAGTCTCGTTCCCATGCAGTTCCTCGGAAATTATGCCGGCTTTTGCAAAAGCTTGATTAGTTGCAAGCAGACACGATTAGCCCATCCACTCACAAATTGTGACATAACTCGCTCTAGCAGTTCCATAAAGTGAAAGCAGTGAGGACCAAGACATCCAACTGTATCTTATATACAGGAAACCCGACTGGCAGGCATGAGAACCCAAAAGACTCATGTCATCTTTCAGTTGAGTCTTTTGAGTTCTCATGCCTGCCAATCCAGGCCAGATTTCCTGTATATAAGCAATATATCGGCAGAATTGCTCCCACACAGACAGTCAAGCGGAGCGCTTACCGAAGTTGCACAACAACATTTACAGATATTGGAACTCGGTGCACACAAAAGGTGCACCTCAGGCGCACTGTTGATTTTTTTTTAAAATTGGAGACTTTTAAGTGTGTCTTATAGTCGTAAAAATACAGTATATAGCCTTGTTCGTATGTCTCAGAATCAGAATATTTATTGGCCAAGTATGTTAAAATGCACAAGGAGTTTGTTTACAGCAATAAAATACTTTGTGAAATAATAGTCATTAAGATATACTGCATCAATACTGATCGACAATAGATAGATGCAGGGCTACAGTGACAGGGCTACAAATGTACAATTATTCAGACAGTAATAATTTCACTACAGAGATAAGCTAAATGGTGGTGTGTCATGAAATGCTCCAAAAACAAAGGCAGTGACTAAATGTTTAAAGCCGACAGAATGTCTAGTGATTTTGCTTGATATTGCTGACAGAAGGGAAGCTGTTGGAATAGGTAGTGTCTACGGTGGGACGCATCCAAAATAATTTGGCTTGCCAGCTTATTAGACCTTGCATTGGGCAATTTCTCGAGAGTCCTAACTGTTCATTGTCCTTTGAATTTGAATAACACTTCCTTAGAAATTCCTGCGGCAGACCTTGTTTTCTCAGTAACTGCAGAACGTACTTCATCTGCTGGGCTGGCTAAGCAGTCACCCTAAGTGGCACATTCAAATGTTCCTATAAGGTGGGTAAGATATGCGAATTGAATGCATGTATTTCAATTAGAAGAAAGGAATAATAATACAGTAGTACACTGGTAAAAAGGGATTTGAAGGGCAATTAATATTTAAAACGAAGAGGAAAAGAGTTTAACACTTAGATACCAGCAGGAAGCAGTGCGCCTAAGGAAGCAGTTTTATAAACGAGGTGCTTCCAGTGTGAAGCAGACTTCCCCCGGGGTCTACACACTGGTGATGATGATTAGGAGTGGAACACAAAGTAGTAATGCCTTTATGAGAGAAACTTCAAATGCAAAATGCAGGAAAGCTGAGCTTCAGTGGAGGAGAAATTAACTTCACGTAAAAACAATGTCTTTATCATTTTAACAAAGAGTAAGTAAAGGATAGACAATAATGTTTTTCTGAAGTCATTAGTAAGAACATCAAAAATATGCACATGCTATTCGTTGTTTGATAAGCTCAATTTGTAAATGCTTTTAGGTGTGGTGCTTTTGGTTGCATGATGCACATGGAGTTGCCTTGTGTATGAAATGTGCTATATGAAGTTGCCTTGCCTTAATGGAAAGAGAGCCCATTTTAACATTTGAATGTGCATTATGGTTAGCCGAAATGTGGGTTTCTTACAAGCTGTGTCCCCAGTGGTGAACTATCATAATTTATAAAGTACAGAAAAACCAATAAATGTATTACTGATGTCCAACTAGTAATGAAAATGCAGTTAACAAACAATGTTCATTTGCCAATCAACACTTGAAAATCTGCAGGCGCTGTTACGGTTGTGACAGATTGGATTTCCAGTAATATTTATTATAGCAATCAAAGTAACAAAACTGCTGTATCCGAAAGACCAAAAACAAGAGAACAAAAAGCACTACCACACAAGTAGGATAAATTACAAAGTTCAAACAAATAAGGAATAACCAAAATGGAAGTCAATACCAGCAAAACAAAACGTACTGGGAACAAGGAGACCAGACTGTAACCAAACTAGAACGCACAGCAAACAGAGAACAAAGGAATGATCCAGCAATATGCTGGTGTGCTGCCTTAAAACAAGGACTTGATTGCAATTTCCCTTAGGTGTGCACCTCCCTGCTCAACTTGGCCACCTAAGGGCAACGAGCATATTGCAAGGAAAACACACAACCAAGACAGAACATGATAAGCGTTGAATTATTTAAATTTGATGCAAGGGAATTAGTGGCTTCTCTGGGAATAATTTGATAGTGGGTACCTGTAACACAAACATCTATTCAATATATTCTTGTCTATGTTGAACATCACTCGCATAGGGCCGAAAAACTTTGCAACTCCAAAAATAGTCACTATTCAGGAGACTCCACAAACGTCATATTTATTCTACCATGGATATTTCATCATCAAAGTGCAAAAGCCATTTTCAACATATTATTGGTTTGTGGAGAATAAAAGAGATATTGCTTGCCTTGTCTCATCATCTACCGAATCTCTATTCTCCACAATTGGTGACCCCGACGTTCAACTTCAGTGGCACACCGATCGTCCATAGGGGAAGGAGGGTAAACGCTGACCATAAGGGGGTGGGGGGGATACTTCAATCGCATTCAGTGGTGGAAGTAGAATTTATCAAATTACCCTTTTCCCACCACTCTCATCCAAAGTGGCCAAAGGACAACGTTATAATCTATTTTCCAACATTTTGGAGTGGGAAATGACAAACACTGCCCACAATGTTAATTCTTAAAGGGCCACAGGTATGACCTTACCATTTTGCAGATAGATTAAACATGTTTTGCAAATACAGTACATGCATGTTGGGGCAGCGTGGCTCAGTGGTACAGTGGTCATCTTGCAACCCTGAGGTTGTGGGTTAAATCCCTTGTGACCATGTTGAAGTATTCTTGAGCAAGATACTGAGCCTCCAGTTGCTCCTGATGCTGCGTCATCAGCAGGTCAATTATGTAGTAATATAGCATTATATTTAATGTCATTTCACTTCATTATTATAATAAAACATTCCACATGCATTCAAATATTAGCATTCAGCTTCCAGCATCCAGAAAATGCACGTCTAGTTTGTAAATCTAACACCCAAGTGTGTGGACTGACCGATCGCATAGATTTTTGAAAAATATTACATTGACCAAATTGTGACATTTGTGAAGTTTTGGCCCAAGGCCAATGATCTGTTTTCACTTTCCAACCACATATTTTTATGTGTGTTTGCAGTGTAAGGTCAAATTTTTGATATTCACAAGCCAGTCAATGTTTACATTGGCAGCAGAAGTAACTCCTCTCTATCACATATCCAGCGTTATATGCGAGCCTGATAACAAGCAGTATTAAAAAAATGGATAGATGGAAGTTATTTTTAAAGGATAATTTCAAAAACATGTAGGCCTAATAGGGTTACTACAAGTTTCTACTGCTGTTAGGAAGTAAAACGGCATGACACACACGCATGTGTTGTGTATGCGCGTGCAACATTGGTAGTACATCTGTGCTCTCAAATGTGTACAAAATGCAAATAGAAGATTTGTACAAGAGGTAGCTAGTTATTAACGAAAGACTTTGCTTTCTAAGAATCCACAGCAGGGTGTTGAGAAACCATCTCATGGGCTATAATGAGGAGAACAATCAACTTTTCAGAGATCTCATTTAAATAAGATGAGTTTAAATATATTCAAACCTCTCTGTGAATGCAAAATGACTATGAGCGGCACAGGTATGTGACAACCCAATCTGCAGATTTTGTAATCTGCTGCTCATGTCAGCACATTGTATCACGCAATATCTAAAAATAGATATACAAAATAATGTTTTAATAATATTCAAAAAGCTTTAGGTGCACACTTTTTAATTACCATACACTGCAAAATTGTCAAAATAAGTTTGCCGACTTAGACCATAGCATAAAAAAGGGAAAGAAAAAAAATTGCATTCCATGGCATATTAAAGATTTAATGGATAGTGCCCAGAGAGCAGGAAGACTCTGTTCCAGCAGCAGTCCAAGAATGTCCTTCCTGTTGCGTCTCACATCAAAGTGCACTTTGTTCCTTCATTAAGAAAATCCTAATGATGCTACTGTAGCAAAAATGTGACGTCTTAATTGGTGCATGCCTGAGACATGTTGAACAATTTCCTTTGTTCTGGCTTTGGATAGAAGAGAAGCACCGTAGGGAATGACCTTAGTTCCCCATTCAACACACTTGTGAACTTCACAAGAACTCCTTATAGCAATATTACACCTTTGACACTCATCTCTTCATCTACATCCTTGTGATTTCATTATTTCCTTCAAATTCTCCCCAAACCACTTTTTCTACATTTTTCCATGTGCTGTGATAAAAAAAAAATTTTTTTTCATGGCACTACAAGATATGGTTGATATAAAACAAGACAGCTAATTTGAACCAATGGCCAGAGGCAAAAAATATAAAGTGTTTTCAAGTTTGCCGTACCTTATTTCTGGCCAAGCTTTGGAGGTCCAACTATTCTTATGCATAACATCACGCAAGACCTGCATTGTGATCTAAGCGGCCAACTAAAGCTGTTCTAAAAGTCAGAACTGCGTTCCTGGTCCAAAGTTGGTACCAGTTTATTATAATTTTGTTTGTTTGTTTGACAGTTATTTTTTAAGGCCGGTTCTGTTGGCCAAGAGACACATTTCTTTGATTTGTAGCACACATTTCTTTAGACAGTCACTACTGTAACACTTATTTCTGTTAGTCATCATTCCTAAAGGTCATATCCCACTGAGGGATTAACATTAGTCCTGCTAGCGAATGTTGATTTCACGTTAGGGTTCGTTCAAGGCGGCAGCGTTTCCTAAATGTTCTCTAAGCAGTCTTGATGGTCTCAGGAAAGACCATTAAGCCTGTATATCACTGAGCGGTGCAGGCTTGCGAGGGTGCACACGCTTCAAATTTTGAACATGTTTAAAATTACTTTGCAAAAAAAAAATTGGGTTCTCTCGTAAATATTGCGTTCCCTCGCAAAAACGTTTGCGTTCCCTCGCAAAGATTGTGGGATAACGCAATTTTTTTATTATTTTTTGCGAGAGGAGGCAATTTTTTTTTAAAACAGTTGATGGGTCATCTTCCGGTCATCATGGAGTGTGTCCATGCTCCATCCTCGTCGCTTTTGGTCACACGGAAGATGACCCGGAAGTACATCAACTCGTTTAAAAAAAATGGTGTCCTCTCGCAATTTTTTTTTGCGTTATCTCATAGTCATTGCGAGTGTATGCAAACGTTTTTGTGAGGGAACACACATTATTTTTTTCCCTACCATGTCACCTCACGGGCTCCGTAGATTTGAGAGTATCTGTCAAGTGTCTTTTTGCAAATAATTTTGCAACTCTTTACGTAAGCCTGCTGAAAAAGCAACACTTGCTACGTGCGTGCACCCTTGAATGAACCCCAACGTGAAATCAACATCAAATGTTTACGCCTCATTGTGATCCGGGCTCAAACAAGTTATAGAATCAAAAAGTTAAAACAAAGTTTTCATGTTTTAATGTTTATAATTAGTTTTTACTTAGTATGTACAGCAATTAAAAGTAACGTTGCTTTGACTACTAGGTTCATCATGTCTATTTATATGTCTATTCTTAAGGCTCTTTTCAACGTCACACAACATTAGCAAACAATATGAACAAGCTGTGACACTGCACCATTGTCAACAAACTGACATGCTATGAGAAGGAAAAAGATTGCCCTTCAGTTTGAAAGCCACTTCTTTTCACTCATGATTGTTCTCTGCTCCTTTGTCTGCCATTGCTTCTTGCGCCTTTCTAATTTGTTGAATAGTTGTGACATTTTTTGTCATCAGTCAGATGAGTCGGCGGTCGCTTCGAATACATATCTGATTCACATCCACACACGAAAGAGGACTCGGTCAGATTGGGGGAGAAAAAAATCAGAATTGCACTGTTCACATTGCATGAAAAAAACAAACGAACTGATACATGTCTTTGGGAGGGGGGGGGGGGGGGTTAACAATATTCAATCATTAAAAACTATCATTGCATTCTCCCTTATTCTCGCTGTCCCATACACTGTATCGCTTGCACTCTTTCTCCATCACACATACACAAACTTGCACGCAACCGTAACCCCAGGGACTTAATTAATACCTCATGTGAGCTGAAGTACTGTTAAATTATTAAAATAGTTTCATGTTTCTTTCAATATTAAAGAAAGTCTTATTAAGAAAACACTTTTGCCGAAAACAGAAAGGAGCTCTGGATCATTTCTTGTCAACATGAAACGTGATATGTGTTCAAATGACATAGTTATATATAAAGATATTATCTTTGAAGGATGTATGTATCACGCTATTTGCTACTCTTGAAAACAAATCATTTATTCAAATCAACATGTTATTTGTTAGTTGTATATATAGAGCTTTTAATGATTTTTTTAAATCATTGTATATATATATATATATATATATATATATATATATATATATATATATATATATATATATATATATATATAAATACGTGACCCACATCTTTTATGAGATTGTATGTAAATATGCTTGAGTGTTTTATCATTATTTTTTTTTGTGAGACTTTATAATAAGTGCCACTCAAACTCAAAATTGCTTCTTTTTACACCTCTTGTGATCAAGGCCCAACAGCAAGAATTGTTTGGATTATTTTGCCCAAGCAAAATGAAACTGCAGGCACTGTACTGATGCTTGTTAAAATACAACTGTTCAGTGAAAATGTATTTCTCAAAGAGCTGCCAATGCTTCATGGTCTCCTCTATGGCGGCCTTGCCATTTATACTTTCATCTAGAAGTTCCTGAAATAATTTTGTGGTTCCGCTCCCAGTGCAAAATCTGATGTTTGACACACAGACCTACATGTTAGTTTGAGACTGTGTTTGTATTGTAATCCCTGCTGTGTGGGGGGAAAAAGAAGTGACACCCCACAGCCCTGTGACGACTGCCTTGTTTTTTTTGTTTCATAGCCACTGGATGAAAGCCAAAGCAGCTGTTCACACTCCTGTTGCATTGTTTGGGACAAAAACAATAGTCAAGCTTCAAATAAATATGTCACATGAACAAGATTTATGGCATCATATTTACAGTGGACCATGGGCAGACACAAGTCACACAGCCTTTTCCAGGACGCTGCTCCTGCTATTTTAAATGTGCTTTTTAAGGACTGTTATTTAACGGAAGAAGAAGGATACGGGAAGAAAGAAGCACAAGCAACCAAACTGAGTTTGAAATTTTAGGTTGACTTCTCATTTGTTTGACTTTGGAACCATTCAGGTCCTGAGAGTTCAATGTCCCTTGCTAACCAAGATTTCCGGCTTCATAGGTGTCTTAAACCTAACCCAAACAAACATACTGTGTTCTATTATAATAGGGCTTGTTAATCAAGTTTTACTTCCGTATATTATGCATTTAATCTTTAAAAACTGTTTTAAAACTTTTATTTAGGTACAATTTGTGTTTATATTTCATGTGCAATTTCACTCATTCATTGTCATTATTTAAGTACATTATTTTAAATTTCCTACATTTGAGCGCAGTGTTAATGTTCAAACTGTGACTAATCAGTGGCTCATAATATAAAATGTACTGTAAAAAAATAAAACCTCTGTCTCATTTTTGATCAACAGCAAGGCCTACTATGGTACTGCATTTTAATTAATGATGCTCATGATGGTGGTACTTGGTGTAAAATCGTTTGAAAACCACGGTCTTAGCGCATCAAAGGAAGAGCATTACAGAAAGACCGCAAAAAACACCATGATCAATAATAAATAAAAATATGAACATGCAGTGTATTACGGCTGGACGATTATGGGAAAAAATAATAATCACAATTATTTTGATTCAGATTGAAATCACGATTAATAAAACAATTATTTATTGATTTTAAAACGTAATTTTTTTTCAATTAGGGGTATTAAAACTCAAGTACTCGTAACTATGATTATAACCTTACGCCCATTTATCCCTTCACGTTAAACATTTTATTCCTGAACACTATTGTTTTTTGTTAACTATAACATAACCTTATAAATATGTGAAATTCAAGCACTTGCATTTTCCTTCTTAATTTTCAAACTTAAGCATGACATTACCATCTTTATCATATTTATTTTATCTTGTTATTTTCACAGGTCTGCGGACTTAGTGGGCTAAGTTGTGTGCAAAAAAAGAAGAAGAAGTCTTTGGATATATTCGTATCCTTGAATTTGGAGAAAAATAAAATTCTGTAAATCTTGAAACTCCCAAAAAGTAAAACAAAAAAAAAAGTAAAACAAAAATACTGTATACTAAAACAGTAATTGCAAAACAAATACTGGGTGTTTTGGCCTCTTGGGGTAGTGTGGTGCCGTGCATCATCAATGGTGTACACGCTTGAGAACAGAAGAACGTTGCGATTGAATTATTTTAAAATAACTTGCTGTGTCACAAAATTGGGAAACATTTGTGCCTTTAAATAATGTTACCTTACCTGTTGGTATGTGTTTCCACAGCATTTGTGTGTCAATATTCGTTATTTGAAGGACTATTACTCTCACAGTTGATGCTAACTTCCTGTTAGTATTTGAATGGTTTCCTCCATTCACTTTCATTAGAATTAGCGCTAGGCTCGTGATGTGTTAAAATCAAAGCATGTTTTGTATTTAAATACACACTGTATGTAATTCTCCTTATTGTGTGTTTAGATTTACAGTTAACTCCAACTGAAGTGTCATTAAACAGCTTGAAAGACTCCTAGGGACGGCATAATCACACTGATTCGCTGCGGGCGAGCTACAAGCTACATGGTGCATTCAGGGTCCTTTCACAACGTAGGGAACTTGTAAATGCGCCTCAGCGTTCTGCACATTAATAGTTTTTCTTTGATCATTACGTTTTAATGATCGAGAGGAGCCAAAATTGAATATTTGGTTCTCTTCTCCTTCACTTATTTCTATTCGCAATGAACAACTTGTGTGCATTGTCTCATTCGCTAAACGAGACTCAATTGAATACATTGATTTCCCTTGGGGGTTTGAAGGGCTCTCTACAAAGACTCGATTCCCATCATTCACATTGAAAAAAAAGACTTGATTTGTTTGTGAACATCACATCACTTTTGAGCACAATAACTATGTGCAGTAGGCCTATACGGGAGTAATGTCCGCCCAAGCATGTAAACGGGTTACCCCGATGTTTCAGAAATCTGAATTTTGACCTTAACCCGACTATGGGTTATATGCCACGGAGGAGGCAGGACTTCTGACTTCCTGGTTTTCACACATCAGCTTTGTTTCCGTTTCCTGTTTGCAACATGTGGGCTACGTCCCAGTTCTTGCGCTTCCGCTTTTGTTTCCCTCGGTTGCGCATTTCCGTCGACGGGTGCGAGTGTGTAGTGTGTCTGTATCAGTTGTCCGAAGCATTTCAGAGAGTTGATTGGGCACAGTGGTGGGCGTGCGAGTGTTGGAATGCGGCCATCAGTAGCTGGAAACGACGCTGATGTGTGAAACCCGGAAGTCGGCAGTCCCTGGTATCTACCCCACTGACTGCATGTAAAACTTATAGTCACTGACAGGGTCAAAGTTGGAAAGAACATAATTCAAATTTTGTGATTAAGTATTTCACAACATAAGTCGCTACTCAAGTGTTATTGCTTCAGCTGTGCCTGCTTCGGTAAGCTAATGTAGCTGCTTGTGGGCTCATTTGCATACTAAACGATGATTGGGTGTTTACTGGGAGGAGGCTCTCACTGTAGACATCTTAAAGAGCTGAGGCCCGGCACACAGCACAGAGCGAAGCAGACAAGAGAGACTGTTGAATAAGCTTGTGGGGATTTGATTTGAGGTGGCAAGGCTTTTGATTGAGAGAGCCCCTATAGAGCTGGCCCCGGTTGTTACGGATATTTGATCTTGGTCAGCTCTCAAAATGATTGTGTTGTCAACTGTTCTGGTTTTCTGAGTTCTCTGTTGACTTAATACACTAGTAGTTTCATGTCTTTCTTCAGGGCATTCCAAATGACTGTTGTTTGCACAATGTTTTTGATTTTTGCAGCTTCACATTTGCTATTGTTTTTCGTCCAGAGACAGCTATCAGGTTTTCATGTTGGTTACACCTTTAACAAGATTATATGTTTCGCCAGAAGTGTGTGGCTATCTGGCTTCGCTCTACAGGGCACCGAGTGCCATCTTCTGCCTTGCTCATGCTGGAGTAAACACCGTCGATTGCGCCACATGCTGCTTGGTACCGTGTGGTCGGACAAACAAATACGATTTCTCACTTTTCTTAATAGTTCAACCCTGACAAAGCTCTATTCTTCACGGAGTGCTATTTAAGACTCCTGCAGTGGGAGTAAAAGAAAGCGGAGAAATGGGGGACCCTTGATGTTGACGGCTCAGTTATATGCCGCATTGTGTGGTAGAAATGTGTTGAAAATGACAATCTGCTGGCTTCAGATCTTCTGCTTCTATAAAGAAGAAACCTCTTGAGATGTGACAAAATGTGTTAAATCTGTGTCAACCTCATCTTCACCTGTCCACTAGATCTGTCTCCGTTGTGCTCTCATCCTTTTCTCTGCAGCTCTTTCCTGTAGGGGAGGAAACGCCACATTTAATAACAGTGGTTTCTATGAAAAACATTTTAAAAATGTTGTACGATCTTATTCATTGATTGCACCGATCCTGGGAGTTAAGTTGTCTGGGGCTTTATGTCACTGGTAGGGTCACCCATGTACAGGTCCAGACATATATGTCATAATGCATTAGTAAATAGATATAAAGAGTAACACTGGAAGTTAAAAGCTATCAAATATTACAAGGTTACAGAATTGCTATGATTTGATTAGATATGCATACAAATGGAACAGTCAACATGGAACAGCCAAATAAATTAAAATCCATCCAAAGAAAACAACAATAAGCAACTGTAGCAAAACATGACTTGTTTTTACATAAATACAGTAATTTGCCAAACGGAGATTGCACTGATCTGAAATCAAAATTAAGAGTCAGAGTTACAATTGTGTAGTGTCTGTGGGAACAGCTTTGTTTATATACGGTAAATGACTGTCCACACAAAGAACTTTCTGGTATTGAAGAAATTGCTGGCAGAGTAGCTGCAGGAGAGAAAAGTCGACATTAGTGCTGACGACTCAGTTACACACATTTATGAGCACTCTGCCAACCCGACAGATACGCCACATCCGCCACCTCCATGACAGCAGCTGAGTAAGCAATACAACAGCAAAATATTGCTTTTGATGCTCTGACAAATATAGAATAATTGTTTTAAATAAATAATTCTTCAAGTCTGCCCTCTGGTTTCACATAGGAAATGAACAGCACTCATTTATGTTTCTGGTTGAATGTAACCAGCTGCTGAAACTAATTGGGACCCATCAGTGCATTTAACATGCCATTACTTAAACCTTTGTGTGGTCTAAGTGCCAGTCATAAAGCAATGGCATGTGGGTCATATCTCATAATTCATAGTTTAATAAAGACAAATTTGTTTTAGAAAGAAAGTAAGGAGAATACATGAACCATGTAAAAACATGAATCATGTGTAAAAGAAAGTATTAATGGCTAAAAGTTGTGTTGAATGTTTTTCTTTTTTAGTGGGTAAAAGTGTTAAAATAAATGGATATAAATAAATGAAGACAAAGTTCTATATAAATAAATATATATATATATATATATATATTGTAAATAATGAAAATAACTCAACATCAATTCAAGACATATTCCCTTCCTTTAAACATGGAGAGTGAATTACAATGTAGCCTTGGTCCAGAATATTGAAAAATAGTTCAAGTTAGCTCGGTACCAGCTGTCAAACTTGTCAGCCGGCAGCCAGAAATCGTTGGTCATGCTAACAGGTAGCCACTAGCCTCTTGCGTCCGAGACTTCTGAATGAACATGAGTTTGGGATAATGTTGTGTTGATGTTGGTCGCAACAACAATGTCAATCAACTACGATACAGAAACGTCTAAACGGGAAGTCAAGCTAGCCATCACGCCACGACGTGGGCGAACTTCAAAGTAAAAGTGTACTAAGGCATTGCCGTCAATGTATTACGGTATTTGGTAAACTTTATTCTGAAGTTAGGTTTATCCTGTTACGTTGAGTATGTTTCAGCTTCCTTGACATGTCAGTATGGTATCGACTGTCAATGCGCACTTTGTTTTCAGTTTTTTTCCCATGTAGAAAGGCGGCGAGCAAATTAGGACGTGGCGGCCGCCTCCAGCCTGAGCGACTGATATCACTCAACACAACCGCAGCACTCCAGCTTGCCAGCAACATATTTTAACTACAGTTGCAGCATTGCGCCATTATGGAGGCGCTATATCAACAGCAGTGCACCTGAAAGACTTGAAGCAACAACCAAAGGAGAAACTGCTTTTTTTTACTTTATTGTACCGAAGAAGAAATAGATCACGGAGTAATCGTTGCACATGGCTATTTCCTTGTTTCAAGGTGGAGGTGGCGCGCTCCAGCCATCACCAAAGTCATAAAAACACAGTATATACAATAAACATAATACTGTTTTTCAACATTGCTGAACAATTACAATTTAGTATGTACTAGTGGATGACTTTTTAATGATCGTCGTAAAAAAAAAATATATATATGGGTTGTGGCCGACGCACACCCAGCCATCCACTTAAATCAGCGCTCAAGCCAAGCCGTAGCGCGGAGCCTCCGCTCGGCCGGCCGGTCGATGGTCATGGCTCCAGCTTCGGGTGTAGCAGCTTTAGAGACCGCAGCAAACCTTCAGCTGGCCGGTGAGTGAGGACGACTAGCCGTTGACTCTTCGCGACCAAAATGAATGAAACTGCTGATGTATTCCATTTGAGTACTCGCGGTGAGCTTCCCGTGCCTGTAGTGTCATGATGGCAATATTTCATCCACGGTGGAAATGCAAAATGTTTGTAGTCTGTATATATATTGTGAATATTTGACATGATGCTGGCTGGCTGTCGGGTGTCTCGTTGTCTTGCTGGTTAAACCTGGAAATAAATTTTTCATATATATGTCAAAGCTTATGTGCATTTGATGGGCTATACTTTAAAACGTCGCTGTATCATGCAACGGAAATTCATATTTTGAATCCTGGAAAAAGCAGTGGCCGATACGATGAATGCTTTAACGTGATAATAGTCATATTCTTATTGGAACTGTTATTATTATTATTATTATTATTATTAGGGGTGTGCCAGCCAAAAAATCGATTCTCATAAGAATCACGATTCTCGTTTAGTACGATTCAGAGGCTGACGCCGTCCATGCCTTTGCTTCCCAAGGTGCAATGGTAGGCCATCATGAAAGGATTGTCCAGGAAGTGGTTGAGACCTTTTGCAGACCTCCCAGCTCAGCGGCCAAATACCCCAGGTGAGCTCTGTTTTTTTCTGCTTCTCCTGCCACTTTCACTTAACTTGCAATGCTTTTGAGCCCCTATCTAAGGACACAATTTTTCTCCCAAATAGAATCACTGCGACGTCCGTGTCAGAGAGGCTGATGAGCGGAAAACAGCTTTCAAGTTACATCACTCTTTTCCAACCCAGTGACACGATGCTCCAATACTCCACAGTGGAAGTTTTCCAACTACAAGCTTGTCTTGCTCTGTCTTTATTTGACAGGTACACGCTTCTCTGACAAGGTACACCATTATGTTCCTATCCCACAACAGCACTGTTACAAGGCATCCCTTAACAGCTGTATGGGGTCCAGAAGACTTTCAGCTAATACCGTCATAAACCCTCGTGTCAATGGAAGATGCACTTGGCTTTTGGTACCAAATAAAGTATGACAGCCCATGTGTGTGGGTGAAAGATGAGATGAATAGGCCACACAAACATTGCAATTGTCAGAAACGAGTGCTCATTTGAGCTGAGAGTGGAATTGGTTAATAATGCACTCGCACCAGGCTCGTGTACAGTCTTTAGAAGACAGAATAAAACAGACAATAAAGCTCACAAGTTTAGCACCTAATGTAATCATTACCATTTGCAATTCAAATGACCTGTGGTATTTGTATTAACTGGACGTAATAGACCCTTGCACACTTTTATGACAATGCTGCAAACATTTAGTTAGGCTGTGTGATTTGTATTCACGTTTGTATTTATTCTGGATCTACATAAGGTCATCTGGCTTAACTTTTTTTTAATTGTTTTTTTTTCTTCATTTCAAAGAAAATATCTAATTATGTGATAAAATGATTTATGCAACATATTCACATGTAATTAATGAATCAAATGTTTAACATAATATAGTGCACATTATGGGGCCCATATTCCCGGTTTAACTATCATTGTGGACACGACTTCTCCTTGTGGGGACATTTTGGTTGGCCCATAGCCGTTTCTTCCTATAGGCCAAGTAGGCGGCTGCCTAGGGCCCCCGAGCCACCAGGGGCCCCCCAAGCTCTATAGTCTTTACCTAGCTCTGTCGTCTCTATAGCTCTGTAGTCTTACCTGAGGACGATTAAAATGCCCTCTCTTTATCTGTCTCTTATATTTGTTTATTACATCCCCTTTATGCTTAAAAACGAAACATAGAATATCAATAAAATAAAATGTGATGATGAGCAGTGGCTACGTCACTAACTGTGTGAGAATGATTGACAGCTACCCAGCTACCTTTCCCGTTAGCGAGAATACTAAAACAAAACTGACACCGTAATGGCATCAAAAGAGTTATCTCAGCGGTGCGGGAAAACGGAAGAAAAAGAAAACTAAAGAAGGAAAACGGTCAAAGTAAAAGGTAAGGCACTTGTTGGTGATGGATAGTTGGAGGCAAAACTCTATTTTATTTTATTTTTAGCAAGTTTGTTAATTTGTTTTGCTAGCCATCTTGCTATCCTCGGCCATTTATTTATAGATGTTAACCCCACCCCCTGGCCAGCCCCTAGTTCAACTAGTATAATATCTATAATTATTGTACAAAATGCTTTAAAGTGACAAATTTGTAATTAGATATTAGCTTTAAAGAGACAATTTTTGATATAAAAACAGATTATTTTTTGTATTCTCTATTACTGCAATATTACTATAATTTCACTCATGTTCTATTTGCTTGATAACCTTTGCCATTTGCCAAAACACTCAGAAGCAGTTTTATTTATTTTAAATTAAATTAAATTTTAACTGTAGTCTGTTTTACTCCTAAAATAGGAACGACTTTTTTTTTTAAATCAAATAAACGACATCGAATCGATTTTCCCATAAATTATAATTTTTTTAAATAATAATTTTAAAGGCCTTTTTTTTATCTTAGGGTTTTCTTGAAATGTACTGTCCACATGAATTTAACTGTATTTTCCTACATTTATTAAATACCTGACTTATTCATCCTTTGTGCAAACACTTTAATATTTAACATCTGAGGGGTGGACCGTGGACTACATGTCTGGTCTTAAATTATTTAGTTTGTATCAGTTACACATTTGCACAATTAATTATTTTTGGCCTTTCATTGTCTTCCCCACAGAGGATATGTTATTGCACATCTCTTGGTTTGTTTATTTTCCCATCTGTCGCTCAGCAGCATTACACAAAATACCCCCCCCCCCCCAAAAAAAAAAATCAAAAGTAGAGTAAAACATTGGCCAGAGGTAAATATACTAAATTGATGAAAGTTAATGGGTTTTTTTCATATTGTAAAAATAGTATTTTATGAAATTGGTTTATTTCTAAGATCCAACTTTCATTCTAATACGGATGTTCAGCCATCTATGTTAACTGATTAGAAAGCACGTCTGATATATAGGCTTACTGTATAAACCTGTGTGTGTGTGTGCGTGTGTGTATATATATATATATATATATATATACACACATAAGTTAAAGCGGTAACTAATTAATTAATCACCAAAAAATATCGCATTAATCATGTATTAACGCAAATGAATCACATAATTTTTGACCGCAAATGATCCTTTAGCTGACAGCGGATGATTACGTTAAAGGTAGCACAGGTTGTGTTTGAGCAATACACATTACTACATGCATTAAAGTAAAGCATTTAATAAATGTTTGCTTATGACATTCAGAATATTTGTTCATGTCAAACTATTGGGGTCATTTTTTCCATTTTATATTATGTAAGTAATTAACTGATCAAAAAAGAGGAGGATAAGCGTGTGCAGGGGATATACATTTCTGAAGACGTCCTCATAACATTAAATGTCGGGGGGAAAAACGCATAACAGGTGCGCTTTAAATTTGGCAGGAAAAAATGTTGCTAAAAAAGCCTTTTTAATTAAAATTCTAAGATGTGATTAAACTGATTAAAACATTTAATTGTTTGACAGCTCGAATATATATATATATATATATATATTACTGGACCAGCCTGTGGGTGATGTGTAATGAAGTAAAAAGCAAAAACAGAATCAAAGTTATCAGAAATGGAAGGGCAGAGAGAGGGCTCACTGAGGGATCAGGCACAGTGAAGGTGTGCAGAATTACTTCCAGAATATCAAAGAAGGCCTACATTTGAAAGGATTAGTTCTGCCTTCATTAAGTGTGGTCTCTTAATGATGCACCTCTCACTCCTGCACTGATGGGGAAAAGAGTCAGACCAGCATCCAGCTAATTGGACTCGATTTCTGCATGAGTTGTTGTGAGCGTGCCTCTGAGTATACGTGCGCTTGTTTGTGCATATCCATATCAACACATGTAAATGCCCATAAATGTATATATGAGGCTTTTTCTCCATTGTTAAAGTCGATGTCTGTTTTGGCCCATCTGTATGCAAGTCTGACTTGACTGCCTTTTTAACTTTATTTGAATACACCTTTTCTGACAGACTCAATCAATCAATTGACCTAAGGGAAGAGACAGACACCAAGCTAACAAGCTAAATTCAGTCAGGGAACCAATTGAAGGGCGTTCATATTGACAGACAGCGAACACAATTGAATCAAATTAGTCCGCTGTGTATTTATTAAGTCCAATTAGTTTCAGGACTAATGCCAGAGGAGGAAAACTGCCAATAAATAAATAAAAGGCTCCACTCACAAAAACCCGTACCATTTTAAGGTGAGAAATGCATGTGTCCAATAACATGTAATTGAATAGACATTAAAATTGAGATTTTTTTTTTTTAATTATTTTGTGTGTGGAGTATGGCACGGTAGAATGGAGGCCAAGGCAGGTGGATGCAAGTGCAATGAAGCAGGCAAGGTAAGGATGCTCAAATTAATGGATAGATATAATAGAAAAAAGGCAAACAGAGTGCTATAAATAATTGAAAGTTCAAACCAAGACTGAGACTCTATGAGCATAAGTAAAACGGAGCTAAGTCAATTAATTTACATTAGAAAAGACTCTGGAGTAAACCATGCAACAAAACATCATAAAAAAAGATGTACACTGAAATACTGATCTTCACTCAATCTAGTCACAAATGTTTACTCAGTGTGATATCTGGACTTATAGTATAGTATAGTTTAACACAAAGCTTATATATTTGCAGGGAGCTTATTTTGTTGTATAAATGACAACAGGTGGATACAAAGATTGATTATACCTGTTGCATTCCGATCGAAGTGCATTTGTTTGCTAAGTTTGTCACTACATGCTGCTGGTAAAGATAGAAAACAAAAAACAAACAAAAAATAATTTAAATAATCACACAATAATTAATAATAATGCAGTGAACCTATACTTTAGTTTTTAACCAACGTGTACAAGACATTGATTTTTCTAAGCAAACAGTGCTAATGCTTCTCCAAGTGTGTTTTTATTTTAATTTTAAGAGTGATTTGTTGGTGTTGTTGGTTGTGGAACCTGTTGTAAAGTTGGCGCTATCTGTGGAATGGTACTTCATTTAATAGCGCTTTTCCACCTTACAAGGCCCTCAAAGCACTTTACATTCGACTAATCATTCACCTGATGACGTAGCATCAGGTGCAACTGTGGGGGTTCAGTACCTTGCTCAAGGGTATTTCAACATGGATTCAAACCCACAACCTCTGGGTTGGGAGACGACCACTCTACCACTTATCCACGCTGCCCCATGTAAGCCTGAACTTAGCAGCAGCGATTGCGGCACAGAAAAGGCTTCGTCATGCGAGGCAGCCCCGCCTCTCACTATGCGCAGATCACACACTGTGCGTAAGTAGCCATTCACCACGTGGGGAATTTTGAAATATACAAGGCATGATGTCCTAAATTGCACACTGACCACCAAAGGCCATCATGAAATTTGTATCTCTCTATACATTAACCTGTATTAAGAACAATCATTATCCTGACCAGAACATCAAATCATTTATATTAAATGTTAGTATTTATTGTGTTCTTTTGCCCATTCCTGATCATGGATGGTGTTTCCCCAATTTTGCCAAAATACTCATCTAAAACAGACCTGATGACGATCAGGAGTTCATCCTACTTTAATTAGGCTGTTTTTGACCAACACCCAGAAACATGTGCACTGAGATTAGCCCTGAGCACAAGAATACTTGTATGATGAGACGCGGCGGCCACCCGACTGCCTCTGTGATTTATCCAACAGCTTGCTGCTGTTGCCCAGCTGCCAATGCACACACACAAACACACAGAATATAGCCATTCAGAGACAGACAGCTGTACACCCATTGTTAAATGGTTTATACTCTGCCAACTGCTGCTTCCGCCACTAGACTGCATCGCTGCCCGGGTTGGCTTTCTTTCAGCAGTACATTGGGCATGCGGTGTGCATTTATATGTGGTATATAGAAAGGATGAGATCTGATGGATGGATCAGCTGCCCACAGAATTTATTGTTTTTATTATGTTTACACAACATACTGACTGGTCTCAGGTATTGCAGTCTTGAGGCCATTCACATGTGCATGGCACCCTTTCTGAAGATGAGCTTCAGGCAGAGTGATGTCACTGAAGGCCTGCACACCTAAAGAAACCTTTACTGACATTCACCGAAAGGGAACAAAACATCAAAAATATTTTGAAATACTATCATGTTAAATATGCAGGACTGCGACAACTGTAACCTACAGGAACAGATGCCTACTTGTCTATATTTAGACACCAGGTTAGTCATAATCGTGTTGTGAGGATGTGAGATCGCCAAGGTTGCTCAATTATACATTCTCCCCCCTTGCCTTTCATTCGCTACGCCACATCTTTTCCTCATTCTTCACCTCTGCCTCTTCACGCAGATTATGCTCAATCCGTCTCTCCTCAGCAGTGAGGAAGGAATTGCGCATAAAGCTTTGAACATGAAAGAAACGGCAGAAAAACAACAAGGACAACAGATCACTGCATGTGTGTAAGTCCATCTCTTCATGATAGCACTTGTAAAGGAATCCACCCACTAATGTGTATTCTGATTTGAAATTAAACCTCAATGCCAGTTGTAATTGTTGTTTGCCAGTTGTAATTGTTGTTACGGGTTCATATCAACATGCACATATCAACTGCCTTTGTATGTGTGAGAGAACACAGCAAATAGCAGCTAGCAGTGGGTTACAAGACAACTTGGGTTCTGCTCTACACGTCAAAATTAAATCAAGAGGTGCTAGAGTCCCATCCCAACAAACTTTACATCCTGCAGTTTAAGGCCCCGTCCAGACGGAAGCAAAGCCGACTTCGTTCCTCAAACAAATCTCGTACACAAAGAAGCATTTCAAGACTTGCGTGTGTCCAAAAGAAGACGCTGAGGACGTTTAACGGCTGTAATGTATATGCCAAGTCTGGAGTGGCGCTGTCGCACAGCCACAGGGAGTTAACGGAAAGCGTAGAAGAAGAATCAGCGAAGAAGATGAACACTTTTTTTTTCCTACGACAAACACAAGAGAAGTGACAATGGCGGGTGATTCAAAATATTTTGCTGCAAAAGCATAAGCAAGCTAAGGAGGCTGCGCAAAACGACTACGACACGGCTATCCGCCATTGTTGTTTGACAGACTGGCGGTTCGTGTGCAGTCACGCGAGAATTGCCGCATACGTCATCAATGTGCGACAATGCGTTGTTATCGAGCTGCGATCATTATTTCCTCACTGGAGGAGTATCATGCAGATGGACGCGTACAGGGCACGTTTTGAAATCTTTCCACTCTGGAGCCCGGTTTCAAAAGTGATCGGTTTCAAGCTCCAAAACCGCGCCATCGCATGGACGAATGGCATAAATGGTAAGAAACTTGTGAGGATACATTGAAACTGACTTTCGTGTGGACGGGGCCTAAGATAAGTCCAGCGTGTTCAGTTGTTCTCATGCTGTAGTAAAAACACACAGCCCAGTTACTTAATGTATTCTGCTCAGGGCCCTTGCCAGCCCGTGAAGAACTAACAGTAGATAAATCTCAGTGTGAATATAATTCTAAGGTAGGCTGGATGTCCAATGCTGACAATATAAGTTTGACAGTTCTATTGTGCAAACGAGTAACCCAGCGTGGAAACTGATAGAATAGAGCTTGCTATCAAATGGCACTCAGTTGGTTGTCAGTTCAACTGAGAGAGGAATCCAGATAAGCAATTCTGTGCACACAGCCAGCGCAGCTAACGTACAATTCATTTCAGTATGCAATGACACAATGGCTTTAGGAATGGCATGCAGCATTACCGTGAGGGGAAAGTTGTGTTTAGCTACAAACTAGTGATAGACCGATATATATTTTTTTAGGGACGATACCAAAAAGGAGGTCGACATTTCAAACAGTTATTCATTTGCAGTAAAAGAGAAAACATTTGCATCAAAATTTAAAAAAAATTCCTTTGTTGAAATTCCATTATTTTGTTCAAACAACTTTTCAAATGTTCAACACTGAAGGCTTGTCTTTTAATTTTAAATATAACAAATACATTGCAGGGAGCTTCCAGGGTCATCGCCATGTGTTAAAATATATTAAAAACTAAGCAAGTAACTTAAAAAAAGTGTAGGGAGCTCCCAGTGTCAGCATCATCTTTTATAAAGTGGATATTTAAATAAATACTTAAATGAAAAGTTCCCTGTATCTCGGTGAGTGACAAATGCATGCGAAGGTAGTGAATTTGGGGTTTTCGTCAGGGATTGTAAAAGATTTCAAATGATCTTCGCAGACAGTGGAAAAATTGTCTGAACATGTTCATAATGTATTTTCAACAAGTATGTTGAATGTGAACTTCTTACACAAATCCTGATAAAAACCCTAAATTCGCTACATACGCAAGTATTTACTCTTACGCTTTTTCAGCCTAAGGATTTGTAAAAAGGCCGATGCCTATATTTGTCAAAATGCCAAATATCGGCACCCATAATCCGTCTATCTCTGGCGAAATCTCACAGTATAATTGGCTATATGCTACGGACTTTCGGTGAAAGTGATGTGTGCGCCTATATAACTTCCAGTCCCATTTACTTCTATTAAAGGGGACCTGAAATGAAAATTACAATTTTTTTAGGTTTTTGACCATTCCCACCCTGATTTAGTCTCCGCAGTTGTGAGAAAAACGACTCACGTTTCCCTTATCTTGGGCAGTATGTGTCAACGCAGCTTAAACAGCACTCTCAAACGGTCTGTTTCAGCAAATCGGTTTTATACTTCATTAACTCCACCTTTTTTTATGTCATAGCTCAGCGCGAACTCAAAATTTTGAACCCCTACACCTACCTTCATTATAATACTCGCGGAAGCTGGTCGGCACTGTGGGCGGTAGTGGAACTTCACGAGAGACAGGGAATGGCCTGTCTCTGCTCGCTGGTCCTTTGCCGCCGGCTCGCGGAAGCCGTTCGGCATCGACGCTGGCCCTGCGCCCACCCATTTTTGGCTAAACCGCGCCCACTTCCCCCAAATACAGATACATATCATTTAGAAGGTTAAAAAGAAACAGACATTAAAGTATTAAACACAGTATTCAAAATTAATTCTTTATGCCTTCTTCTCTTAGTTTACTGGCGGAAGTTGCCCTATAGCTTAAGCCGCAAGATCCAACTGGCAGTCCAGGTTATAATTGTAGCGTTGCAAAGTAGTGAGGCCAAGCGGCGAGGTAGCAACAAACTTTTAATGAGAACACAGATAGATTTCTCTCGGCTATATGAATATAATATATTTCTATAAAACAGTAAAGTGTATTGTTTTAATAAGTTTCAATTGTGTGGCACGGTGTAATTCCTTTGTTGTAATTAGGAAATAAAAACTGAAGACAAAAACAACTGAATAAAGTAATGCAGTAATTCGCTTATATTGAAATGACATATCCACATAGATACAATAACCGTGCCCAGATGTGTTGTAAGTCTTTGTCTATGAGGTCGGTGGGTCAGGCAAAAATATGAGCTCTGGAAAAAATTAGCAAATTTGAGAACCATGCCAATATTTGTTATGTGCAAACCTGCTCAAAATGTGGGCAATCCGGACACCACGGGGAAAGGCCGTGGTTGCTGGAATGACATAATTTCGCTGTGTGGAGGCGTGCGGACCTTGTGGACGTCAAGCATGAACCAAGCTTTGGCCGTCAGCGAAACGGAGTCCGTAAAGCCTGTACTGATTCATGGCTTATGACGAAAAAACATTTCTGTCAATGTTTAGTCACTTTTTCAAAGTTTTCCATCATTTGTTATTTGTCAACAAAACAGGCGTCTGTCATTCCGTTTGCGTGCTTCCCGAGGCGGGATGGCGGTGCTGGAGGCTGTCCTGGAAGACTCTGGGCAATAGGAAACTTCCAAGTGCCCTTTTTTTTTTTTTCTTCTTTTTTTAAGAGCTCAGTATTGTTCATTCGGAAATGTCATCATCATTGCTCTTTTATTTATTTATTTATTTATTTTTTATTTTTTTGTGTGTGTGTGTGTGGGTGAGTATGTGTATGTGCGTGCGTGCGTGCGTGCGTGCGTGTATTTGTTAGCTCACCAGAAAACCTATTAGAAAAAATCTCATACCGTTCACCTAAACCGAACACCAGGAGACCCGAGGGGACCAAAGAAAACCAAGGAAGGTGAAATCCAGCACCGACCAGACACCCCCCACCAGAACTCCTCCCCAGCCCAAGAAACATCCAGACCCCAACAAATCCAAAAAACATAAAATCAGGGAGGCCTCAAGAGACCAAAGGAGAGACCGAGAAAAGGAAGGAAGTGCCCTTTTTGATTGTGAAGAAGTGGACAAATATCCCCCGCTTCCTCCTTCTCTCATGGAAGACCGCTCATTATCTAAAGGCAATTTTTGTTTTGGTTGAGGTTACTAAAATACTTCTTCAGCTTAAATTTTATTGGACTACCTCACTGTTGACTTTTGTTTAAAAATAAACCAAACTGTTCTGTAATTACAGGAATCAGTTTACTGCTGCATCCTGTCTAGTGTTGATGGATTGTTTGCTAATACTGACAGTTTAAGTGACGAATTGAACAATTATGGATTTTAATAAGCCCACATTTGCAATATATCACCAGCTCGTCATTTTCAGCCTCCCTCCAGTTTTTCTCCCCATCGAACCATATTTTCTTCTCATATGTACTCCTTCAAATTTGCTCTCATCTATGTAAAGCAAAAAAAAAAAGTGTAGTGCCATTTGCTGATGATGCACCTGCATGGGGAAAATGAGTAAATGAGCACAGCAAAAGGGGAAATATGGATGATTATGTGTCCTGTTGTCGTCTCACAACAGACTACCATCAAGTGTAATTTATTTGAGTGTTCAGACAGGGACAGCTTTAGTTTTACACGTGTAGCTTTTAACACATTTGCATGCCCATAAATTCTCAATTTCTCTCTCTCTCTTTTTTTTTTGAATTAAAGTTAGTGCTAAACAAAAAACCTGAATGTTGCTTACAACCAACCACCAGACCTAAAAGACGAGGCTGTGCTGTTAAAAGAACAGCAACAACAATACAACCTGCAATCTCTGCAATCCTCCCGAGTACACAAGCAATCAGTAATCACCATCAAGGCTGTCTCGCCTCTTGCTGCAGCGGCGCATCTCAAATCGTCTCTCCTGCTGGCTTATCGACATAAAAAGGTCCTCAACAGAGATATTAGGGCAGTTGATTACTTGATTACTGTTCAAATGATATAGACGGAGACATAATAATAATAATAATAATAATGTGAAAGTCAAATCAAAAGTGAATTTTATTGCATTTATTCTTCTAGCTCGTTTCAACTGCTCAGCAAGCGTGGTTCAAGTATGAGCATATTTTACTTTTTTATAGAGGGGCACGCGTACTTCACATATTTTAAGTGGTAAAGATTCAAGCATTTAGGGTGGGCGTTCCACGGCAGCAGTTGACTGAAATGTCAGCATAGACCCATCAAGGAGACAGGCTGTCAACTTCAGGATGTGATGATTGACAACAAGCCCACACACTTGTACTTATCAACAGGTAGGTGTTAAGCATCTGGAGAATTCATTTGCTCAAAAGATGTACTGTTGTTTGCTTTGACCATAAAAATAGGTTGACAGATGTTTGAAACGCCACAGAGAAAAATGGAGTGATTTCATCGAATGTTCTGATGAAATATATTGCACCATTTTATTTTCAACATTTCTCTTCCTCATTCCAACATATAACCTTGTTTCAAAATTACTAGAGCATGTGATCGCAGGTGTGTTTTGTTGCCCAGGTGTGACCTTACATTGATTATACAAACAATACATGTTCATTTTCAGACAATGGATTTTGCCTGTGAGGGTTACATTTACAATAGTTAAAGGTGTACCAACATGTATCAGACAGCTCTCTGTGGAGGAAGAACGAGAACTTCTGATGTCTCATATGCACAATCCTCCAAGGGTTTTTTGTCGTGCATAAAGCTGCATTCGGCCACCGCTAACCAATGCTCGCAAGGGGGGTGCTCAGAAATGCATGATAACTCATTTTCATACAGCTTTATTCACTGAGTTATGGATGTTTGGCAGATGGCCTTCATGTCCCAACAAAGCTGTGACATCAGCAAGGATATGCTTGCAGTATTTCAGAGCAGAATTATCAGGCGTGAGATTGTTTGCCCCAATAGAAGGTGGCAAAATATGGTTTCTTTAGCACCTTCCACAGTAAAATGATTCTCATGTAAGACAACCCACAATCCCACACTGCAAATAATACCAAATAGGTTTGTTTACATGCTATGAAAAACACACGTTGGGCCCCCCAATATCAACTGCATACTGTATATAAAAGTTGTAAACTGTATTTTCTTATTTAGAAACATTTTTACATTTCAAACACAAATATAAATTAGAGTTCAAACTTTTTCTCAATTCTGAATGAGTTGTATGGTCTTTTAGCAAAGCTACATTGATTATTTTCTAAAATGTCTTTTTGAGAGAATTTATTGTGCATATTTCAAAAGTAAAAATCGAATCTTGGGACTGTATTGTGAAAACAATCAAATACCATTAGCGATATATAAATATTTTACAGGCTATATTAATATACTTTTAATCTTCACGGCCACTCCTGCAGGTACATAAATACATAAATAATTTCCCGTTTCAACTATTGTTTAGCTGTGTGTGTAGCATTATTCATTTTTTGTACAATGTTCTCTCCATACACTTATTAAAATTGCCTATTTTGCTGTTCAAAGCTGGATGCGCTCTGCTTCAACCTAGTTCCCGCCACACTTGTGTGAAAGGTGTATTCGATCACTCAAGCACTTAATTCCGGTGTTTCACATCTTCTGTTAGCAATATCATGCTAGCTTATAGCAAATGGCATTACTTCTGTTACTTTTCCCTTCGTGAGAATGATACTTACAAGAAGTGTAGTTTATTAGCTGCCATTGAGGCAATGATTAGTGACTCTGCAACCTTTAGCCGCATTAGATTGTTGCTAGTGATGAGTTATTAACATTGTTTTTTAGTTTTAAATTATATTTTAGCCGTATATAATTATGTTAACTCAGTATGGCTGTATGAATAGACCTATATTCTTATCTGTGTTACTTTCATGAGAAAGAGCAACGGGTCTGTCTATTCATTCCGTAATCTAAAGGGAGGTTCCGGGGATTTTGCTGTGTCACCAAGGGAGTCAGGCTTATTATTATTGTATTCTTTTAATCTGATTTATACCCATGGGAACGGATTCTCTTGTATTCAGTTGTAACCAGGTGTGTTGTGGGCTGACCTTTTTCTGAACCCTTTTTGTGAATAAATAACGATGTGAGCTGGAGAGAAAGCCACATTTTGAACAGAGACATCGCTTGGATGGTCTGTCTTATGTGGACCAGAAGCTTCTGGTAATTAAAACCTTTGCAAAGGAACTCCTTCAACAGAATCTCACCATTCAGTTAATTGAACACGCAAAGAGTACAATACTTAATATTGTCTACTCTAACAAATGGTGACCGCCGACGCTGAATTATAACGAATGGTCTCCTCCGTTGAACCAAACGGAAGGTGTTATTCTGACGTGGAACAAGCTGCGGCGTTCAAGGACGGGCGGAACTTCTAGGCCTAAATAAATAAAGTACGGTAAGTGGAGATCTTTATCCACGTAGAAGAAGTTTTGTCTGTCTGGTCCGCTGCAGCTGGTTTTTTCGTCTTCCAAATTATCTAAATTTTAAAAGAGATCTGTGTGAACGAGTTGTAGTTTTGATGTCGTTCTATTGTGAGTTGTGATAATTCCGACGATATTGAACTAAACACGTCGTGGAGTGGTGCATTTGAAGGTGACGTGATGCAGACTCGAAGTGATGAAGCTTTTTTTGTACAGGAAGAAATAGCGGTTAATTTTTTGATTTGTTTTGTTTTTCGTCAACGCTATGAAGAATCCTTAGACCATAATATATATTGAATAAAAGGGTTTGCCGGATGACGTAACAAGTCCTTCTTGTTACTAAGGATTGCGAAGATTATGGTACGCGCTTCTGTTTTTTTAAGCAGTTTTGGCCGGATTTGAGGACAAGTAACATAATTGTTCATGGCTCTTGGTGTGAAAGTTCTCTACACGTAATATGTCTTTTATTTGAAAAAGCGCCTGTTTGAAATTGAACAGAAAGGGGTCCAGGTTGATTACAGCGATGATTGGATTTTTGTATCACTGTATTTGCAATCGAGAGATTACGTGAAAGATTTTATTTCAGTTTTGGCGTTCCTACTTTTGTAGTTTTGGGGTCAGGATTTCCGTATGAATACCTTTTGTTCTACGGTTAAATTCGATGGTACGTGACATTTTATTTTGAAAATGAGCGCCTTGCAGAAATTTTGCAATGTATGGAGAACAGTTTAGCTCAGCGGGATTGGGTAACCGCTGTGTATAAACGAGAGGTCACGTAATTCTTATGTCTGTCTGTGTGTGGCCATATGTGTTAACATATTGAACTATTAATATTAAAAGTGAGACGTCACTGTATTAAAACCGAATGTATACATCAAAAACTATAAACAAAAATGGAGGCGATTTCGACCCGGATACAGAATGGTTTGTCCTGAATGCGTTTCCGGTTCAGCGAAAAATAAAAGCGTCGATGAACAATGAAAAAACGAACTATGGATCGATTGTATACAAAGCTTTCGCTGGACAAAATGGTATGTCAGACTTTTGTATTTTCTTTGTTGGTAATGGAAAAAGGCTGAATTTGATGCTAAAATGACTCCAGCATTTGTGGAGCAGTTTACGGATGGGTTGTTTAAAGTTACCCGTTTACTGAAATTACCGTACGAAGCTGCGGTTTAAATGCTATAAGATTTGTAGACAACGAATTGAAGGAATAACACCGTTTATTTTTTTTTATAATGACTGAAGAGTGTGCGTATGCATTTGAGTGTGTGACCTAGCTTCTAAAAAAAGGTGGGGGTTTGTAAGTGAGAAGTGTGCATATGGGGATTTTGTTTGTTTTTCTTTAATATTTTAACTAAGTTTGGTGTTGTTTTGTGTGAGATGATACTGTTGTGATAGTGGCGTTTGTTTTATTAATGGGAATATGATAAAATAGGTTTTGCGATTTATAATGTTAAGATTCCTCCCCCCCCCCCTTCCCCCGTTTCTAGGTTAGAAAAAAAGGTGGGGGCTGGGCTGTGCGCTGTGAGCATAATGTGTCCTCGTAATGGGACTCTTTTTTTGTCAAAATGGTAAGAGAGGAATGATAAACAATATAAAATAAGTAATAGTATTTGACTGAGCTAATAAATCTTTACACTTTAATGATTGATGACGATGGTTAATTTGTTAACTTTCCCTTTTCGGGACAAATGAATAAAGAGTAATGATAGAATAATGGCATTTTGTTTGAGAGTTGATATAATTATGCCTATATCTTTATAGCTGTGGCTGGAAGTAAGATAGTTGAATAAGGAGTTATGAATGTTTTTGAAATTGACATGTTGATAATGATTTTTAATATTTGTTTTTTCTCTGAGTGTGTCATTTCAGAAACTGATGTTTGAGTTCCAAGGCAGATGAGGGTTTGATGGCCTTCACTGATTACAAACTGCGAACGGGATGCGCCCCAGCTGCTGATACGTTGTATGGCTAGTAGCTATTTGAAGGGGTATTGAAAGCAGGGAGTGAACTGTTTTGCTATGATCCCATATCCTCAGTCTGGCATTTTTAAAGCATTGTATCAACGAATGTGCATTTTTTGATCAGGTGAGCTCTCAGAAAGACTGTGTGTCATCGGATCCACATTGCAGACAGCGTCTGAATGGATGTGGCAGAGATCAAAGGTCAAAAGCCGCAGAGCAACAGTCTTCTCGTCCTGTGCCTAAGAAAAACATGATGTTCAAATTCCTCAATGCCCAGTGACTGTGTATACGCCTCATTCTAGTGACTTCTCCCCTATGGCTGTTTTGCATCCAGAGGAAATCTAAATGCCTGCTCTGAACATTGCTGCCACAACAGCCGCCATGCTGGCCAGGACTGAACATTGACAACAGCTGCCGTCCTGCCTTTTGCTGGGGGTCTGGACTGAGAAAGTTGGTGGTCGGAATGAGATGTGATCCATTCAGTAAAATGCTACATGGTGATATGCAAGGCATTTTTAATGTGTTGAGTGGGGAACTGTGATCTATAGCAAGATATTTCAGGAAATTGAAAACGACATATATGTAAATTTGAAATGAGGGATTGAGAAAATTTATTTCAATCTATAGCCTACTAAATTTTTGCCTATATTTTTGGGAGAATCAGTTTCTGAATTGGTACAATGGGAATTTTATTAATATGTTATGATATGATATATTTTTATTTTTCCCGTGAGGAACTTTTTTGGACTTCGTCCAGCTGCAGCTATAGTATAAAATAAATAATAGAATAGAATAAGTAGTAACGAGTAAAAGACTAACTAAGAGTTTGATGGCTAAGTTTGATTTTTTTTTAACAGCACTGTGATTTATAAATCCCAGAAATATTTTGTGTGCTGTGTTTTTTATGAGCCCCGCTAATATGTGAAAGATTAGATTTTATCCTCAGCCCCACTAATCTGTAAAAGAGGTGAGGTTGATTAGCAGTTTAAATAATTTTTGGGACTCTAGGAGAATTAGAGTAATATGGTTATCTCTATTTTTTATGGCCCCAAAGTCATCATATATTAGTGTCTTAAGTTGTATCTGCTTATGCTCAGTTTTATAGTGTTTTGTAGCTCTTTTGTTTATCTCATAGCCTGATTTAGAGGGTTGAGTTATTTATGACGTCTTTTGAGTCATGAGGTCTCTATTTTGTCCTCCCTTTATCTTGACATGTTTGAAAAAATCAGTGGATCTTTGTCAAATGAGGGAGTTTATGTTTAAGAATTTAACCAATGTAGACGAGTTAGAAAATTAAAATCAAACTTAAAAACGAAATTAAAAAGGTTGTGGGGTATCGGCCTACACTCCAATTGACAGGATGAGTTTGAAAATGATAATCCACAGTTTGAAGAAATCTATCAGAGGAAATCGATCGCAAAGTAAGTCTGAAGCAAGCAAGGACAATAATGCATATTCGCCGAATGAAGGTAATTATATTATATTATATTTTTTATTTCAGAATCACATTTGAAAAATGTAATGTTTGGAGCCCAGTGTTTGCAAAAGAGTATAGATAATATGAATATATGTGAGTTTTTCCCAGCATGCCAGGATTCGGCCGGTCATGGGATTCTGGGAAGAGAATAAGATATGAAAGGCACAGTTATGCAAATTTAGAACAAATTTAGTCATGGTAAAAAATTACCTATTATTGAACAAAACCTATTTGAAAGATAAATATTTACAAGCTCTGTCTTATATTAATGAATGAGCGAATGTCATTCAACTCAATCAAGGGCTGGGCTCTATTTTAATGTCACAAAAATAGATCTTTTCCTGTTCCAACAGCACAGGACCTACGGATCTTAATCAAATAACATTTACTAATCCCAACTAACAAAAACTATCAGGGTTTTTTCCTCCAAATAAAATTTATGTGAGTTTATGAGAAACTAAAAATGAAAAGTTTCTGCACTCAGGAGAACGGCCCCAGGGGGTTGATGAGGAGAAATTCCACAACTGGAAAGGAGACGTGCCAGGCTCGGCCATCTCATCAACTGATGCTCTCAGGTTGAAAGGAGAGACGAAATTCCACAACTGGAGCATCAATCTTATCACCTCCGACCTGGAGCCACGTCAGCTGAATCCGTGCCCGGTTCCGGAGCTGCCGTTTGAGGACATCAGTCAACGGATCAAGAGCAAGTGCCTTTTCTTGGGCAATCATTCCTTTGATCAGTCACATTTTGGGCAGAATAATCCCAGGTGACAAATCGAAGAATTTGGGTAGTCTACCCCAAATTCTTAAAGAAGAGACGAACTATTGCGACACTCTTTTCATTAAAAAAAAAAAAAAAAAAAAAAAAGACCTTCAAAGAACTTCATCACAAGATGGCTTCAAAGAACACATATTCATCTGCCGATACATTGCGACACTTTTTAATGAACAACATTTTATGTTAAGCCTCACATATGCTATGCTTATTTCACTAAAAATCTTTTAAATGTATCAAATTGTTTTTTAATGTCATATGATTGCTAAACTACCTCCTCTTCTGCTAAAGGGATGTTTTAAGGATAATTATTTTTACCACACAACCATTGAAAAAAAAATGTTTTAATGTGTTGAGCTCTCAAGAGCTCAAATGAGGGAATGATGAGTTATTAACATTGTTTTTTAGTTTTAAATTATATTTTAGCCGTATATAATTATGTTAACTCAGTATGGCTGCATGAATAGACCTATATTCTTATCTGTGTTACTTTCATGAGAAAGAGCAACGGGTCTGTCTATTCATTCCGTAATCTAAAGGGAGGTTCCGGGGATTTTGCTGTGTCACCAAGGGAGTCAGGCTTATTATTATTGTATTCTTTTAATCTGATTTATACCCATGGGAACGGATTCTCTTGTATTCAGTTGTAACCAGGTGTGTTGTGGGCTGACCTTTTTCTGAACCCTTTTTGTGAATAAATAACGATGTGAGCTGGAGAGAAAGCCACATTTTGAACAGAGACATCGCTTGGATGGTCTGTCTTATGTGGACCAGAAGCTTCTGGTAATTAAAACCTTTGCAAAGGAACTCCTTCAACAGAATCTCACCATTCAGTTAATTGAACACGCAAAGAGTACAATACTTAATATTGTCTACTCTAACACTAGCTAGATGGTTTTAAGAATTATGGTAAATGTAGTCTGACTATCCACTGCGATCGCCAATCGCCAAACGCAAGCTTAGATTTCAAGCGGTATATTTCCAGAGTTAGAATGTAAGATGTAAATGGGACAGCCAGCTTCTAATAGCTGTCGGGACAGAGTAGAAAAGGTTGGATAGTGGTGAGTGTATGGACTTGCTTGTTTAGCGCTGTTGAACAGTCAACTAAAATATCATTTAGCATTAGCTATAACCACACCCCCTGCGGCCGTCTTTCGCTCGCACCCCACCCCAGATATATATATATATATATATATATATATCAGCGTAAATGAGTACACCCCCTTTGAAAAGTAACATTTTAAACAATATCTGAATGAACACAAAAACAATTTCCAAAATGTTGGCAAGACCAAGTTTAATATACATCTGGTTAACTTATAACATGGAAGTAATGTTAAAAATGTAAAATGTTATTACACATTTTTCAGTTTTACTCAAATAGGGGTGATGCAAAAATGAGTACACCCCACCAAAAAATTAATAAATTTAGTGCTTTGTATGTGCTCCACGATTTTTTATCACAGCACCAAGTCTTCTAGGCATTGAATGAACAAGCTGGCAACATTGTGTTGCATCAATCTTTTTCCATTCTTCAAGAATGACCTTTTTTAGAGACTGGATTCTGGATGGAGAGTGATGCTCAACTTTTCTCTTTAGAATTCCCCATAGGTGTTCAATTGGGTTCAGATCTGGGGTGATGGCAGCATCTTTTCTTTCAAAATTGCGCAATACAGCTGTGAATTCATGATGCCATCGATAAAATGCAGCTCCCTGACACCAGTAGTACTCATGCAAACTCACATGAGGACACTGCCACCACCATGGTTCACTGTAAGCACCACGCATTTTTCCTTGTATTCCTCACCTTTGTGACGCCATACAGTTTCAAAGCCATCAGTTCCAAAAACTTTTATCTTGGTCTCAACACTCCAGAGTGTAGAGTTCCAGTAGTCTTCATCTTTGTCAGCATGGGCCCCGGCAAACTTTAGGCGCGCTTTCTTGTGCCTGGGCTTCAGGAGAGGTTTTCTCCGTGGACGGCACCCATGCATGCCATTCTTCTGCAGTGTACGCCGTGTTGTGTCATGGGAAATAGTCACCCCAGTTTGGCTTTTTAGTTCCTTAGATAACTGCAGTGAACTTAGATGTCGATTTTCTTCCACTCTTCTCATCAGAAGACGCTGCTGTTGAATTTTTAACATCCCTGGACGACCTTGATGTCTCTATGAGATGGTTGCAGTTCCATCCAGTATTTTTAATTTCATTGACATATTATTTAAAGTGTTATTTTTTTACTCTGTTGAGCACTGTATATATATATATTTGCTATGGCTACAAAAAATGATATAGTACAACGCAAAATACTTTTCCTATCAACTAGAAAGCTTAAGTGTTATATTTTGACATGCCAGGGACACTTGATAATTCCTTGTGTCACTAATGGAAAGCACACCCAAAGTGTGCGAAGTTGTAAGGAAAAGTCAGGCAAGGTCGTGCCAAGAATGATTCTTTTCTGAGGTACTTTTAATCTTGACTCACCATGTGTGATAAATATGGTAAGATGGTTATGATGACTAAGTGGTGGTTGACCTGATGTTTCTTTCTTTTAGTGTCACTCTTGTAATGTTAAGTCAAATAGTTTCCTTTTAAAGCAGCAGGCAACAACTTGACTTGAAAGTGGACCTCTGCTTCGTCCTGACACCATGCATACTTTCAAGGACACAGACAGCAAGAGCTAAGGCGCAAACACATACTTTGATTACGTCATGCAGACTTCAAAATACCGAGCAGACCTTGTACATCAAATAAGCTGGATATGAATAAATTGCAGTCCTGCAATTTAGAGAGAGCAGACACATGTGGACCGACTTTAATGAGGTGGGGTGGGGGTATTGTTTCTCTTTATCACCATTTCTTTTAGCCAGAGCAAAAAGCCCTCTCTGTCGTTATTCACCTAGTGTGAGCCTCCCACCTTATATCACTTTCTCATCTACTGTACATAAAACTATATTTTCTAAAAATGACTGCATTTCTCAGACCATAAGTCACACTTATAATACTTTAATTTGATTAAAAAATAATAATTAACAGTGCACCTTGAAATCCGGAGCGCCTTATATATGGATGGGGGTCTGCTTTGCAGTTTGTCATCTTTAAAGGATCTTTGTGCAATGTGTAATTTTTTTACTCGCAACTGCCACCTCTGGCCTAAAGCGTAACTGCAACATCTGTGTCAGCCTCGTTCATGGTGCGCGTGCGAGTACATGCACGATGTTAAAGCAACAGCCACAATTGACAAGCCAAGACATGACTTCAAATGAGGTAAGAAAAACTCTGCCCCTCCCCTCTCCAAAGAAACTGTGGAGCGTGAGGGTCCGCGCACTCTACTATAAAGGGAAGATAAAAGCTGATAGGTGCAGTCAGAGTAAAACAGTCAGGGCTCTTCATACTCATCTGGGCATTGGTGGAGCATGCGTAATGTAGAAATTGCTTTGATATTACATTTTTAAACTGCACAATGCACCTCTAATTCAAATAAATTTGTTATGTTCGCATTCTCATTCTCATCCGCATATAATTACATCTATGTGCTCGTCATACCTAAACTACTACTGCCCGTCTCCATGTTTAAGAATCATGGGAAATGTAGTCCTACTAGCCTAATGCTGTGGTTGCCAATTAGACACAACGCAAGCTGGTGGAATCTTGTGGGACTGGCGCAAGGTAAACAACACACAGCCAGCTTCCAATAGCCTCCAGGACTAAGCAAAAAAGGTTGGATAATGGTGAGTGCATTGTTTGTTTATTGCTATTGAGCTGTCAACCAAACATTTAGCATTAGCCAAAGTAATAACACAGTCGCCAGATTGACTTGCGTTATTTACCCTTTTTTTTTTTTAATCAGTCGGAGGACCTCCTCCACTCGAAGCAACCATGTAGTTGCACGGCGAACAAAATCAAGCAAGACACGCGACACTACCCGATGTAACCTAGCATAATAACGCTATCATAATAACTAAAAATACAGTATAATTAGACTAAACTATTTAACTTAGATTGCTTCACAAAAATAATGCACCTTAAAAACTGGAGTACCTTATGTATGAAGATATAAGCAAAGTGCGCATCTCAGCAGTGTGGTGCATTGTGGGTAAGCCGGCTTGTAGCCTGCTACCAACTTGTCATTGAAAACTACTGGAGTCTTTTTTTTTTTTTTTTTTTTTTTTTAGAGCTCAGTATTGTTCATTCGGAAATGTCATCATCATTGCTCTTTTTTTTTTTTTTTTTTTTTTAAATATATATATATATATATATATACACATATATACATACATATATACATATATACATACATACATACATACATTTTTTTTTTTTTTTTTGTGTGTGTGGGTGAGTATGTGTGTGTGCGTGCGTGCGTGCGTGCGTGCGTGTGTTTGTTAGCTCACCAGAAAACCTATTAGAAAAAAAAAATCTCATACCGTCCACCTAAATCGAACACCAGGAGACCCGAGGGGACCGAAGAAAACCAAGGAAGGTGAAATCCAGCACCGACCAGACACCCCCCACTAGAACTCCTCCCCAGCCCAAGAAACATCCAGACCCCAACAAATCCAAAAAACATAAAATCAGGGAGGCCTCAAGAGACCAACGGAGAGACCGAGAAAAGGAAGGAAGGACAGACGAAGCCGCGTGAGATCCGAGACACCAGCCTCCACCGATTCAATAACCTGAGGAGGAAACAGATTGTGTCTGAGTTTCGGTAGATGCTGGTGTGGTGGATCTGGCATGCATGAAAATCTCCACCAAAGAGGGGAGCCGTCGACCCCCGCCGGAACAGAGCAAGCGCAACACCTCAGGGCCCCCCAGGCCGCGGCAGCGCCAAAGGACGACCCCCGGGCCCCACCAGGGCCACCGGCCGGAGAGCAAACCCAGGAGCAGGAGCGCCCCCCGCCCCAACCCGGCCCGCGCCCCCGGCCCAACGCAGCAGGACGGGGCACTGCAGGCCCACCAGGCACCCCACCGGCCCCCAACCCCCGCCCCCCCCACAACCCCCCGCCCCCCATCCACCCCCGCCACCCACCCCAACCCAGCCCCAGCCGCCCCCAATCCCCCAGACACCCCCCACCCCCAGCACCCCCCCACCCCGCAACCCCCACCACCGCCCCCCCCCCCAACAAAGCCGCCCCCCCCCCCCACCCCACCCCGACCAACCGGCAGCCCCCCAACCCACGACCCCCAGCCCCCGGGGACCACCCGCACCCAGGCACCGGCGCCGAAGAGGGGCCGGGCAGCGGAGCGGAGAGGGCAGCCGCGCCCACCCCACCCCCCGCCGTGTGGAAGGACGGAACACCGGGGGCAGAAGGGGGAGATGGGGGCACCGGAGGGCGGCCGACACCCCCGAACCCCAGGCCCAGCGGGGGAAGGCCCCGGTCGTCACCCCAGCGTTCTTTGTGAAAATTAACCCCTGTTACTGAGTCCGCCAGCTCGCGGACTGGCGAACTCTACCCCTAAACCGTGAATGTGACCCCACCCAGTGTATATACAAGTGTGTGTGTGTGTGGTGCATTAAAATTAGGAGCAGGTGAACCGGAGCCGATGGAAATGATATTCCCACGCTCCGATCCACCCGCCACCCAAGCATGTTGCTGAGTGTATGTGGTGCATTAAAAAAAAATAGATAGGGCGGGGGGGGGGGGGGGGCGGGTGGCGACACGGACAGGGGACCGCAGCACTGCTCTATACTGCGGCCCCCAACCGATGGCACCCCCACAAGACCCCCCCCCCACCCACAAGTTGTGTGGTGTATTAAAATTGGAGGGGAGTTGTAGGGTGAAGACGTGTTTCCTACCTTCCCCACCCCCCAAAGTGTGTTATGTGCCCTATATGTCTATAAAAGTGTATTGTGCAAACCTAGTGTAGTGAGTTAAGAGGTGTGACCAGCGGGGCCCCCCCCAACCGGGCGGGGGCAGGAGGCGCACCGGCCCACCAAGCCCCCACCCACCCCACCAGGACCCCGGCGGGCATATGGGACCCGTCCGGCGGGGCGATAGGGCTCGCCCCCCGGATACTGGGTCCCGCCCGAGGTGTCAGGACGCCCACCGGAGCGGGGCGGGCACGACACCAAACCCCAGCCACCCCCGCCGGCCCCCATAGCACCGAGACCCGGGCCATGGATGGAGCCCCCGGTCCAGGGGAGGGGAAGGAAGGCGTACCGGGGAAGGGGAAGGGAGGAGGGAAGGGGACGACAAGAAGGGCAGGGGGCAGCGGCAGGGACGCAAGGAGAGGGGGAGAGGAGGAGGAAGGGCGACGAGGGAGAGGGGACAGGGAGGCGGAGGACGGGCGGGGAGAGGCGAGGAGGGAGAGGCAGCAAGGGGGAGGAAGGGGGAGGGGAGAGGGAACCACCGGGCACCCCGGCGGCCCACAGGCCCCGAACCGCGTCGCCGGGCCCAGAGCGACGGACCGCGCCGGAACGGCGCCGCCCCCGACACCAGGGAAAGCCCCGCAACGCAGCACCCCCCAAGAGACCCAGGGAACGGCCAAGACGCAGCCGCCACCCAGCAGCCAACAGAGGGGCAGACCCGCCCACTCCCCGCCAGGGGGGACAGCACCCACAGAATTAACCCACTGGCATGCCGTGAATCCGAATATCAACCCCTGGTGCCCATCGTAGGTTTAAATGGAATCATTGAGAAAAAATAGTTTATTTTGGGTAAAACTTTCATTTTAATAGTGGCTATTCGTCCTATTAGAGAAATAGGAAGATTATTCCAGCGCTCCAAGTCACTATAAATGCTATCCAGAAGTGGAGTGAAATTTAAATGAACTAAATCAGTTAATTTAGGTGAGATTTTTATGCCTAAGTATTTTAAATTACCTATAGGAAATGAGTAGTATGGGTCCTGGCTTGCAGGGTTCCATGAATTTTCTGTAATAGGTAGAAGTGTTGATTTTGTCCAGTTAATAGAATAGTCTGATAACTGTGAGAATTTAGTTATTAAGTTAAATACTTCCCCTAATGAAATAGCAGGCTTTTCTAAATAAAGTAAAATATCATCGGCATATAGATTAATTTTATGTTCTGTTACCCCAGAGTGAATTCCTTGAATCATTCTTTCCTGGCGTATGGCTAATGCAAGCGGTTCAATAAATATTGCAAATAATAAAGGCGACAGTGGGCATCCCTGTCTTGTGCCTCTCTGTAGAGTAAAACTCTTAGATATAATCCCATTAGTAGTAACAGTAGCTTTAGGAGAATCATATAATACTGACACCCAGTGAATAAATGACTTCCCAAAGCCAAATTTATTTAAAACAGCAAAGAGGAAGGACCAGTTAACTTTATCAAAAGCTTTTTCTGCATCCAATGATATAATAACTGCCTTTTTATCATGCCGCTGTGACATACTAATAAGGTTAAAGAGCCTTCTAATATTATTAGTAGAGTGACGCTCTTTAATAAAGCCTGTTTGGTCGCTATGAATGATTGTCGGGATTACTGTTTCTAATCTAGATGTAAAAGCCTTAGTGATAATTTTAATATCAGTGTTAATTAGTGAAATCGGACGGTAACTTGATGGAAGGGTGGGGTCTTTTTCTGGCTTTAATAAAAGTTTAATTGCTGCTGTATTCATGTGTGGGCGTATGTGACCATTAGTTTTAATTTCTGTTACTACTCTTAAGAATAGTGGAGCAAGCATTGACCAGAAGTGCTTTAGAAATATAGCCGGATAACCATCCGGGCCGGGTGCTTTGCCATTTGGCATACTATCTAGAGCACTGTACAACTCGTTTATAGTAAGTGGTGCATCTAACATATCTTTATATTCAGTAGTTACCTGAGGTATACTTAAGCTACTGAGGAATGCCTCAATATGCTCTGGGTTAGGTTTATTAGTTTCTGAGTATAAGTTGTGATAATAATTATAAAAAATTTGATTAATTTCTTCTGGTGATTGTGTACATTCACCAGTTGTACCTTTAATAGCCGTTATAAGCGATTTTTCCCGATTACGTTGAAGTTGGTTTGCAAGAAATTTACCTGATTTGTTATTATATTCAAAGTTGTTGTATCTCAATTGTTGTATTATAAACTCTGTCTTTTTAGTTAACATATCGTCTAACTGTATTTTTGTATTTTTTAAGTCAGTCCATATTTGGTTATTTGGGTTTATTGCGTACTCATCCGTCAGTTGTTTAATTTTATCTTCCAAGTCTTTTTCTAATTTTTGATCCTGTTTCTTTTTATAAGATGAATATGATATAATTTTACCTCTAATTACTGCTTTCCCGGTTTCCCAGAGAAGAGCTGGAGATAGGTCTGGAGAGTCATTTATTTCCAAAAAGTCCGCCCATTCTTTTCTTATAATTTTGTCAAATTCTGCGTCGTTTAGTAGTGAGATGTTAAAACGCCATGTAGGTGGTGGTTTAAAGGTATAATCAACTTGTAGGGAAAGGGAGACTGGTGCATGGTCGCTAATAATAATAGGATGTATTTTTGTAACGGTTTTATCAGCAATAGAATTATTTGTAAGAAAAAAATCAATTCTTGAAAAGGACCGGTGCACAGCGGAAAAGAAGGTAAATTCCTTCTTATTTGGGTTTTTAAGTCTCCAGCTGTCGACGAGGCCAAAGTCATCCATATATTCCCCTATTACTTTTGTGGATTGTGATCGCCTTATACATGTTGTTTTATTAGAACGATCCATTAATGGATTTAAGGTTGTGTTAAAGTCTCCTCCAATAATAATAGTAGAGTTCGCTGCTAATTCAAACAGTTTAGAGAAAAATTCATGGAAAAAAGCCGGATCATCATTATTAGGGGCATATAAATTACCGAATGTATATATTTTATTAAATATAGTCACCTGAATAATAATGTATCGGCCCTCTGGGTCTGTTATTGTATTATTTAGAGTAAAGAGTAAATTCTTATGTATGAGTATACAGACTCCCCTTTGTCTACTGTTATAAGGGGCAGAGTACGCTTGGCTAAAATTTTTATCAATAAGTAATTTTTCTTCAGATTTTTGTAGGTGGGTTTCTTGTAGGAGGCAAATATCTGCTTTTAATTTTAAGAGATGGTCTAAAGTTTTTATTCTTTTTGCCTGTGAGCGAGCGCCACAAACATTCCAGGAAACCAGAACTAATTTATGCATACAAATAATATAAACACAGTCCTATGTATATATCTGTATAGGCCATTTGCCACCACTGGCATGTTATAGGATAGAATCAAAGTGGTTAGGTGATTTATATAGTTTGTATAAAATATGAGGTAACGTATAAGGCAACATGTAAGGTAATGTGTAAGGTAACGTGTAAGGTAACGTGTAAGGTAACGTGTAAGGTAACGTGTAAGGTAACGTGTAAGGTAACGTGTAAGGTAACGTGTAAGGTAACGTGTAAGTAAATAAAACAGTGCAAAAACGAGTAGGGCGGTGAAAGTGAGGGAAATTAACAGGGGATTAAACATAACAATACACCAGTAACCCCAGCGAGATTTTTTTTTATTTTATTTTTTATAAATATACTTTAGATATAGTTGTGTATTAATATTATATTTATAATATAGCCTAAACATAATAAGTATTCATGTTTTTGGTTTTATAACCACATATACAGTATATGTATACACCTAGTAATCAAACTAAGTTTAGTTCCACCAATGCTAATTAGAACAGCCAGGGAGTGGAATTGGGGTTCCGGAATAGTTGGCCATCGATATATAACTTATCAACGGCTATCGTAGTCCGCTTACCCTCCTGCCTATTTTGTTTCATTATAGGAAACAGTACCTTTCGCCGCTCATTGATCTCTCTCGGGAATTGATCATTCATTCCAAATGAGGTCCCTTTAAGCTCCCGTCCTTTACTTTTAACAAATAATTTCTGTTTAAAATGCTCAAACTTTGCAATAATAGGACGGGGTTTGTTGCCTCTACGGGCTCCAAGCCGATGTACCCGGTCAAAAGAGATGTTATTTACCGTCTCCTGAGGAATTTTTAATGAATTCGTCATAAATTTTTTTATCTCAACCTCTGGGTTATCAGAGGTATTCTCAGATATACCTGAGAATATTAAATTCTCCCGCATACTACGGGATTGTACATCTAAAACTGTTTCTTTTAGCGTTTTATTTTCTTTTTTCATAGTTTCCAGCTCGGCTGAAACAGTCGTGAGTGTAGAATGTAACTCGGCATTTTCCTGTTTAAGGACACTTACCTGCTGACTGATAAATTCCATACTTACTTTTAATTCTTTGACGTCCTCGAGGATGAGGCCGAGGACGTCAAGTTTTTTATTTATGGACTCCAGCACACTGACCGAAACGTCCGTAGTGGTGGTGGTTAGGTCGTCCGTGTCCGTCGCTGAATCGTTTTTCCTCTTCTTCGAAGAGGGTTTCTTTGATGGTTTCTCGACGGCAGGATCCTCCATCGCGCAGCTGTAAAAATATCCGTCGATGAAACGTTCAAGGTCCTCCACGTTGGGTGGTATTTCAGATCTGCCGGATGAAAAAAGAGAGAAGAGAAAATGCAAGATATATGATGGTTAAATTTGGATTAGTTTAGTATAATAGAGCTAGTTCTATCTTAGCAGCAGGACGCCGCCATGTTAGGGTTTCTGGTCTCGCTGTAGGTCTCGCGATAGTCACAGCATCTCGTGAGCGACTTCCTCTCTGTGAGCGACTTCCCCTCTCTGTGAGTCACTTTCTGAAGGCAAACCTACTGGAGTCTAACGGGGGAAGCGCTGACCATTGGACCATTTCAACCGTTGGAAAGTTTATGTTTTTTATTGAATCTATTTTAAACATGCATAGCGTGTCATTACTGACTGCCCTCTGCCGGGACACTACAGTTAAGCTTATTTAAGTGCTTAATATTTGGCTAAATGTGTGCACTTTACCGAGAGTTGGACCGAGGACACGACATCAGGACACGATCAAGAGACGGGTAGGATCTTTCTCCATTGAAGGGGTCAATTGGGGCCAGAAGCAGGTTCTTATTTGACCGTCACTCCATTAGTTTTGTTACACGTACGTCCGCGAGCAAGCTTCGTGATGCTTCCGTCTGTTCCCTCAGTTTCAGGATATTGACCAAATAAATGTGTTAAAGAAATTTTCCATTTTAGCCTAATTACATCCGTTTGGATGTTTCTTTTCTGTCTGGAAATTGGGAAGAGTGAACAGAGATGTACTATATACATTTTTGTCTTCTCGAGCTTTGCAATGGTGTCACCACCCCCCCTCCCCTCCCCTATAAACTCTATTAGGACAGTTAAAAATGGCACCAAGTGCACCTGTTGTTTTGTCACTTAAGGCTGAATGTTTGCAAGCTTTAAGGTGTGTATTTACGCAAACACGTTCAGCACTCTAATCTCCGCCATTCAAATGACGGCTATATTTGGTAGTGATGAGTTATTAACATTGTTTTTTCGTTTTAAATTATATTTTAGCCGTTTATAATTTAGTTAACTCAGTATGGCTGTATGAATAGACCTATATTCTTATCTGTGTTACTTTCATGAGAAAGAGCAACGGGTCTGTCTATTCATTCGTAATCTAAAGGGAGGTTTCCGGGGATTTTGCTGTGTCACCAAGGGAGTCAGGCTTATTATTATTGTATTCTTTTAATCTGATTTATACCCATGGGAACGGATTCTCTTGTATTCAGTTGTAACCAGGTGTGTTGTGGGCTGACCTTTTTCTGAACCCTTTTTGTGAATAAATAACGATGTGAGCTGGAGAGAAGGAGCCACATCAGAACAGAGACATCGCTTGGATGGTTTTGTCTATGTGGACCAGAAGCTTCTGGTAATTAAAACCTTTGCAAAGGAACTTCTTCAACAGAATCTCACCATTCAGTTAATTGAACACGCAAAGAGTACAATACTTAATATTGTCTACTCTAACAGTAGCAAGTTTTTTTTTTTTTACTTGATTTTCAAGCATGCGCAAACGTAATACGCACTTCGTTTATTTGACACATTTATTGATATTGCGCCTAATAATATAGTGCGCCCAAAAATACGTATATTGAGGATTAAATACTAAAGCTTTCGTCATCAACTGTGTTGCCTTTCACTATTAACCCATTGTAAATGAAAAATCCTTGCCAACTCCCTTCTCTTACAGAGAAAAGACGTTGAGAGATGGCAGAAATTGACATGCCTTAATAGGAATAGGAATCCTTTAGCTTGGTGCCAGAGTAAAAACATTGTGAGTTTCACAAATGGTCTTTAGCTGGCAGGCACTTTTAAGTTAACAAACAAACTGAAGAAATAAGGAAACTACAGGCATACGAGGAGTATATCTCCAAAACTGGACTGACGGTGTTTTGGATTGTTTCCTAGTATTTGATTTTATTCAAATCACATTACACCACAGAATAAGTATAATCTGACAAATGATGGCGTGATTTGAGACAACAAACAAAAGGCACCACATGCAATGGAAACACACCAACATGTGAGAAGAAAACACATAATCTACCTGAAATTTCAACCGTGATTAGAAAATTAATTTATCAACGGTTTTCTTGAAAGGCATAAGCATGAGATTCATCACGTGCTATTCTTTGATCAAACACTGCCAAACAAGTAAAGCAGCAAAACTGTGAGAACAGATGGTGAGCTAGAAGCGTTGCGATGATTAAAATAACGACAGGTCAGTTCACCAGCTGACACTGTGGAATATGCACCATGACATCTGTTGTGAGTTACATCTGCTTCGTCTCAAGAAGCAAGTAGGTTGGAATGTTTTTTTCTAATTTTTAAAAAACATTTTTTCAATTGCCATGTCTGTGGCATGGCGGAATGCTTGGGTTTCACTTTGCCTCTTTTTATGTGTAGGGATTTGGTATGTTCTCAATGTTCCCACTGGGTGTTCTATGCTCTCACTACCACCCACACACTATAAACATGCAAGTTAGGTTAATTGTACGCTCAATATTGCCTGTGGTGTGTCTTATTTAGGTATTCACGGATATTCTAATGTGTTGCCTCCAGTCAATGAAATGTTCTATACCAGCCTACACTGTTCGATAATTTTGGAATTGGATGCGGAAACCATTCAAATGGCCCCATAAGGTTGTAAAGGGCAGAACTTTTTTTGTATTTTTCAGTGCACTGCTTTTTCCCAATTGAACATGATACGGTTGCACATCAGATAGTTTCGTAGTTCTCGTCATCACAGAAGGTCACTTATTTTCATTAAAATCTTTCACTTCTGATGAGAAACACACAAAAAATGCAGTTATGAACCAATTCTTTGTTCAGTCCCTCTGCAATAGTTGTTAAAGACAGTATGCAACTTAAAAAATAGAGTAAAAAAACACTTTTTACCCTATCCATGGAAGCTGTGAGTATAACTTGAACCTCTATTTTGACTTTAAAGAAACCAAATTTCCAGATGAAAAACAACCAATCAGAGACATAAGGCAAGTGCAACTTGCTTTATCTCACTTCTGGTATTATTAGGATAAAAAAAAAAAAAAGTTTATATCTGTGCATTTCATGACGAGTGATGTGCGTGCTGCGTGATGACATGTTGCATGCTCACGAGCCTCGGCCACTCTTGGCTGCAGTTGTTTGAGGTGAGTGTGCGCCACTCTCTTGTGATTTTGAACATAAAACTAAAGGTTAGAGTAAACGGGGTCGTGCTGTGTTGGGGGGGTTTATTGCTGGGAATATTTTGCGCTGTTTTGGACTTGTGTTGCGGTCACGAGGTGACGTTTTGAACTGTTGTCCGTCGACATGCTAAGCTAGTTTGCTAACGCCAAATGGCACGCATTCAACTTGTATTGTTGTTGACTATTTTAGGAAAGCCACATGAAGACGATACAATTGTAGACACGCTCATTTGTTGTTTGTGCACAGGTGCCGTGCAATAGAGGAGTGCGAGACCAACTGTGAATGATTATTGAGAACACAACACAGAGCAGAACCACTGCCGGTCACACAAGACTGTCACGTGTTGGTACAAATTATATGCGGTGCACTCCTGGCCGCACATATAGTAGCACTTACCAACAATTGGGCGTAAGACGAGCAAACAGAAGCAGAGTAAAGAGACCTCAGGTAGCTCAGAGGATCTTCATAAAAAATACAAATTGATTTGTCACTCTTGTCCTAGAATTCCTAACTAGGTTGGTGTTCCCCATTTTTATTTAATTTCAGGTTACCAGCAATCACATTTGGTGATTCTCATAATTTTACAATGACCAGACCTGCTCCCTTTAACGCAAAACACTCACCACTTCCAAATGAGCCATTAAGTTATTTTCAATGCTTGTATACAAGTTTTGCTGTGTGTGACAAAGTCTGTCATCTAAATGATAAAAAAAGAAACAATGACAAAAACAATGTGCATCTCGGGAGAAATGTTTATTTTCAGGAGCTGTCTCTTGTTTTTACCCAAACTGAGCGAGTTGGTCCCATGCCACCATGGCGAGTCTGGAAGTTAAAAGAGTGTTTATTGTTTCCAAAGGAAAATAAAAATGTGCAGACAATTCCTGTCACTGCATTCTTTTTGAAGTGTGATCTGTGTTTATCTTTCCGCAGGGTTTTAGTTTACAGTGGAGAATCACTGTAAACTGTATTGCATTTGTGTGGAAGGCAAATATCAGATGCCATATGCTGTCATTGTAACTATGATATGTAAGACATGTCTTAATGCTATTTTGAAATGTTAATGACTTGGCCTCTAAGAAATGTATGGACATTTGAGTTATTTGTAGAATATATAGGTTTTGTGACAGAACCAAAAGTATTTTTAATCCATAAACATCTGTGTGAGAGAATTTGCTATACACATATAGGCAGAAGCAAACAGTTATTACATCTTGCGTAGCGCACGTGTCCACATCTGTTCACACTGAACCGACAGGTTGACTTGTCAGAAACTGGCAGAGAAAATGACATTAAATGTGATTGCAATTCATTTATTGGCTGTGTAGGCCATATTGTTCAAGCTGGCTTAGTGTTGGCTTAAATGAATCATTCTTAAGGGCATTATGCATTGACTTAGAATATTTAATAGTGAGCAATACACTGGTTGTCATTTACAAAAACAAGCACATTTATGTATGCACAAAAGAGTACTATACATAATTCAAGCATAAGTGTATTTAGTATTTCCCATTCTCAGCACTGCAAAATGTCTGTTTATGTTATGTGTGCCTTTTCCGTGAGTTACTCTAATCTAGTTTTTCATGCATTTTTTTTTAAACGGTTGTACCTCTTTTTTATTTACATGTTCATAGACTGCAATTCAAATAAAATATATTATCTCCCTGCCATATGTTCCAACAAAATAACTACACTCGGCAGATGGACCAAGATAATGTACGTCAAGATGGAGGCGGCGTGTTTAACCCAAATGCAAAAATGCAGCTAGCTGGAGAGTGTTTGAAGGCGAAGGCCAGAATGAAATGGACTGATGAGCAAGAATGGAGACAGGTGACATCAGCTGGTTGTGGTCAGTTAAACAGAGAGAGACTGACCGCTATGACTGGAAACCAAACCATACTAATAGCTGGTAATGACTTTTAGGCTGCGTTCACACTGCAGATCAATTCCGATTCTTTCACAAGTATCTGATTTTTTCATGCAGTGCCAACGGTACAATTCCGATCTTTTCACACCCAACCTGGGCCTCTTTTGCATGTGGTATAAATATGTATGTGATGCGTCTGCACTGTGAACGCTCATCCGCACGCATCCGATTCATACGTCATCAAAAGCCCGATATGCGCTCTGCGCGGGTGGGAGAGAGTGCTTGGAAGGGAGATTACTGACACCTCTGAATATATACAAAGCTGTTTTGAGTAACAGAACAGTGTTACATTTTTATTTGTCTTTAATTTAATCACACTTGAAATATGAAGCATAAAGTTAACATGTGTGGCGATAGTAGAAATGTAGCCCTGCAGACGGTTCATCACTAACGGCAATGACGCGACGTCATCTTTGATCGGCTACTCAATGAAATGAGGAGGTCAAGTAAATATTTCCATTACCTCTTCCAACCTCACTACTCAGGCAACATGAGATGAAAAAAATAAGTTTGACAGATTTCTGTTGCTGTTTATAAACAGCACATTCAAAACTGACGCACGAGGAAGCCGAGTACAGCAGCCAACCAGGAGTGAGCGTGAAAACAGTCCACCAACCAGGAGCGCGGGCGGTCGCACTGCTGCTGAATTTGCATAATGTATGCAGACAAGACACATGAATCAAACTCCTAACACGTCCGCGAAACGAGTCCACCAATCTGTAGCGTGCATTGGCACAGCTACATTTGCATATCACACGAATAAAAGTCGCTTGCCTCGGCGGTTGAGAAGAGTCTAGCTGCAGACCATGGACGAGCGGAGTTCTACTGGTAACACGTGACCTCTACCGGAAACACGTGACTTGATAATTTGCTTACTGGTTTACGTAGTCCTTTATAGAAGCTAAATGGATTTAAAAAAAAAACAATAAAATAATAAATATACTTTGGATAACAAAACATTTATTGAGCAAATCTCAAATCAAAATTATGCATATGCGGTATGGCTTGCAGGCTAGCTAGATTTGATAGAAGGGCGTGGCGAAGGAACTCGTGTGCAGGCCACAAAACCAACTAAAAACTGATATTATTAGGGCTACAGCCGTCAAATATTTTGGTATTCAGATATCCTATTGAAAATTCTAACAAATAATTGGGTATTTGGTTAGAAATATATATTCTTGATTGGTTAAAGAACAATTATAAATACAGAAGACAAACACATTTGCACGTAATAATATTTAACCAACTAGTTTTTATTTTTTAGATAATCAACTTTTATTTCTTTTTTTTTTTTACTTAAATTTAAACTGTGCTTTAGTAGCACAGTATTTTCCTCTCTGAATCTCTCCCCATAGTCAGAACCACACTCAATGTCAACGGTATGCTGTGCGCGCCGACGTATTTACGCTAGCCAGGACAGCCCTAATGCGATGACGTCACCAACATACGCTACCGCGGTAAGACGGTAGAGTCAAAATCTCTACCTTTGGCAAAATGTATACCTTATATTAAATATACCGTTTATATCGCCCAGCCCTAATTTGTATCATCTGAAGAAGCATGCAGTGGGTAGAAAGCGCCTTTGAACCTGAGACAGCTGGAGCCTGGAGCTTTTTGACCATGAGTAATTGGCCAAAATACAGTGGTGCCTTGAGAGAGAGGTAGAGTGACTTGAACTCAGAGTTTTTCAAGATATGAGAAAAAAAGGGCGCTGTATGAGACATACAACTTCTAAACAAAATGATCATAGGAATAGAGGACAAACAAACAATACAATTTCACTGGATTCATAACACAGATACCTGGCTGGGGTGGACAGAGGAGGAAATGCACGTTGTGTGTCCGATTACGACCGCGACCGTGGCTAACAGTCTGTGTTCACGTGACAGAGAGACAAAGGGAGAGAGGCAGCTAGGTTGAGGGTGTGCACGCATCGGGGCTTTTTCACCACTACGTGTTTAATCGTGTAGCTTTTTGACCTGTCCTCAGTAAACTGTTTATTAAAAAAAAAAAAAAGATTTCTCCAAAGGGCACTTTTTTGAGAGAGGGCAGAGGGGCAAGGGTGTCAGCACCACAAGGGGTCTGCCTGTGCACGCCAGTGGGTGTCAAACTCATATTAGCTCAGGGGCCACATAGAGGAAAATATATTACCAAGTGGACCAGATCAGTAAAATCATGGTAGGCTATAATAACATAAAATCAATTATACGCCGATTTTCACTATTTGCGGGCCAGCCCAAAATTGCGGGGTGCAACTGTAAATATAGTGTCCCAAAAAATAACACAAATGCAAATGGAACGCGGCATTTTAATGTTGGTCTATGTTTTAATTTAATTTTATTTTTAAACAAACTTTAACTTAAAGTCGTGTGTGCAATGACACCCATAGCAATTGTGTGTACAAGTTGCATTGTTCATCTGAGGATCGCTTGTGAAATTATGAATTTATATGCTTTGATTGTGGCCGGCTGATTAATTGGTCAAACAACACTTTTTTTACTTTACAAAATCAACTCACCCTTAACCTTTGCGGGCTTAATCTGGCCCGCGGGCTGTATGTTTGACACCTCTATTTTACTGGATGCCAGAAAAATCGAGTACACAGGAAGAATGCGGAAGAAGGTCCAATCTATTCAAAATCGTCTCTACTCTTTTACTGTCTTGGCCACCCACGCACACGGGGGACGGCTCAGCCTAGCCCATGTGAAAATGTGTGAAATGATGGTCTTAACTGGTTTCAACTGGATAAGCCAGAGTGCAGATAGATAGAAAGGTCACAGCTACACAACGGCCTACTTTAAGTCACCTACCTATTCATTCAGAGACCTATTCTAACGTGACTGAAAGAAAATGTTCTGACATGAGTTTCCACTGCGCTCTCCTGTGACTGAGTGGCTGAACACATGCTACCACGGACCTGTTTTGTTAATGTGCCCTGTTCTGTTTCGGTCTCGAGGACACACTAGACACTAGACCGCCGCTCACTTAAACCGAGCGACACTGTAACTTACAGGTTTTCTCGCATCATGCGCGGGATGCCGGGGTGTGACGTCACTGTGAAAAACTGAGTTTTTAGTCAACTTAATTTTCTTTTTATTCCGGAGTAATCGTAGAGTGCAGGGTTATGACAGTTTGAATGGTTGTATTCTTTCATATTTACTATGAAAATGAGGTTTTGATAAGGTTTTGAGGATTAATTGGTTTAGGAAAGGGTGTTTTAAAACGGGCCATCCTCTATCTATTGAGTGTGTGTGAGACACAGGACGTGCTACAGTTGCATGTGAGTTTGAAACCCCTGATATTGGGACTGTTGTTTAGATTTTTGTGTAAATAAACGGAAAAAGCCACAACAGCTGCATGCTGAAGTGACGATTCCTCCCAGCTGGCCTGGCAACACTTTGGGATTGTTCTGGAAGACCTGAACTAAGTGGCTGGAGAGAGGGAAGTCTGGGCTTCCCTACTAAAGCTATTGCCCACGTCCCAACCACGACTAAGCGAAAGAAAATAGATGGATGGATGGATGCAAAAAAAAACAAAAAAACAATTGTCTTCAACTCTGCCTCTGATCTATGGTAGAAATAATCCCTACAAACATTTTGGAAAAACGCTCACTTGTGTAGCTCTTTTCCACATACAAGGCACGCAAAGCTGCAATACACATTGACTCCTCATTCACCAACTGATGATGCAGTAATCAGGAGCAACTTTAAAAATTTTAAAAACACCACAATTTTAATCTTGCTCAAATAGACTTTGACAAGGTCACAAGGGCCAGGGATCGAACCCACAATCTCTGGTTTGGGAGATGACCACCCTATTACCTGAGTCAAATTAAATTTTACATACAAAATTATTTCACAAAATGACCAGTAGCTGAAAATGTGTTTTCAATTATTAAATAAAAAAAGCCCAGGCAGATGTCATCCATGCAAAAATTAAAACCTTACAGTAAGTACAGAGGTGTGGGGTTATCCCTACCTTGTACTAGTTACAAACTAACAAGTAGCAAAACATTTTCCTTCATGAATGCCCACTGTCAAAGCTGAAAGTTGCCATCATCACCACCTAGCATTGCGTGGGCATACATAGTTTGGCCAAACACCCAATTTCTGCCACTGCATGTAGACTGGGATGTCACAGAAAAGTGTGAAAAGGTGGACGAAACAAACCATGCCAGTAACTTGATTAATTTGTGCATGTAAACATACTGAGTTTTCCCCTGATACATGTGTCCGCTCTCCAGCATCTGAAACTGTTTGATGCAGTGACAATCAGTTGTCATAGTTCCTAGATGGCATAACTATGTGTTCCCAATAAGACTGATATAAAGTAGCAGTCTGCGTTCCATGCAAAATACGACCCAGAGAGATTCTCAATGACCTTCTCTTGGTTCCTAACGTTCAAGTCTTTAGGTTATCCTGTTCCATTGATTTGCCCCAATTTTAGAGCAAGACGAGGAGAGTAACAATCATATATGAGGTAAACTGTCTTTTCACGTCTGCTCTCAGCGCTGTGGGGAATCCACGCTTCTCTATTTCCACAGCTGACTGACTTTCTAATACTCTATAATACGCTTTAATTGTGGCACTTAAAGTTGTAACTATGCTCTTTATATTCTCTAGTTAAGATAATTGTTTGTTCTGCAAGGATGGGATGATAGTCAATGGAATTTGTGATCACTCTCAGCTATTATTTTGCTCTAAGTTTAATCCAGTCAGTAGTTAGTTTTCATTCACATTTGTCATTATCATGACTGAGGGAGTGGAGTTTGACATAAATGCATATAGAGACATTAGATGCATTCTGTGTTCATATTCATTATTTATATAATTTTATTGCACATATATCGACCCTTGTGAGGAATTTGTGGTTCGGAAAATGGATGGATTATTAATTGCACACATAAATCCATGCATACATACATACATACAGTACAGATATACATTTGTATTCATTATTCATATATTTTATTGCATATTATTATACACACACACACAGGAAGCAGCTGCACAATATCCATTGAATTGAAGCAAACACACGGCAAAACATTTTTAATTCTGTACTCTGTTTTTATATATACCAATATTATAAAGTGCTATTTCTCTTAGGTACTTCTTATCGTATTTAAATACATTTTGACAAAATCTTGCCCTTGCTACATTCTTTCAGTCATTTTAAGCTATTTTTTATTTTATTTTTTACTTTAAATATTTTGTTTGTAAATGCTTTTAAAATTTGCCATTTTAATTACGTGAGGCACATTGAGTTACATTGTATATGAAATGTGCTCTATAAATAATGCTGCCTGGCTTTGCCTATGGTATTTAAAACACATTACAAAATGGGGGCGGGGGTTGGCTGTAATTAATTAATTTCATTTCCATTAATTTCAGTAAATAAAGACCATTTTAAACACGAGGATCAAATTGAACTGGTATCTCAAGTCACCACTGCAAAAACAACAAATGTTTACAAAACTGCAGTGGAATAAAACTGCAGCATATAATGAACACCTCTTACATCTTTTTGCCCCGTTTACACCTTATATAATTAGATCCAATTATTGTTAATAACTCTGGGCAAGAAGCCTTTGTTGTCAAGGTCAGTATGGTCTGACAGTGCTTCAGAGGTGCTTTGCCCTAATCTGCACTATCCAGTTAATTATGCCCAACGTGCACACTACTGTGTTGAGTTTCTGGTGTGTTGTTGCTCGACATGTACCTCCTTACTCATGAACTTCAAAGCCCATTTTCTATAAGATCTCAAAGCTTGTAAGAGCGACACATGGCCAATAATACGTTTGCACATGATGCAGGCACGTGCGCACATGGATGTCAAAGGGGGATGAGATGGAACACTTGCACTTTTTCCCATCCATCCATTCTCTTAACTGCTTATTCCTCACAAGGGTCGCCGGGTTGATGGAGCTTATCCCATCCGGAAAAACTATTTAACTTAGTTTTGTTTTAACCTAATTTGATCTATTTTGCATTTTCTTACATTTACATTTTTAGGTTAGTCAGTTTTGAATAATTGGCATATTTTTACAATGTGTTTGTATATGTTTCTTTATATTTATTATCATACCAATGGTACAAATTTTATTATCTTTTTCAATTCATATATTTTTTTAAACTAAACCTCACTATTCATTGCACTATTTATATATACAGTAATTGTATTGTAGTCATTGTATGTCTTTTTGCCATTAGGCATTTACTTTGCTAATCATCTTATTGTATTGTTCCGATGTGTCAGCAAAGGGGGGCGTGATTGGTGTTGCTGTGGGTGTGGTCCTGTCTCAAAAGAGCAGGAGATTTTTGGCAATAGTCTTTTGGCTCCTCAGACTCCCTTGGGCGGGGTGGCCCCATGAGATTCTGTCTCTATGGCCATGAACTGCAAGTGGCTCATCTATGATGGCACGTCCTCACTTCACTCTGTTCTGTTCTCAGCCTTGTCTCATCAGGCATGGCATGAACAGTATTTCGCAGAGGTAGGCATTTTACAAAATTTGGCTGGTCTGTCATTTGTCAGAGCCCTTGGCACCTTCCATCATCGTCAGTCCGTTAAAGTCCTTTAGATAACTTGGATCCAGACTACATCTGACCAAATGCTTGATACTACCTCTACCCCGGAAAAATAAATAAATAAATTATTACTAAGAGTTTGATGAATTAATTTTGACACTCTGTCATTCGTCAACGGCTGGGCTACCTGTCTGTCATCGTCAATCCATTATTTCAAGCTGAACCAAATTGTAGTCGTCAGTTTGTCATTTTATTTTAACCACGCCTCTGTAATCACTCCGCCACCACTGTTTTAGGACCAACAGTCAAGTCGAGTGACAATTACACTGACGGACGAAAACCCACTTCAGTCAGTGCTTATTCCGTCCTTAATTGATTTTAGTGTTGTTCCCATACCGCTTTTTGGATCCCAATACCGATTCCGATACCCAGTTTTGCAGTAATTGGGCCGATGCCGATACCACACTGCACCCCCCCAAAAAAAAGTAATTCTAAAATACATGCTCACTTGGATGAGGCACTGCTAAAAAAAACAAAAAACTTTGTGAAACAGGAAAAAAGATAATATGGAAATAATCCAGTATAACTTTTTTATTGCCTACCTGAATAAGTGATCAAACTCTAATAAAACCTGCGAGTGTTGGCTCTCAAAGGCCAAAATTGTGCAATGTGCATGTAATAATAATAACAATATTACAACAAGAAGTAACATTTTATTAAAATAAGAAATAACATACAAGTTATCTTTGAGAGCATGGCATTAGGGCCTGTTTGAGGTAAGAACATATCGTATTGAAAAACAACTGCTATAAAAAAGTATTTCCTCATGTAAACTTAGGTCGAGGCTGATGTGCGCTCCTCTAAAGTGCAGCCAGAATTTAAAATAAATAAAATGCAATTTTAAATGTTAGTGCCCACTCCTTTCACAAGTTCAACTCCAAAATCCACTTTCAAAAAACAAAAACGAGCAGTGGCAAAATAAAGTTTGCATTGGTGACAAACATGTCACACAGTAGTAGCAGTCCTGAGGATTTGAGTCCTTGAGCGTCAAGTTCAAGTACATTGGCAGTTTTTTTTTTTTAAAAGATGAGTGTTTCTACTTTCTCTCCTAACAACCTTATCCTTTTGACATCAAGTATGTTGAAAGCTGCGCTGAACAGTCTCTCACTATCTACATTAGTAGAGGGAGCACAGAGAAACTTTGCAGCAGTAGTAGCCAGGGAGGGTAACCGTTCTTTATTCTTTCCCCAGTACTCAAATGGGCTCTCCATGCGGTGGATGATTTTTTAAGCCAAATACGTCTCTATCTGTATCTGTGTGATTTTGCTGCTAGTCCCACCTTGTTCCACATCATATTCTTGCAGGACTTCCTCATACAGTTCTGTAGAGCAGCTTTTGCTACCTGTGCTGGGCTTTTCTTCTATCTGTCGGGCCTTACTGGCTGGGCCTGCCACCTCAGTGGTGGTTGAGGTTGCCTGCATTGATCTGGACTCTTCATTCTTCTCCACAACTTGAGTCAGTGCACTCTTTGCATATGTGTTGCTTTCTGCACTTGTGAAGTATCTGCAGTAACGGTAAACAGAATACATGTGTTGAATAAACAGCCTCTTTCCATTGTTCTTCATGCTGGTGAGAGAGTGAGGCATGGGTTAGATATTCACATGACTGTGCATTAATTTTGTAATCGTGGAGCAACATTTGGACATCTGAAATTTGATATTTACATTTTTATATTCTGTGACTGTAATTTATATGACTCAAGTACTTTGAGAGGAGAATAACATTCATTTGTGAAAAAAAAAAGATTTTTCTTGCACAAAATGTTTACTTTACACTAACAGCACACAATTAGACATACCTGTCTTTGTAAGGTGGCAACTGTATACAGGGGCTCTACCTCATATTTCTGGAATCTTGTGTTCACAGCTGCGCTCATTGTTTTTATCCCACTGTCCTCTGGAGTCTTTTTGGCCAGCAGGCGCTTCAATACTGTGACAGTGGGGATAACCTTTGAGATGGTGGAAGTGACAAAGCTGGTCCGCTGGCAACTGGTAGTCAGCTGCATACACTGAGATGGCAGTCTTTTTGTTCTAATAGGCTTGCTGTCATATAGAACGTGCTGTTCCAGCGGGTGGGCACACCTTGTATCAGTCGTGACTCGTTTGACTGGCATTCCCAGGTTCATCTGGATGGTTTCCAGCCGGTATGTAGCCAATGAAGAATGCTTAAAGTGTCCGATGATCTTTCTCCCATTCGCCAGTGCGTCACCTACACTGTGCTGTGACAGCAAGCCTTCATGCACCACTAGCTGGATTAAGTGGGAAAAACATCCCAAGCTCGACACCCTCCGGCTCCCTCATCGTCACAAATGGACCTTATGGACCTTTAACAATGATTAATTATAATACTAGTGCTGTCAAAGTAAAAGCGTTAATTGTTAAATAAAAAAATAATAATCGCATTAATCATGAATTAACGCAGATTAATCGCACTATTCATTTTGACCATAGATTAGCCCTTCAGCGTGACAGCAGATGGCTACGTTTAAGGTAGCACAGGTTGTGTTTGAGCAATAAACATAATTTCATGCATTAAAGTAAAGCATTTAATGAATGTTTGCGTATCAGATATACAATATTTGTTCATGTCAAAATATCGGGGTCATTTTTTCCATTTTAAATTATGCACGTACGTAATTAACTGATTAGAAAAAGAGGAGGATGAAGGTTGAAGACGTCCTCATAAAATTAAATGTCAAAAGAATTAACACATAACAGGTGCTCTTGAAATTTTGCTGGGGGAAATTTTTTTTATTAAAAAAAACTTGTTTTTATTAAGCGATTAATCGTGATTAATCAAAATTCTATAAAATGTGATTAATCTGATTAAAAATTGTCATTGTTTGACAGCTCTAAATATACATGATAAAATTTGCATTTTGTACAGTGCTTTTGAAACAGGTCTCAAATTAATGCTGTAATTTTCTAGTAAAAAAAAAAGTGTAAGAAAACGGCAAAAATAGCCATTTCTAGTCATATTAGGGATTACCTTTGCCTTTGGTATGTTCCAGTTAAGAAGCATATTTTCTATTGCTCCTGCAATAGCTTCACCAGTGTGAGATCCTTTGAATTAACTTGCGTGCAGCACCACACTTTCTAGATTGAACAATTTAGTGTCCACCCAGTGCACAGTTTAAAACTAAGTAAGGAAAGTGGGGAGGCATCGCTGCTCCAAATACCCGTAGTGAAGCTTATGGCCTGCACTTTTTCAAGCTTCTTTGAAATATGCTCTGTCACTTACATTTTGAGTGTGGGTATAGTAGTCTCTGCGATGTATTTGCGGCCAGGAAGCTTGTATTTTGGTACCGCAAGAGCCATAAAAATCCTGTATCCCACATTGTCATCAAAGGAGATGGGCAGGTTACAGAGCACAATCATTTTCTTGGACATCTTTGTTGCCACGTTACTCTTCTTGTCCCACTGTTCCCTCATCTTAAGTGAACTAACCATTGTTTGCTGCTGTCATCCATTCACATTCCTCTCCGTAGCTTTCGCTGCCGCCGGCACCTCCACAAACTCTTGAACAAAAATATTAACGAATACATTAATATGTTTTCGTTTTCAAATGCTTTATAAGGTTTGAGGTGTTGAACTTGGCTTCGTTCCACCTCTTGCAACTTTCATACCGCAAATCATGCATGTGGCTGTTGTAGTCGCTTGAGTTTCGATGCTGAAATATTTCCAAATTGCCGACATTTTCTCTCTCCCCAGCCCCGCCCCCTCATAATGAAAAAGCTGCCCTGCCATTGGTTCAGAGCATTCAGGGGCCAATAGGATACCTTGGCTCGGCATGCAGTGAACACATCACACATCAGTGAATGTCGTGGATTTAAAATGAACACCAAAAAGCTCAGGTATAAAATTAATTGACAAAGATGAAAGCAAAGAACATTTTTGCTATAATTAGAGTTACTTTTAGATAGTTTTATTTGTGTAAAATGTCAGGTTTTGACTTGTGGTGGACCCAAATGCATGGAGGGAAGACAGGATAACGCTCAAAAGCATATTTAAAGTTCCATTGTTAGGAACTGGGTTTCTCTCATGCTACATTCACACCAAAACCGAAAAGACGATCTGAAACGCTTCCTTCGCTAGTGTTTCACAGCGTAGAGTTTTTTGGAACGATTGCCGCTCATTCATGCATTGGCGCACACCGGAGAGGAGGAGGCGTGTTCCTTGGTGAACGACTGTAGAGCACTTAACAAGTCAACACTTCTTTCCTGGGTACTATTTTCTCCAGCAGCAAGAGGTTTTTAAGTTACGTGATAGCACTTCCACTTTTTTAGTGGCAATCTGGCGGCCGGCACATTTGCGCTAAATAACTTTGGCATGGATGATAAACACGGCTGCTGATGATAAACACTGTATGCTACTTCCTTGCTCAACATTCGGTCCCAGTTGGCCGTGTTGTTGCGCTCGGGGGAACAACAGACAGGACATTATGTGAGACGTAGCCGGTACTCGAAGCCGATTGGCAAATAGCGAAAAAAGTTATACATTTTCAACTTTGGCGAACATGCGAGTGTGCGGATTTTCGTCACGAATGTACGGATTTCTCTGCGTAGTACATTGACCACAATGCAAACATGCCGCCAAAACACCCGGTTTTGGTGTGAATGCAGCATCATGATTTGGCCTAAACAAAGAATAAGATATATACATTTCATTCATGCCTTTCTTTATGAGAAACTGTCATCACACCTTCTTTGTTTACGTTATCTGTCTTTTTGTCCTTAAATCTGTCCGACATTATCATCACAATTCCGTTTGCTGACTGCTAATACTCTTGTAGCTCGAATATTGATTTTAATCTATGAAATACATTTTCTTAAGGATTAGCTAAGTAATGACATCTCAACTTTGAATGCCCTGCTTCAGACTTATGCATCACTGAGCTGTGTCTTTTCTGTTTCTACTTCAATTACAGATTTTTTGCTTTCAACAGTGGGGCACTAAAACCTTGAAAGTGAGTGGCAGGGAGGATGATTAACACAGCTATGAGATCCTGAAGGAGACTTACACATGAATACACACAGGCACCCTGTGATGAATCAAAACTGGCTGTGCTCAAACATCCTTAAGGGAATTACATCCTATAATTTCAAGTGCTGCAATGACTTGCCAGTGTACATGACATGAGCATCTGTAGATTATTGAAAAACAAGCAGTTGTTTGTATCGCCAGTAAGGCTAGAGCGGGTTTACAGTAAAACAAGACAATTGGTGTTAGTTAGACATTAAATAGGAGCCTGAAACTTTTCAGTGGGGTGGCCATAAAATCATCTGCGCGTGTGCATGTGCGCATTCACACACACACACACCTACACACACACACGCACACACACACAACCATAAGCCTGTCTACCTTGGCTAAGTGGCTGAGAAGTCATTATTTATCATACCATCCACAGGAAGGGTTTCATTAAAAATAAAGCACACATATCCAGAACCTTGCCAAACATATTCATAATACAAACAGGAACAATTCCAAGTAGAAAGCAATGTTTTGTTGATCTTGAGACCGTATCCTACTGAGGGGCAAACATTTGTGGAATTTTTTTTTACGTGTTCAAAATTTCCTTGAGACAAGAAAAACCATTAACACTTTTTAGAGAACCATTAAAACGGTTTAGAGAATGTTAGAGAACATTTAAGAAACGTTCTGACTGTGATCCCTGACATGAAATCAATATTCTCTAGCATCACAAACCTTCATACCTCAGGGGGATGTGGGCTTAATTTACTAGATAATGCAATTTTGTTTTCTTTTGTGTCCCTTCCGACCTCATCTTGCATACTGGTGATCGACAGCTTATTCATTTAAATCATACCGTATATAAAAATCACAGCGGCACAACAATCTCTTAAATTTTCACTATTTTAAACATTGAAGGCGCAAGGATCATTGATGTCAATGGCCAGTACAGTTTGTCCAATGATGAGTTTACACATATACCGAATAATTGGTCCAAATTCTCCTGTCCTATTTAGTTGTCTTTTTCACGCCACTTAATTTCATTTTAGCACCAGTTGTTTCTCTCCATATATCCCCCCGGACACATTCAGCTTCATGTTAGAAGGTGATCCTCCTTGCAGTTTTAACTCTTCATGGTTTGAAACATCGTAGACAAGTAGCAAAAGTAATAGCAGTGATATTCTCCACTCTACTGCTGAAAGTGCATGAAAGTGCCAATGCTTGTTGTGAATAAATGTCAGTCCACAACACATTTATACAACACACAATAAGCATTAAATGACAAAAATAGGTGGAAATGTACAAATGAATGAGAAAATTGGCGGGACTGTTAAAACAGGCTGCCAAATCACAGGCGCCATCTATCATCACACAAGAGGAATGTGCATCGTAATTATTAAGTCTTTACTAAAGCCGCGTTTCCACCGCAGGATGTTTGGTTATGGGGGGGGAACTTTCACAGGAACCGTCCTCTCAGCCAGCCCGTTTGTGGCTGTGTCTCCACTGCGGTGTACGTCCCATTCCGAAAAATCAGAACGAGGAAAGAGAAAAACTGGTGGCGGTTAGTGTTTTTTTCTGCTTTTTTTAATGTACTTGGCGTGGATGGATGGTTTGAATGAGAGGAGACGGCGTCTAGATGAAGAGTTTGAAAAGGCTAACAGTAGAGTGGAACGAAAATAAGCAAAGGATTATTAAGAGAATTGTCTTGGTGGAAGAGACTTAAACCAAGAATGCATCATCGTCGCGCATGAAGGTAAGATCATTTTTTTATACTAAATCATTTTTAGCCGATCAGCACAAAAGCCCGACCGGGAGTTTATCGGGCCGGCGGAGGACTTACCCTCGAGTAGGACCTCCGCTCGTCCCCGTAAGTTCCTGTAAATGTGGCCCGGTTGGGAAGGCTCCTGCAGTGGAGACGCGGCTTAAGGAATACGTTCTAATTTGGTGAATTTCTATTCTTTTAATTGTTATGAATATGGTGTGAAATTTGCTTGACCGTAGTGGCCTTCTCAGCTCATATTTTATATGATTAGCATTATGTGTTTGCGTCAGTCTAGTCTGAACTTGAGGCTGTTTTGAGAGATGTCCCTCTTTGTCAATGTTTAATTTGACTCATTCTTGTTCTCGCTGTTGGCGCGGTGCAAAATTAATTGGTTTCTAACTGATATATTTTCAGATTCTAAACATGCACTTAATGTATTGGCAGCATTGTGCTCGTGTGTGTGCGGACACTGTGCGGCTGCGAGAAACTAAAATAATAGCAGTCATCCCGTGCTTTCCTCTGCTTGCTAAGTCTGCTAATGAACATGCTTAGACGCCTGCGGTTACTATCACAGACTGATGCACACAGAGGTCTATCGATTTTATTCTAAATATGCTCAGAGATTGCTCACCCAATAGGCATTATAGGCAAATGCTAAAGGCATTATGGGCTTCAGGGGGTGCCATCAAATCCAGAAAAAAAAAACATCAGGGGGCTGGAGCCTATTTCCCAGCTCGCTTCGGGCAGTAGGGGGGGTTACACCCAGAGCTGGTCGCCAGCCAATCGCCACTTTTGTTTACAATTTAATAAACACACACCATTTTACAGTTATTATATACATGTATACATTATACAGTGTATCTATGTAAAATAGATGAGCATTCCCTCCAACAATATTCATATTGCATTTGATCAAAAATCGATTTTACAATTGAATGCGCTTACAAGTTCATGATCAGTGTTCGTTTGAACAATTATGTGAACATTAAATGGACGAAAGGTCAAAAAGGAACCAACAGTTAAGAATACATTAAATGGGATAAGACATTTTACACTTAACAGGGCACATTTACCAAATGCAGTTAAACCAGCAAGATTAAGGCTGTCAGTAGTGATGGCAAAATGAAGCTTCATGAAGCATTTGCGATATTTTTTGACTCCTTTAGATGGTGCTCTTGGTTTAAAGATAAAGGCAAGTGCAATGAAAATGGATTACATTTGCATTGCATCTTTGAATCATGAGTGCCATCTAGAGGAGTAAAAAAATATCGCAAATGCTTCATGAAGCTTCATTTTGCCATCACTAGCTGTCAGTGCTTTATTTTGACCTATTCTCACCACTTCTGTTGCATCACTTAGCTGACTGACGCTAACTTCAAGACAGCAACGATAATCGTAGTAGTCTTTCCCATCATGCTTTGTTGTTGTTACTAGTAAAACTTGACTGTGTTGTGCCTCTTTAATGTGTTATTTTTTTATACACACAGGGTGTAATATAATTACAGTGTCATTGTTTCTATTTGTGTATTATAGTTTAGCTACTTATAATATTAACTTATTGTGACTTAATGACGCCCTTAATAACAAAGGCACGCAGTAAATGTCAGTCATGTACGTAATATAATGGCCTATAATGGAAGTGTTTATATTACAGTTGTATAACGATGGGACAATCATAATAACACGCTATGTATGCTCTTTATTTACCTATTTCAAGTGGGAAAATTCAGGCAGGTGTAGGTTAGTCACTCTGGGCCTGGCTCGGTCTACCAAAAGCACTGTATTTGCTGATTTTGAAATGAACCCACACCAAATAATTTACGCCCTCTGGTAGACCACCAGGAATTGTGCGGCTCCTCCATATGGCCCTGTAATTATGTCTGTTCCAATAAATCTGCTCACTTGAAAAGTTGGTGGCTTCAAACAAAACATGCTCTGTCCTGAGTTGTTTAACAGTTCAAGATGTAAATATCATGAAATAAAAGCTGGAATTTCTGAACGTTTGTCTTTTGAACTTAATCCCAAATGTCTTCAGTACACACAAAAAACAAAGGAATTGATCTTATTGTTCCACCAATTATGGAGAAGAAGCATTTTTATATTTTAAACTATAATAATTACAACATATTTTTTTACATATATTTTAAATTTGGTGACATATGTTATCAATTAAAGCCAGTTGTACAAATAATTGCTATTTGATGTATTTTGGAAGTCCCACATAAAAAATTCTACCTAGAGCGCCACATTTGGTAGGTCCGGGATCTGACTACCCGGTATATATTCTAACACTTACTAGCGTGTACGGCACTCGTAATGTGGTCACTGCCTTGAGGCTTAAAAAGAAACACTCGTCTACCCTGAGGTGTATGTGCGCCTGAGGTACTATAGCGATGATCAGGTAGGACAACTTCACGTATATTCACGCTCAGATTTAGTCGCACAGAAACACATAAACACAAAGTAAACATGCAAGCATTACGTGTTAAGATAGGGCAAGGGGATGCCTCAGGGGTGCTACGTTTTCTGTCGAGGAGCAGAGGGACCCCCCAGCAGCTGCTTGCCATTTCCTCACTGTCATCCCAGCGGGCCAAGTGTGTGTGTCTGTCTGTGTGTATAGACAAGATTGTGGAGCTTTCACAGTGGGATGAAACGAGCAAAGTCTGTGCTTGTGTGTATGTGTGTCGTCCCATTGGACGAGACTGTAGCCAACACCAGGAAATGGATTGGCATGGAAGACCTAGCAGGGGATTCTGGGGTGAAGATGAAAGAGTTCCTACACACACACACGCAGAAATGCTGCTTCTGCATGCACTCATTATCTCTGCCACTTGGGTTTCGCTAAATCACGTCCTCTTGCAGACGCAAACCTACACAACCGCGCACCCACGCAAGCATTTACAAAAAGACATAGACTGACATAAAATATACTAAAACAAACAAAAAACAGCTGAATGTGTGCTGACATGTGTAGCAGGATTTTTCATTAGGTTTAAAACCCGTTATTCAAGTGATATAATTTCGAAAATAGAAAGTGAAAATATTTTCAATTTGAAAACTACTTCGTATTTTTTGGTTTGATAGTTGAATGAGCGCCAAAAGATCAGTGTGCAACCATACTGAGATGTCGTCTCTCTGCTTCTCACAGTCGCTAAACTTTATGCATTGTATTTGTAGTGGCCACTAACCTTTTTTGGTCTGTGGACCATTAACATAGGTCTCAATAATTACACTAATTGGTGTGTATAAGTGTGTTTTTGTGTTGTGTGTTTGTGCTGTTATATGCATTCACATATAGCAACAAAAACAATAAGTTTTTTTTATTATCATAAGCAGAATGTAATATTATATTCAAATTTCGAAGTTGTTTCGAACTGTCACTGAAAGCAACCACACCTCACAGACAGACAGACATAGATAGATAGATAGATAGATAGATAGATAGATAGATAGATAGATAGATAGACAAAATGAGGTAAAGTAAAGCTTTGCTTGGTAACAAAGCTGTTGTTGTTGTTTATGAGGATGACCATGCGTGCTATCAACTTTCAGGGCCGTTGCCTATAGTGACTGAATGCCCATCGCGAAGGCTTAAACTTTAATCAAATAAAATGAAAAGGTCCGTTTGCACAGACAAACCGCGCACTGTCCCCCATCGGGGCACATCCACTGTCGCCGATACCGGATGGTGTGTATGTGTTAAAGGGGCATCGATCATAATCGTGGAAGTTTAATGCACGCACCGGCGCGCCCCTCACGACACCACCAACCCATGGCCCAGTCAGTGAAAAATATTTTGTGGTATGTCATGGTTAGATTTTTTGTATAAAATATTAAAATAACCTTATTAAATGTTTAGTCATACCCCGATCTACAATGCTGACATTGAAAATAATGGACTTGAACAAAAAGAATGATAATATTGTCATTCATTATTGAGCAAAAGTTGTTTATTTAAGAAAAACCCAGATTTCATGGGTGCAAAAGTATGTGAACCTCTCACTTAATTGGACATTGCACCTCCTTTTGCAATGAGAACTTCATCCAAACACTTTCTTTAGTGACGTATCAGTCTTTCACATCTACTTTGGGGGATTTTTGCCACTCAAAAAAAAAAAGCAGTTTTTGTCCAGCAGAGAGCAGAAGCATCTGATGTTTAAGATGTCAAAGAGGGAGAGAGAGAGGAAGTGACGCAACTATTGTAGTCAGTATTGGAGTGCGCAATGGGGTAGATGCCACTGACTTCCGACTTCCGAGTTTTACACATCAGCACCGTTTTCCAGCCACTACTGGCCGCGTTCCAACACTCGCACCCCCACCCCTGCGCCCCTGATGAGCGGGAGCGCGTCCCGGCTCTCTGAAATGCTTTGGACACTGAGACAAACACTACACACTCGCAGCCTCGCACCCTTCGACGGGAACGCGCAACCGAGGGGCACAAAGGCGGAAGCGCAACTACTGGGACGCGGCCCACACGTCGCAAACCGGAAACAGAAACAAAGTTGATGGGTGAAAACCCGGAAGTCCCGCCTCCTCCGTGGCATATAGTCCATTGAGAGAGTTACGAAGTGAGAAGCTACGTAATACCAGAAGAGAGAAATAACAGTGAAAGTCGAGTTAAAAGTCTTCCCAGCAGGTTAAACACAAGGTACAGCCAGACCTGTTTACCTGGAGTTTTGCAGCAGACTGTACATTGAATATGCATTCTCCGGTTGTTGTTTTTTGAATACCTGTTCATGGAAGCGGATGAAACCATTTGATGGACAACTATTCATGGAGTGATTTCGGAGTCGGACAGTGATTTACGACCGACCTACGTTGGAGTGACAGTGGAGCATTTTGCCAATCTTGAGGACATCGTTTGTTCAAATCTTCTTATCGAACAGATAATAAATTGACAAATCCTTCGCTCCATAAAAACACACTACCCGGGTAGATGAACAATATTTTGTTTATTTTCTCAGAGCTCTGAATGTTATTTTTATTTTTTGAGGTGATAGTTTCAACCAAAAGCTAAAACAGAACAAAATGCATTTTTGGGGAAGTAAAGTGTGATTGAAATAAGTTGTGGATTGAATAAATGTTGGCAGTTATTTAAAAAAAAGTTTAACCAGCCTATTGGTTTCATTTAATCTATATCCTCCTTGAAGAAGTTCCTAGAAGATAGTCATTGTTGCAATAGTTTGAATGTATGGCATCTTGGAGTAAACTTGAGGTCAAGCCGAGTGTCCTCATCTTGTGGAAATGCAAATATGGTCACCCTAGGATACGTTGTACACTCGCCTGCCGACACACACATTTGTAATTGGTGTGCGCGGATCAATTTGCGACTGCCTGCCTACCCAAATCTAGAGCTTAATGCACGTACACAGCTTAAAACCTGTTAGGTAGTAAAAATAAATAAAACATTGAAAGCAAAAAACGATAGACAAAGAAATCTGTGTTGCTATAACAACTCTTGTTCATTCACATAATAGTTCATTATTTCCTTTTAAATGACTCAGAACAGGAATCTTTTTAAGTCTGAACACGAATATTCACAGTTTTTTATCACAATAGTAAAGAAACTATTTAAGTTGTTCATAAACTCGGGAAAACACTGCTGAATACAGCACATGCAGTAGGAAATAATGAACTATTATGTGAATGAACAAGAGTTATAGTAACACAGATTTATTTGTCTATCGTTTTTTGTTTTCAATGTTTTATTAAATTTTTACAACCCGTGTGCATAAAGCTTAATTTGCAATATTAATATTTTCATGGACTGCAGGAACCCAGCTCTGCCTTGTCAAAGAGTGCTGCGGCTGCACAGTGTTCCAAAACAAGTTTCCCACGTAACTTTCACAAACATACAAAACTAAATACAAGTGCGCTGTAGAAAATTAAAAAACATTGAAGAGATAATTAATTACTGTCCGCCTACCAGAAGGCGACGCAGCGCGGACAGATCCTCTCTCTCACTCTCTCTTCTCTGCTTATGTGCTATGCGCCGTGGAGAAGAGGGATTGGCCGGCTTTCTTTCAACACGGATATTAAGGAAGTCTATCCGTGTTATATTTGTATCTGGGAAAAATCAATTAGCCGTACCGGATACTCGTGTTGTACGAATATCCGGCTCACCCCTACAAGCTATGTTAAAGCCCCGATTGTAAAACGGCACATGACTTGTATCATTACACGTGTCTGAAGTTATTATAAGTTTAAAAAAAACACTCTCCTCAACATTCTTCTATTGTTAAATTTTCTCCTCCTACCGCTAAAGCAGCAGCGGCCAAAGAGGTAACAGTAGAAGAGTGCATTTCGGGTGAAAGCAAAATAAGCTCAAGAGAAACAATTTAAGGTTGCATTTTGTTTCCTGACTTGTGTAAAATAAACATATAATAGAGGATCAGATAAAGGCTCGCTTTCCGTTTTTGAATTTCCGATTTTAAACGTTTCCATTCATTGGAGACAGCAACACTGCCTCCGCTTGGACGGAGGAGGAATGGGCCTTTAACACTTGAACATCTGAGGATGCGTGTGCGTATATCTCAAAAAAAGCGTTATGGTTGTCTAAAAAATAAATGTGCGTGTACGACAATCCACAAACACATATTTGACAACTCGCAAGCTTAAGTTTTGAAAATGCACACACAAAATTAAAAAACATGTGAAAATGTTTGTGCATCTGAAAAATGTGAAAATCACGATCTCTCATACTTTTGCTATCTCAGCTAATAGCTGTGGAAAATGGTCCAACTGTATGTACATGTACATGACACATAAACGTATGCCCTTTCTGGTTCTGCTCCATCTCTTTAATGTTTGGAACTGACAGTGATCTTGACATCATTTCACAGTGTCTTCCACTTAGTTGGTTTTGCTGTCAGCGTTCGTTACAGCGTAAACACCACGAGGAGATTTCTTTACATTTCTCGCACTGCTTGATATCTGTCATTCACATTGTTCACATTTTCTCCTGTCTCACTGTGGAATACAGGATGACAGTTTTTGGGCCGATTTCCCCCACGGTTGCAATTTCTCCATCTCAGTCAGCTGAACTTGTACTGTGTAGAACAGGCTTAAGGCTAAACGAATATATACCGTCTTAGTGTGTTCACCTGGGGAGCAGTGATGGAATTAATAGATTTTAACCATGTCAGCCCTACTGTTATTTAACACCACTGATGAAACACAAGTTCAACAATTAATCATCTGACTATGGTTAGAAATTGCTGACCAAAAGTCGAGTCCCCAGGCAGTCTTGTAATTCATCGAATTTCTACCATTAATTTGCTCTGTATGTCTTTCGGGATCTTTGCTCCAATTGACACTTAGCCTCCAAGACCTTTTTTCCACCAACAATGACAGAAGTAAACCATCGGAGAGGTAGCGAGGAGCAACACACTGTACAATAAAGTTGTAGGTGCAGGAACATATCAAACTGCTCTTGTTGCTGTGTGTAGGTAGCATGCTTTACATGAAACCAACTTGCTCATGTGGTTGTGCTTGTGTTTTTTTGTGTGAACTGGAGCCTAACCGAGATGTTTTGTGGCAAGAGGTACAAATTTTTTGCACAAGTTAGTTTTGCACCATATTTACCTCCATATTGGGCACATATCAGATATGCCAGGATGTGTGGAAATGTCAATAGAAGTTTTCAAATAAACATTACACACACATAATAATAATTAATAATACCCCACAGATAGTTTTAATAACAGCTTATTAGGGCAACATGACTACAAGACTTGTAGCATAGAAGTAACTTACAGGTTTAGTTTGTACTAAATAATAGCTAATAATTTAGCTAATAATAGCTTCATACCTGCTGATTTAGTACAAACTAGTTAAAAACAAGATTTTGTCAATACAATTAACATTAAGGAGCAAATTAATATTAAAATGGGATCTTTAAAAGGTGCTCAACTCTCTCTGGCCTTCACTGCTTGCTGTAGCTCCTTTTCGTTTCCCCTTTTCAGCTTCTCCTTTCTAGGCATTATGCTACAATTACTAAAGAAATAGACCAATTGTAACCAAACAGACCTAGGTTACGAGATTGAATAAGACTGACTGTTGTCATTACAAAAAGGCAAAAGGGTATTTTTTACAGGCAATTGACAATTCCAAACATCCGGGCATTTCTGATATTTCCACAATGCAACTCAATGCAAATGCTTCGATCACCAATGACATATTGGATTGTTTTTACCTGTGGCTACTAGCATAATACAAACCAGACACAAACCACAGTTCATCACATTTTGAAGTCAAAATGATCCCCACAAATCAAATTACAATGATCCAAAGTCCAATGCTTTTCAATGCATGGGTTACAGAGAGCTTCCTTTCACCGCCAATAGTCTTACTATGTGGTGGTTATCACATTATCTAGTATTGAATTAACATATACCATTTTAAACTAGGTGGCTAATATCGGCTCAGTTGTTTGTGCTGTATGAGACATGCTACTTCATAACAAAATGATTATAGGTAGGGAATAGAGGGCAAACAAATAATACAATTTCACTGGATTCATACCACAGTTACCTGGCTGGGGTGGAGCAGCAGGGGAAGGAGATGCGTGTGTGTGTGTGTGTGTGTGTGTGTCTGTCCCACACCGCGACTGTGGTTAATTAGCGTTCACATGAAAATGGAAGCGAGCGAGAGAGCTTGGTCGGCTGCGTGCATTGTTGTTGTTTTTAAAACGCGATTAATCATGCAGCTTTTCTAAAAGATTGTGTCAACATTGACCTGTCCTCAGTAAAGTGTTTATTTAAAAAAAATACGAACTTTCCAAAGGTCACTTTTTTGGAGAGAGGGCAGAGGGGCAAGGGTGTGAGCACCACTGGGGGTCTACCTGTGCACGCCAGTGCTTGTGATGTAATTCCCGAGAGCCTGCCTCTGCTGTGCTCAAGAACAGAGAGAGAAAATATCGGCACAACATTCTCACAAAATGCAGATGCGCGAGGGCAGTTCTATTGGTGCAAAACCATTTCAAGGTCACATCTTGCAAAGACTTTCATGCTTATTTGTTAAGGAACCGAAAACTGTTGGGAAAGTTCAGCTCTACAGCAAAAATAGAGATGCACAGACAAGGAAGATGAAGAAGAAACTCAGGGTATGGAAGAAAAACAGACTTAAGTGACTTATTTTGGTTGTTAAATTAGCTGTTTCATGATTTACATTATTGAATTGAGAATATCGTAAGAGATGTTCTGTTTGCTGGATATTAGTATGTATTTACTTTTATTTTATATCTTATTCAGAGGAGGACTTTTAAATACTGTATATTCACGTTGTGACTTAAGGCATCTTTGTATAAGACTAACTAAAGGCTAGCAAGCCATCCTTTCTTCAGTCAGAGTCAACCATGGAAATTGTGCCCTAGGCGTTTGTGGTGCTGCGGCGTGAGAAGCGTCTTTGGCTGGTGAGACCAATGCAGGAGTGGTAGTCTCTACTGCACACAGAGCAGATGTGGCTGGTTGCAGCCGGGTCTTTTTGTTTGCTTTCTTTTCGCTCGGCTCTCTGTTCAACAGCCTGGCGTATGATCTCCTTGCCCTCCTTCAGCTGGTTGTGGAACAGGCAGCGCCAGCTGCTGTGATTGGCATCAGAGAACAGAAAATCAATGCAAAGCACGAACCAGATAACTAAAATGGAAAATAATTAAATGTAAAAAAAAAAATGTATGGTGTTTTTTTTTAAACTTCTTATACAGGGAAGGAGACAAGGAGGCTCTGCCTTTCCTGCCTGTCCCGACTGCATGTCCCTGGTGCTCAAGAAAGGGATATATGAGTTTACTTTCATGATTGAGTGCAAGTAATGATAATTATAGAGTATTCTTCGGTTTATAATAAGTATATTGGTCCATCTTTGTCTTTAGTGTTACAAATATAAACTCCATGGCTGTTAAAAATAACAGTGCAAAATGTTAATTGTTTACATTAATATAGGGTTTCTAATAAATTTAACAACAAATGAGAGTTCAGTTTACTACAATGGACTAGCTATGCACAAAGTGCTGTGACGTAATTCCGGGAAAATCTCATATTGCACGACCTTTTCCGGTAATGGCCATCGCCGTTTGTTTTCCTTCAGGGAACCTCGACCAGTTGTCAGCGTTTTGGAGTATTTTTTCATAAAAAAATTTTTATGAGTGTGGTTGTGTGCATTTGTTAAGGCATCGAAGAAGAGGAGAGACGACAGTACACCAAGTGCACTGCTGTGAGTTCACATAGACAGGTTATAACTCTGCCTTGTTTTTTTCTCTTATGCTGACCACTGGAGACAGTTTGTTGTAACTTGTTATTATTCGCAGGGACAACTCTGTAGTTGTCGAACCCCACAAGGGCGCCGTTTGTTAACAGCAGAACCAGAGCTTTGTTGAAGCTTAAACTTTGATGTGTTGTTACTGTTTCCAAAATGTTATGTTTCTGCCTTTCTGGCGTTTTGACTTTTCATGTGCCTGTATGTATGTTATTCCTATGCTGCCATTTTATTGTATTAAAAAACATGAAAATATTTATATGAGTCATTATTCTTGCACCGCTGACATTGCTGTGGGATTTCCATAGCAACCACTTTTCAGCAAGGCATTAAGAGAAATGTCACCATGGGCTGAAAAAAAAAAGAACAGTAGAGGCATTACATCTGCTTCAAAATATTGATAAGGCAGATATCGTCGGATCCCATCGGCGAAGAGGAGAAGACTTGGCCAAAGAGGAGGCCAGACCAGAGAGTTGTTGCAACGATTAGTGACCACTGCTTTCTAGATTTAATTTGCATGGTTATGATGCTCCGGTATCCAACAACAGAGAGGATTAGTGATCCATGGAGATGCACAACCTACAAAAAATTCTGGAAGGTGGTGATTTTTGTCTACTGGAGGAACAATTGAAAATTGCATTCAAACTCACAAAAACAACCTCACATCCTTGACTGAGAATCATGTAGGGCAGCTGGGGAGCTATGAACAGACTTGCACGACTGCTTTAGAAGAGGATCAATGAGCTATTATAATTATTATAGCCTTGGAACAGATAGACATTTTTTTCTAATGTGGCAGATGGCAGAAACAATTGCTTCAGCACAATGACTTAAAGGGATTGTAGCATAATGTATACCAAATGTATCTTTTAAATTGTATTCATAAAATTATTATCAAAAACAGAGACAAAGTAGACAGAGTGTTAGAGCTTAAAAAAATCTACATAAAATTTGAAAAAACATTTTGAAATCACAGCATGCTACATTGAAGCTTCCAAAGTCCCAACAGGTGGTGTGATGCAGAGCTGCGACTAATGCAGGAGGACACTTAATTTTGGTAGTTATATTATAAAGGTAGTTATATTATAAACAATGTACAATATAAATGTTAAGTTGTGCCGGTGGTAAAATATTAACAGTTACATATATATATATATATATATATATATATATATATTATTGCGTTAATATCTCATTAACTTAAAGTGCCTTTAACGACACAAATTTTTTTAACACTCGATTAACAACCGCTCCTTATTTGGAAAGCCTCTACTAAGGGAATTCCAATTGTGATGCAGCAGAAACGTCCACGTCAAAATTACCCAAAATAAATTCACTGTCAACTGCACTGGAGCTACAATACACAATGTTTAATGTGAAGAATGTTCGAGTGGAGGAGCCATTGGACTGTGTAGCACTTCCACCTTCCCTGTCAATCCCTGTGAGAGCCAAGAGCCAAATGGATGCCGTGTTGTCATTTGGAGTGACTCCAAGTCACTTGATCTTTTGATGTGAGGCGTGTTTTATTTAGCAACTCCAGAAAATAGCTCGCTAAGTGTAACATCGATATTGTCTTCTGGTTTGTTGCAGTAAAGCAGCATCACTGCTTCGTTGCAGTAAAGCATGAGCGTCACTATACAATGCGCATCCGAGAACTTAGCAGTAATAAATTAAATAGCAATGCATATATTTATAGGGATTGGGGTAAATTTGTTTTTTTTGTTTAAAAAAATTGCGGGATTTCACAAATTACTTCATTTAAAAAATTAGGCAGCTCTTAATATGAAAAAAAAAATGCACTCAGCAGTCACCATTGTCTTACAAACACCATCATGCCATGTAGTCACAGAAAAATGATGAACACAAATCAATGTCACACTTGTATTTTTTGCAATACAGTTTTTTTTTTTTTTTTTGATGAATTGCTGTATCAATGACTAAAAAGTGCAACCATGTTTCTGTTAGGTTAACATTTCTTCCCACGTTTATGTTAACAAGAGTATGAAAAAAAATGTACATTTAATTTGTAAATTTCGATATAAACCGAGATATGAAATGTGTGATTAATGTGCGATTAATCGTGAGTTAATTATTGAAGTAATGCGATAATACGATTAAAATGTGTAATCGACTGACACCTCTTATATATATATATATATATATATATATATATATATATATATATATATTATAATTAATTATTATAATATAATTTCGATATAAACCGAGATATGAAATGTGTGATTAATGTGCGATTAATCGTGAGTTAATTATTGAAGTAATGCGATAATACGATTAAAATGTGTAATCGACTGACACCTCATATATATATATATATATATTATTATATTATAATAATTAATTATAATATATATATATATATATATATATATATATATATATATATATATATATATATATATATAGATAGATATAATTGTAGGTCTAGTAATCACTAATTATATGAAATGGCTTAAATCTTAAAACCTTAAAATCAAGTAATCAGTGATGTAACTAGGTTACTTTTTGCAGGTAACTGTGGCTACACTGTTCATTTACTATCAGGGATATGCAAATATCTCTCCTGCCTTGGTGGCTATAGCTGAGTTTCCACCCAACTGCGAATTTACTGAAAATTTGCAAAATGGACATGTGACTTATGCCATTTCCATGTGTTCTTTTTTTGCGGATATTGAGAAGGGACTTAGGTGGTATACACCATAGAGATGTGATCCGACAGTAATATAAAATAAGTGACTGCGCCATGAAATTACGTCATATGAGTTTGCTTTTGGAATTATTGATAAACCGTAACGTTTCCTTGCTGATTTACATCTAAAATTGCATTAATATCCACTATTTTAATTAATTCCAAAAAGATTTCTGTTTGGTCGTCCCCCAACACATATCCTACCGTACTTTATCGTCCGCTGTTGTTTTGTGATTACAAACGTACGTGTGACGTAATATCCGGTCAAAACGTGTGACGTGTATTCGGTCTTGTTAGCGTTTATTCACAAAACCTGTTTACTTAGCCAAAATTCACATTTTCCTTTTTTTCCGATACGCTCCAAGCTTTTCTTTTTTCTCGAACATTTCCATTAATTTTTTATTTTTGCATTTCTTAAAAAAATTGAATAAAAACTTGGTGGATGGAAACCCAGCTTATAGAGAGATTCAACTCTGCATGGAAGATCCATGCACACTACAGCCCGAATCCCTCCTTGTTTTTTTTCACATCCACTGGGATCAACATACTTGATTTAATCTATTCTAAATAAGCGTTACATTCATTCATCAAGTATATCTATAAAATGATGGATGGATGGACGGACAGAGGGAGTTTAATTATTTATTTTGAGTAAGTATAGCACATTCATTTAATTTATTAGCCTTTACAAAAAAGAGTTATAGGATAAAAGTTGTTTGCAAGTAGAGATAGGCGGTGGGCCAAGGGCCGATTTCATGCATTTGAAGGCAGGTCATTGAGATGAAGACCTGGGTGAAAAGAGTCCTTAATAATGTTCTGAGCTCTACTGAGGCAGCGGGAGTGGCAGATGTCCAGAAGAAAGGGCAGAGAGCAGCCGATGATCTTCTCTGTTGTCCTTTCATATTCTCTGCAACCTCTTCCTCTCCGCCTCAGTACGGCTGGGTTACCACACTCTGATGGCGTAGGTCGGCAGACTCTTCACAGGAGCGGTAGAAGGGGTGTTGAGGTTCTCCCTCCTGAGAACCCTAAGAAAGCTGCTGGGCCTTCTTCACCATTGCCGCAGTGTTCGTAGTCCGGGACAGGTCTGCTGCAATGTGGAATGAATGGACTGGATGATTACTCCCTCCAGATCCAGAGCCAATACTCGAACTGGTGCATTGCTCTTGTAAGAAAACAAACTATGTTAAGGGGAGATGCACCTGTAACTGAATCAGCTGACCATTTACAAACTTCTGTGGCAAGAGGTCATTTGAAGATGACTAACTCAAGTTGTTGTTGTTCATTTAATATAATTAATAGTTAGTTCATTGATGTGCTACTAAAATGGATAAAATACAAACCCTAGGGTGTGTAATCACATTGGACAATTATTTATGTCCAACAAAGTTCCATGGTAGTTTTTTTGTTAGTTTTTTTCATTTTGCTGAGCGACCACAAATAATCGTATTTTTAGATCATATACGTTCCTCCCCCGATCGCTCCCTCTATGGCCATTTACATTTCTGTAAAATCAATAAAATACCCTTAATAAACTAAACCGTAATGTCAACTTGTCACCGTGAGTGAGTGGCTTATCAAGCCCTTCACTGTCTGAAGCTGTTTGGCCATCTGCCACTTAAACCCACATAACTTCCACCAACTTTTGTTTTTTAGTTTTTCCTCCCACACCATGTGTGATGAATAACGTAATAGTAATTCGAGATGAATATTCAGCGACAAATAAATCTAACTTCAGGTCTCGAGCTTCACAAGTGCTTGAGCAAGACTTGTAAACAACACACATGCTAACATACAGTTGACGCGTTTACTCGTCACTTACATCGCCAAACTTTATACAACATATAAATAGCATCACTAGTGTTTTCCAAAAATATGCATACTCACCTGCAAACGTAGAAGCTGCGCCTTTCGCACATATTTTGTGTAATGTTTTGTCGTGTTCCGTGACCACGCACAGCTCAGCTGTTGCATAATGACGTCTGAGATCGGCTGAATAACATCACGTGATTTGTAGCGTTGCGTGCTATTGGTTCAAATGGCATGGTAGTCTGCAGCGTTGCCTGCACGTTTAATGAAATTTACAACTTGATTTTGGGAAAATGTGCAATAATTACGAGTGCCAACAAACAAAATCTGATTAAAAGAAAAAAAAAAAGAATACATTTCAAAACATAAATGATCCAGGTCTTCCCTCACCAGGGATCGTTGATCTCAAAAACTAAAGCAGATACGTCGCCTCGGCCCACCGCCTAAGAGTGTTTATTAAGAGAATGTGTGTGGCTGTTTTTTTTTTGTCTCTCTCTATATGGGTTATTGCAGGCAAACAGCAATAACAAAGAAAAAACAGCCACTACGAAAATGAAATTACCCAATCTGGCTTGCATTCTTACTTGCACACATATACGCATGGATTGACGATGCCAGCTTGTGACATTTCTGAGGGGACCATTGGGATGAATTGTTGGGGTTTGGCGGCGGGTAAGTGTCTGTCTGTGGGCCTTAGATAACGACTGTCACCTCCATTTCTTTCAAGCACACACGTTGAAATTCTCTCCTCATTTTCTCATATCAGGTTCTAATTAAAACATCCATACGCTGTGTCAGTGAGTCCCTTAGCCTCTCTCTGTTGTGTGCTATTGTTGCAGTGGTGAGATGAGAATGGCTGAAACAGTTGATACAAGTGCAAGGCCTGTGAATGGAGCTCGCTTGCGACAGTGATTTTGCCTTTTGTTACTCTCTTATTTTTCAGGCCGAAATCTTTAAAAGTGGAGTGATTATGGGGAAAGCGATGATGCATTGTTTTCAGACCATCAACTTTGGCACGCGGAGAGTGCGGACTGCCTCTGCTTGTGTGTGAAACACCTCATTGTGTAGCTCCATTGTTTTTATGGACAGGTTTTGAGTTTTCTAACAAGGGCAAGTCTTTTCGTAGCGATAGTGGAGACACAGCTGTTACCTTTCTCTCGCCCTTCTTTTTTAATCTCCTGTTAATCGCTTCGTCTCATTCAGGCATTAGCACAAAAGGAGAAGATGAATGAGAGAGAGTAAAACTATTGAAAGAGTAAATAATCAAATTATGGGATCCTTTGATTTTTACAAAAAGACACGTCATTACTAGGACAGTAGGGATAGGGACACTGAAAGAATGCGGAGAGGTTTTGTTTTTAAATCTGCTGTTGAAATGAAAAATGCATGAAAACATCGGAGTCAAAAAAGAAAAGTGACAGTCAGCAAAAACTGCATCACTGTACATCAGAGTGTATGCATTTTCAAGGATGCCCATTTGTCAATGCAGATTGTAACGTGGGGAAAGGAGGTGGGTGGATATTAAACTCTAGGCAACCTGAAAAACAATCAAACTGTAATTTTAAATGCGTGCTATTGAATGTTGACATCCATTAAAAGTCAAGGCCTCCCCCCACCCCCCATTTGTCATCATGCTTCCCACTATATACATTCTTTTTCCACACTATTCCATCATCCACATACCGTCCACGATTATCATTCGTTCATCCACTGCTCCCTATTTCATTCTGACGTCCTCGGCGCTACCCAGAATGCAGAACTGTCTAAGAACTCTCAGGTGGTTCAAGCCCATTACTTTGGGAGATAGAAAAACACTGCTGGGGTGTTCTGATTGAGGCCTATTAAAATTCATAAGCTGTGGAATAATGGCAGAGATAAAACAATAATAATAACAAAGAAAAAATGCTCCATGGTTGGAAGGCGGAGAAGTAGAATGAATATGTACAAAATGTGTGTGAATTTATCTTATGAGGAAAGATGGGAGAGGAGTAATAAATGTTTGGTGATCCCATGAGCCCTTTACCTCTTCAGAATGATCACTGTGTGCTTCTCCCGTTTTTGAAAATAGTCCATGAGAATGGCTTCCATCATTTTTGTCAGCCCTCCCCTCCATACCCACTTCTATTTCTAATACGAGCTATTTTCCCTTTTTCTGTTATGTACTCCTGATAAAGAATATTCCCTCTTGGTTTTTATGGTTATGGGAGTACTTATTGAAGATTATCACAGTCACATTTACTCATAAACACACACATACTGCTGCAACTTAGTTTGTCCATGCTCTTGCCTTTTTAGAGAGCACGCACAAGACTACATTAACAGCATGTGAATCAATAAAGGGCAGAGGTCAATAGAGAACGCGCACTGACTAGTAAAACACAGATTTCACTGTGCGATCTGGCCGAGCTTAAAGCTACCCATCTCCTTCACCTTTTATCATTCGTCTACCTCTTCCTTGTCTCCATCTTCTGCAAATTATAGACTCACCCCAAACGCCTGAGGTAGATTATCACAAGACTATAAAAAAGGGTTGAAAGCTTGGCTGAAATGGTTTCACTTTGCTCGTAAATGTGGGGCTAAACAACAACAAAAATAAAAAGGCTGTGTTCAGCTCAGCCTCAAACCCCGTATAGTTTGCTATGACAATGTTTTGCATTTCCGTGGCCAACAGTTATGAGGGCAACCAAAAACATAACTCCCTTGTGAAATTTTACATGACAAATAAATAATGACATACTGTTGTACTGTCGACATACTGTTATGCGGCCTTTGCAAATATCGATATTATCGATACCAAGTCAGTACACTATAATATCGATCCAGTAGTTTCAATTTGGCTCTTTTATGCACTGCAGCGGTTTGGTCAAACAAATAACAGGCATGTCACAGCATGCACAGGCAGACTTGCTGCGGCTCTCCCTCCTCCCCTCCTGTGTTTCAATCGTGTCCGTCACGTGATTTAGCATATCATCTTTGTAGTAGATTGCCTGAACACATACAGTATATTGTACTTAAAAAATAATTTGTTTTGAATTTGTAGTTATTCTTTGTAGTTTCTGAACAATATATGATGAAGTATTTGTTTTTAGTTTTTTTCCTATGATCATTTTGTGCACTTAGTTTAAGAAAGTAAAAAAATGTTGTGGTTGTAATGTTTGTGGTGGGGAAAAACATTGATAACGTAATTTTTATTTATCAATAAACTTTGTCATAATTTTGTCCTTTGTTTAAAAAACGAAAAAATACAAAAACACTTAAAGGTTGACAATTGATTGTGAATAAGCAATTTGATGATACAGCTACCTTAATTAAAAAAAAAAAAACTATATACCATAATTTTCTAAATGTATCAATATAGGTATCGGCGGTACTGGCCCGGTCTTGGTACCAAAATTTGCAGTATCGCTCATCACTACCTTTTGTGAATGCTTAGGAAGTGAGGTACGTAAAAAGATGACCCACTTATAAAAACAGTTATGGGTTTAACGGTGTTTAAACTAACAGTTTTTTTTCCTTCCGAAATGGTCTCTAACTAATTATTTTCCCCATATTTGAAACACCGTTATCGTTACTGTATGTAAAATGCATTGCGTTACAATTCATTTATTAGTTTCAAGGCTTGAAGTAAGCTACAAGACGTTGCGCCGTCGTGTTGCTCTTTTGCGGAAATCTTGCTCTGAAAATGTAACATGCACACAGTTAGAGGCACTGCTGTTGTCGTCACAATAAAAGTATCTTGACAGTTGAAATGTATAGTGACTTTTATTTTGAAGGTGCCACGGGAAGCGTGTCACAGTGTGACGGACGTGTCTTCCTTCTGGACGTGTCTTCCTTCTGGACGTGTCTTCCTTCCTTACGGCTTAGCATTTTAGCAAATAATCCACGTGCCTCAACATTAATAAGAATAATAGTAAACGCCGACATAGTAGAGATTTGCTGAAAAACGGTCGCCAAAAGGAGCGATTCTCTTCCACCAAGAACCATTTACATCGCGACTCCACAAGCACCATAACAGCAATGAAGAAACCACTCCAAATGTGAATTATTGTTATTATTATTATATGTCATTATGGAGTGAGGCATTTGTGTGACATAAATATTCGCAAAAATAAATGAAAATATGACATAATTAGAATTCCTTGTATAAAAATATAATAATAGTAATAATAATAATAATAATAATAATAAAAATCCCAATTATTTGATAAACAACTTTTTTTAGTAGTGGAAATATTTACTTTGCCTGTTAACTAGTTCTATGATGAAGTAATTCAATTACTAATGCAGTTAATTTTTTAAGCAAGTAATGAGTAATGGACAGAGAAAAGACTGTCACATCTTCATTCAATCGGATCATGAAAAGAGTGGAAGAATTGGCGGAGTTTGAGAGACAATAACTGCTATCAGTAACTCACATCATTAAATTGTGGATTATGTCTTACCCAAATTAAATTATTGTAACGTATTGCTAATTAACCCAAAATTGGAGCTGTTCTGATTTGAATAATGCAAGTATAGCATATGATTACTTGCTGACAGTGCCATGGTTAACTCTTGTTTATACACCTGTATTGATAATATGTATTGCTGTACCTGTAAGAATGTAAACATTGTCTGGCTATATTTATGTTTGGATATTTGATGCAACATGCAAGGCTGTCGTGATAGTACCTGCTGTAAATATTTACAATGGGTTGGTAGACATGGTTCCGGGATAGAACCAGTGGGGCCTACTCAGCTGGTGGGTGGCCTTGGTGGGCGCCAAGGAGTGTCAAGACCTAAGCATCATCTGGATGCTGGCAACAGTGGTGGCTGAACTGACCAGAATGGAGTGAACATTGCTGTGGACGCAATGGGCAGAATGTAAACCGATCTACTCTTCTGGAAGCCTCAACATGTGTGAAAGCTGATCCAAGGTCAGCGAAGAGGCTACTGGTGAACAAGCATGCACTCACCTTGGCTGCTCGCCTGGTTGCGTCCGGGTACCGATTTACCAATTCCAAAAGATTGGTACAAGCTGCAACTTTTACACAGACATTACTCAAGATGAACTGAACGAGGAGTGTGCAGACTTAAGTTTGGGACTGATAACGATATGAATCAATGACCTTCATAATCAATGTATATGACTGATGCGTATAATAAGAATCAATGGGGACGGGTTACTAATAAGCCATGGCTTCTACCCGTCAGCCCTTCTTTCAGATGTCAATGTTGCAAATTATATGATGTGATTGATGTAACCTGTAATAATGTGTCCGAAAGAAAAAAAAAAAAAACACAACATAACTATAGCTAATTCCTTTTTTTAACGTAACGTTCCCAACACTGTATAACAATAACAACCTAATGAAACCACCACATGAAACCAGCCTTTCTTTTTTCGCTACAACCCTTGCGATTGACTTGGGAGCAGTTCATGGTCTACCAGTCGCGGTAACACGGTGCACTCTGCATCCCATTTGTTGCGCAAAGAAAAACTGACATTTTCCTGAATTTATTTTAAAAAAACAGATGCTGGACAGGATGTAAAAAAGTGGACATTTACGGACAAAAGAGGATGTTTGGTTACCCTACCATACACTTTGTGGCGCTCGTTGTGTTGGGATACCAATTGTAGTCATGGTGTGTTTGTGGTTAAAATGGAACTGCTGTTTGCAGCATATATTAAACAGTTATTTTGCGACTTGACACAAAACATTCACTCGGTAGATAAAAGAGATAAAGAACATAAATTATGAATGACGGGTCATTAATTAAACCGGTCAAAATCCTACCATACGCATACAATCCTGAATTTCTTGTAGGATGTCTTGGGGGAAATACAATCATGTTGTTGACTTCTCTGCTGTAATAAACACTTCACACTGAAATAAGGCTTGCTCTTTTCCATGAGAAATTCTGCATCCACCTAGTTAAAAACAAAGACATTTCAAATTATTGTAAATCATCTTCCACAAAACACAATAAACATGACGGTCATGCGAACACTTTTAACACATAGCTATTGGATCAATAATGTACATGTCATAGACATAGCATCTCATCGACTTTAAAAGTTTATTGGGATTTCTCTAAAATAAGATATAAACAACATCTGTGAAAGGGTGATACTTTTAATTGATATAATTGATAGAGAACATTCCCCAGGACCAGCAAGTATGAGATGGAGTTCACCAACTCCTTTGAACACTGTTAATCGTAAAGGAAAAAGTTCATCTTAACGCAACACTTTTTCCTCTTTGGAAAAAAGTCATGAAAATTATCTGAAAACACATTGCATACTTATCAGCAACAGTGAAATCATCTTGATATATTGATATATATATGTTTGCTTATAATGCAAAGTATACACAATACCTTTATATTGATGTGTGACAGTAAAAAGAGTTTATGCCATTTCTTGGCTCATAGACAGATTTCTTGAGATTTTGAGAGATTTCTTGTCTCTGTTTGGCTCCTCTGAGCAGGCCGTCTAACCTGCCTAAAATTCCCCAGATTAATTTATCCTACTGTTTATCAGACACCACATTCTGTCCCCTGTCATGAATATCTTCCACCTGGATTTAACACAAAAAAACGTGGAAGAAGGTAAAAATGTATGGTTTTAAATATAGACGGTCAACAACAGATCAAGTCAAAGGGGCATCTGCATACATGAAATTATTTTTGCAAATACCATATTAAAACAATATTTATGCAGGAACAAGAACTATGCAGCAATATAATGACAGTAAATCCAATCAAATCCGTAACTTTCCTGTTTTTTCTTGTGAAGTATCTGTCAACCATCTCGGCATCATTGTGTAGAACGAGGTGTAACGTGTGCATAATTTACATCGTTTTATATTAATGTTATGGTAGTAATTTATAAATATATAATGATGAAAATGCATGTGAAAATTGCTTTCAAATTTGGAATTTTGGACTTAATAAACTCAAGTTAATCTCTGCATTCATCTATTTGACATCATTTTCTTTCCAAAGCACTGTCATTTTCTCAGAAAGTTGATGCTGCAGTGGAGGATCATGGGAAGTAAAATCATTTTGCTTCCTAATAAAACACAAACACGAACTTCATCAGCATCTATTACCTGCTATGCCGTTGGATTAATGTAAAGAAAAAAAGCTTTCTAAAATATAGAAATTAATTGATGTGGAGGATGAGCTAAGGCAAATTGAATGTGTAGAGAAAACTGAGAAAAAGTACGACATGGATGCCTCAAAATATGTATACAAGTGTGCAAAATGGCGAGCAAGTGGAGCAAGAGATGACTGCAACATCAATCTTAAATTCTAAGCTCACCTGGAACTTGGCAGGCTTTTGTGTTTCCATCAGTATATGTGTATGTCTGTGTGACCATGATGAGTGTCTTCTCAAGCAATATGCATATTCAGAGGAAGCGCACCCCTCCATCATTCCTGTCCTATATTCCTATTGATAACTACGCTGGCGTCGATGTGTGATGCATGTGTGAACGTGTTGTCCCCAACTTCTTGAAAGATGATCATCTTTGTGCACATTTCTAATATGTATTATATGTGTGGAAAGTTTTTTTTTTCTGGGTACTCCAGGTTCCTCCCTGATTCCAGAAACGTTCATGTTGAAGACTCAACAACAATGTCCATATGTGTGAATGTGAGTGTGAATGTTTGTTTGTCTTCTGTATATGTACCCTTGGTTGGCTGGAGACAAGATCAGGGTGCACTCCGCCTCTTGCCTGAAGGTAGATGTGTTAGGCTCTAGCACACCTGTGACCCTAATGAGGATAGGCGGTCAGAGAATTGAGGGATAGATAAAAGATCCCCACAGAGGAACTCCATATCTAATTGCTCTGAAGGAATGCTAAACCTACCTGTATGCTGATCCACATTTTTCTGTAGCTTCTGTTGTAAGAGTCCAGCATGCGTGTGTGTGCACAGTGCATACACATTCGCAAATACAATTTAAATGGCCCCGTTATGTGTCCATAGCCACCTCGAGAGATCATTATTTCACATTGGAGGTTTTTATTTTTAGAATAGCAGCCAACTTATTATCCACATTATCTATATTTTATAACACTTGCCAATGTAAAATCCTGCTTAACTTTTTGAACAGCGGCAGTTGACACAAGCTGAAGTTTGTCAGCTTTCATTATTTATTTCAGCCTAACAAGTCAAAATGCATCGTCTAACAAGAACATTATGAACACCAGATAGATATTCATTTATACATGTGACAAGATACAGCAGCAGCTGCTGAGGAAGACAGTGATTAGCGGGAAAGGGAATTGGACCAGCTGTGATGATTTTATTTCTGTAAAATGGGTGGGGAAAAGAAGTTCAATCTCAGGCTTTTGGTCATTCAAGGAGGGTGTAAATCCACGTTTAAAGCTGGCCAATGTCTTATTTTACCAAGGGCACTCGTCAGACACTTCCCTCTGCATATAAACAGCCAGTGAACCGCATTCTGGTTTGCGGTATATGATCTACACAGGCGGCACGGTGGCTGACTGGTTAGCACGTCCGCCTCCCAGTGCAAAGGTTGTGAGATCAAGTCCGGGCTTCGACCTTCCTGGGTGGAGTTTGCATGTTCTCCCCGTGCTTGCGTGGGTTTTCTCCGGGTACTCCGGTTTCCTCCCACATTCCAAAAACATGCATGGCAGGTGAATTGGACACTCCAAATTGTCCATAGGTGTGATTGTGAGTATGGTTGTTCGTCTCTGTGTGCCCTGGTAACCAGTACAGGGTGTACCCCGCCTACTGCCCGAAGCCAGCTGGGATAGGCTCCAGCAACCCCACGGCCCTTGTGAGGACAAGCAGTACAGAAAATGGATGGATGGATGGATGATCTACACAGGTCTCATCTCTGCCATCACCAGGCTCCTTTTCTTTCAGTGTTTCTGATAACCATCAGGCATCCATGTCTGTTACAGTGTATGAGGTCTGTAATAGCTGGAACTCTCCAAAGTGAATTCACTTCTTTGACAAATGTTCATTCACATTAGACTTAATTAAATATAGCGACTTAATTGTACAAACAAAGCAGATCAAATTTGTGTTGCGTTAAAACGTAGATTCTACATAATATGCGGAGCTGGGCACTTCAGTCTCTCGCCGCTTCTTGGTGCTGGCCAGTGCACAATGACGCAAAGCCTTGAATAAATACACAGACTAAGCACTGACTGAAGCACATGAGTTCCTCTAATTTCTTGTATTTTCGCAAGGCTTTGCGTCATAAAGCATTCGCAAAATAAGGGGAAGCAGCGACATGTGGGCACCGTCAACGATGGGAAGCAATGGGAGACGGAAGTGCCGTCTCTGATAATATGGATATGTACATACGTATGTATATATACGTATTTTTTTATGTATCATCCGTAGCACTGAGGACTAAAATTTAGCACATCTGCCTCTTTGTTCCAAGGATCTGGGTTCAAGCCATACCATGTTGAAAGTCCATGTTCTCTTCTTCCTACATTTGAAAAGCATGTATGCTTGTGAACTTATGAAGACTGTGAATTGTCTACGAGTGTGAATGTTGCTGTCTGTAGTATGTGCCCTGGGATTGGCTGACAACCATCCAGGATGTATTCCACCTTTTGCCAAAAGTCCTCTAGGATTGAACCCTAAAAAGTGAAAATACTTTTGCAAATATATGGATGAATAGATCTTGCTTGATTTCACCATCAAATTTGGGAGTCATGAAATAATGCTGGAGTAAAACAAAAGCTGAATATTTAACATAGTTTGCTATAATGGCTAAGTATGTCCAATTACACAATACGAATAATATACACCAAAACTATTTTTCTACTTGATGTTGTTCACGGTCAACGAAGACTTCAAAATATATAAACGTTCTTGTTAATGCACATTGATATCACAAATTTGGTAATTATTCCTTAAAGTCCTTAGTCTCAACTCTAAAATGTTGTTGGTGCGTCAACTATCCATCCATCCATTTTCTGAACCGCTTATTCCTCACAAGGGTTGCGGGGGTGCTGGAGCCTGTCCCAGCTGGCTCCAGGCAGTAGGCGGGGTTCACCCTGAACTGATTGCCAGCCAATCGCAGGGTGCGCCAACTTTTAATCAAATATTACTACTATGACCCAAAAAATGGATGCTACTTCATCTAGCAACATTCTTACACCTACACATCCCAACATGTTTAACCCACCAAAGCCAAAATCCAATACTGAGCCAGAAGACACTGACTTACTTGATAATCAACCTCATTCCTATCAGTCTACAGCCGAATGTTATTTTTTTAAATCTCCCATTTAAAAGTCCTCAATATGTATTAGTCACAGACTGCTCAAGAAATGTGACTCACCACAGTGCATTTCTGATAACTCTTTGTTTCCAGCAGCAGCCTACACATGATGCTGTGTCAGTGACGGGTTATGAATTCCACTTGAGTTTTAGGCAGGATACGCCCCGCTGCAATATGATTGGCTGTTACATCCAAGCAAAACACGCCCAACCTCATCCAGGCATGAAGGGCAGGCTACACAGATGAAAAAAGATTACATTAGCACAAAATAAGCGTTCTTTTTAGGGTTATGATTAGAGTGGCTTAGGGTGAGTGGGATTCATATAATCATATATAAGCCTATAATTAACCACGAGGAGGACCTTAAAATAATATGATATGGACCCTTTAAAGTCAAATATCAACAGATGCGTAACTTTTGAGATGCAAAGACAATCGTGATTGGTCCATCCAAAGCTAGTCTCCCCGCCTTTGCCCCCGCAACGCATGTTTGGATGACTTGTAAATATGTATAAAATGTTCTGTTGCTTATGTATTATGTTGAATACAAACAACTGTGAATAACCATCAAAACGTTTTCATTTTATTTATGTGGCCAAATGCATTTTGGGAAAATAGCGGCCTAATCACTACAAACCTTACTAACAGGTGGTTGGTTAGGTGCTGCAACTATGAGGCAGTATGAATATAAACCAAGTGATTTTGGGAGCAAATTCCCAAATAGAACAGACACACAACAAAATATGTATAATCAAACAAAAATATTAATTGTAAAAACAAAATCAGAAGATTATTTAATTTGAAGTCCTGCTCGTACACGCCCGACTTCATACGTCAATATCGAGGAGCTACAAGAATTCCACAGAGGGTATGTCCGAGGTCCCTGGATTTAGGCTAGGTCTTGGAAGGTTCTTGATGCTTGATCCTCACAATTTGCAGTACTTAAGCCGAAAATATACAAATACAACAAATTTGACTATGAAATCATGGATATCATTGGGTTTTCATGGTGATGCCACAAACATTAAAAAAAAATATATATATCAATATGCCATACAGCAGTTATTATTGCCTAGGATGGAAGGATTCTTCTGAACTATACTCTGATTTAAAGGAGGACGATCATTTACAACCCATACATACACAATTGTCAGCAAGCCAAATGAATCTTGAGAGCTCTGCTTAGTTTAATCCTAGTCCATTAATCATGCCACAGATAAACACAGACATGATCTGATTGTAAAATAAGGTGCTACTTTGCATTGAATAATAAAGATGCTGAAACGTGGCCATGCAGAACTACATGCAAACACATACGCCTTCACACTTCAGACTACAAATAAAACAGATGTTAACAACAAAAGGGAAGTGCTTAAATGCCCTTTGTTTGTAGGCTACAATTATTGGGAGTTGATGACGTTCAGGAGTCAACACCAACAGAAATGGAATCCAGCTCCAATAATTATGCAGGGATCGGGATAGAAGGCTATTTCCTACAGCTGTCTGTGCATATATAGAGAAATCATAAAGGCTATTTATTACATTGTCAAATGTATAGTGAAAGCCTCTTACACAAAGTTGAATAAGAGTGCACTTTTTTTTTGAAGTCAATGAACATACAGACATAGATGTACAGAGTGGACATTCCGTCAGTCAGTCTGTCACAGCCTGTTTCACTAATGCTTGACAAATGATGAGAAACTTGAACAATATGACAGACTAAGGCACTGACGGAAGTGGGTTTTCGACCGTCAGTGTAATCCTCACTATCGGGGTCAAGTACCGACGGGCCTCTCAGTCTGTCACTGACAGATGCCCACCTCTGTCTGTCGGTCCTAAGATATGAATGACGATGTGATGAAGGAAACATGATTAAAATAACAAGACGGACTGGACGATTACAGTTTGGTTTGGCTTGAAAAAGTTAGGGAAGGGTGCCCAGGGCGCTGATGAATGATGGACCAGCACAATTTTGTAAATTGCCCATCTCTGTGTATATATATATTTTATTAAAAAGTAGTTGGCATTGCTTTAGGTTAGTTTTGTTGTATGCTTAACTGATTATTTTACGCAATCTATAAAAGTCATGGTCTGAGTTATGATTAAATGGAGAATCTGAAAACTATGGATGCATTCATATGGATCATGAAGTATATAAATTACACAATAAATACTGTTTATTGAATAGAGTTCACAGAGGACAGAATAATTCAAGCTTAGAGTTAGGACACACTTTTTTTTTTTTTTACAAGGTCAGTGATATCAGAGTAAAGTGTTGTCAGCTATTTTACCGAATATCAAGCGCACACACAATTTCTTGGCAAAATACCAAGAATGAAATAACTTGGAGCAACCCTGGTCTAAGTGAAATATGGATATATAGGAGAAATTAGCCCACTTGATGCCACTATAGTTTTATCAACACATGCACACACCCACACTGTATATAGACACATAGTTCTGTGGATAAAATAAAAATAGTACAGTGCACATGTGCAGAAGTAACATTTTTATTAATTTAGTATTCCTTTCGCAGTTCTGTATGATACTCAATAGTGTGATGCTGTATAGTTATACTCTTTAAGCGTGTGTGTGTTTGTCTGTGATACAGCAAATCAGCATGAAATTGAGTGTCAAGAGTATATTTCCATACAAAATATAACCATCACAATAGGCCAGTCTCCCAAATAGAAAGTGACTTTGAGGATGCCTGTCATTGGTTACGAAAACACATTTCCTAAACAACTTTGACATCGCTATTCTATCGACAATACCAACAGACACATCACCCACTTTTTGTCCTTCACCCACCTACACACTATACAGTACATTTGTTATTATGAATTTCAGTTTAAGCAACAAACATTCCATATGCAGTCAAAAACACATTGTCATTTTGTCCAGCAGCCAAATGTTGAGAGTACAATGTGTCATTCTGTTAGATTGTGCCAGTATTTTGCTTGAGAATCTACAACTCCTCCACTTGTAATGCACAATTTTTTGGGCAGTTCGTTGCAACATGCAAGGTTGTGGATCAAATGCATTAATTTGCTGCAGTGGTGTGGCTATGTATTTCTTCTAAGTATGATTAGAGCTCTATGGACAGAGTAGACATTACTAGTGGACTTTAATATGTAGCTTTAATCCGGTGTAAACGGATGCTTTTATAATTGGGGAAATACATTTTTACAACAGCCAAATAAAGAACAGCAAATACAATAGGACATGTGTGACTCTACTGTACAGTGGTGCAAATCCAGCCTTGACTGCTACCTTTATAGGCAAGGTACTGTACATCACCTTAAGTACAGACACCATTGGGGGATCGATTAAACTTTTTTCTCCTCTTACACCTCCTCCGACCAGGGGATTCACATTAAAAAGAATGCTTGTTGCACTGCACGATCCCCATCTCCCCCCAACCTAACCCAATTAAGGCACTCTTCAAAAGAGTGCGTTAACTCCTTTAAAAGCGGCAATGATGTAGCTTTTCTCTTGACCCACAGCGTCGTCTTACATGCTTGTTATTCTGGTGAGGAGGTGCACTGCGGCGAAATTAAACAGTGTAAGGAATGCTGGATGAACCATAATTACCACATGTCTAGAATGTTATTTGTTGCTAAATATTACAAAACAAAGCATTTCAAAAGTTGTATAGACCATTGTGAAAATACATTTTTCCAATGAAGAGGTGTACATCCTGTGAACCCCTCTCGTGAGAGTTAGAGGACTCCAAATATGGAGGGAAGCTACCCTCTTGACCACCAGGGTGAACAACAACAACAACGTATAGGCAACAACATTTTTTTAACTATTCCCTTACAGTTACAGGAAAAAACATGTAATCAGATTTATTAAAAATGGGGATTACTTTGAGGGATTACAATTTCTACGATGAGAGAGAGAGAGAATGACAGAGTGAAAGTGCGCGTGCACGCCCGCGCGAGTAGGACCGTTGCTACATGTCGGGGAGGTAGGGACAAACGAACTGACTAGTCGTGTCCTCCACTCACAAGCAGTCTGAAAAAGGTTCACGGAGGGGAGGAGGAAATGGCGACCGGTATTCACTGGAACTTACTCGGAGCGAAAGTTTGAACTGAGAGTCCAGCGGCATGCTACGCGCTGTAGCTTCTTGCTAGCTAGCCCGCTAGCCTACAACCATAATGTGAGTTACACCTTCCAAACAAATCTTCCTCCCACCAATTCACTATTTAAACATCATACACAACATATACACGGCTAAACTAAACTTGTGACTGAGATATAAGTTCATTTTGCAGTTGATGTCACACATCGCCATCCTCATTGGATGTCTGTCTGTCTGTCTATCTATCTATCTATCTATCTATCTATCTATCTATCTATCTATCTATCTATCTATCTATCTATCTATCTATCTATCTATCTATCTATCTATCTATCTATCTATCTATCTATCTATCTATCTATCTATCTATCTATCTATCTATCTATCTATCTATCTATCTATCTATCTATGCTTTCATTGACAGTTCGAACACAGCATATGGACGTCAATCAATCAATCAATCAATCAATCAACCAACTAATCTATAGCCTACATGTTTTTTAATTACACAAAGATTTTTGCAATTTGTAGGCTGCCCAGGTAATCCAAAGTAATTAAGTTACATTACTTTAAAATTATGGTACTTGGATTACGTTACTAACTCAATTTTTTAGCAGGTAACTTGTAACTGTAACGGAACACATTTTAAAATGAACCCTCCCAACTCTGTTGGCGCCTCTCTCCTTGGGTAACTCCTGAGTGGAAGAGAGTAAAACCCCTCTTAAATCAACTGGCATCAGAGCCCAAGCTATGTGTGGTGTGGTTGCAAGCCCGACTATGTCTAGTTGGAACTTTTCACATCGAAAGCCAGCTCAAGCTCCTTCCCGACCAGTGAGGTGACATTCCACATTTATATAGTAACCGGAGATTGGACCATCCTGGTCCTTGCCTTCGGCCGTCAGCCAGCTCATATTGTACCCAACCTTTATGGGCCATCTCACAGGTGGTGAGCCCATCAGAAGGGTCACCCACGTTACCCTTATGTAATGAAGGTGACCCTTTCTGGCTGTGCCCGTGGATGCAGGTCAGGCCACCAGGCTCTTTGACCCGCACTTCCAGGCCTGGCTCCATAGTGGGGCCCTGGTGACCCGCAACCTGCCAAGGGAAAATGTCTTCGACAATTTGTCATCATCATAGCTGTCCTTTGAGCCGTGCTTTGTCTGGTCCCTCACCTAGGAACTGTTTGCTATGGGTGACCCTGCCATGTTCATAAACATTGACAACTTAGCGCTTAGGATCAATGGGAAACGCAAAACTCACCACCACGATAAGGTGATGGAAGGGGCTCTTTGCACAAATCCACTACTTCCTGAACGCAATACCACTCCTTCATTTCCTGTCTTTCATGATTGAACAAACTGATTAATCCAGGTGTATCTGGCCATTGTCGTCGTGGTTACTGAGGTCAGGCACACCTGGATTAATCAGTTTGTCCAATCATGAAAGACAGGAAATGAAGGAGTGGTACTGAGTTCAGGAGGTAGTGAATTTGTGCAAAGAGCCCAGTGTCGAGTTCACAAGTGAAAACACAATCAATGCTTTAACTGGTTGTATAGGACCTCTGGTGTGCTTGACACTAGCTTAATTAAAGTAAGTAAAAATCAGATGGAGTGCTAAATATACTGCCCCAGTGTTAGTTGTCAAGGTAGCACAAAGTCATACTCGCTTTGCTAACCTTTGTTCTGTTTTGAATTAGAATGTCCAGAAGGGTATGTTTTATTAATACACTTATTGTTTGGTGCTGGTGGTGGTGGTGGTAGTGGAGTATGTGTCAATTGAAGATGATTTGACCTTATGCTGACTGCCTCAGTCTTCTGAATGCTATTTTACTCCTGAGTGTGACTAAATTAGCAAATGTAAAGTACATTAAATATGCATGAAATAATCTACTGTTACTGTGCTCAGGTGGCTGTGAAGTGATCATGGAGGCCTTAATGATTTCTATTTAATAGTTAAGTTTTTGATTAAATTAGCAACAATAGACCAAAAATTTACAGTCCAATTAAATAGTTTTAAAAGGTGTACAACTACAGTAGATAGAAAATCAATGGCATTAAACTTGCATCTAAATAATAAATGCTGTATTCGTGTACTCTGAAGCAAAACAAATGGGGACTGTGTTGATACTATTTTATCCTATGAAAATTGGCACATAAAATGAAGAATATATCAGACGAAGGTAAATTTTGGTACACACACTACAGCTCCCAAAAGGATTTTACACAACCTCCCAAGTCTTGCTTGGTTGATTATCTACTTCTCTCACTACAGCTGGGAGGGAGCCTCAGTCTCAAATAACACCAGAAAAAGTTGCAAATTTGTCACATGTTGATTTTTTCTTCTTCTTTTTTTCAGTCACAGGGTTTAAAAGATGTAAAATGTAATGACATAGTCTATAAGTTGGCAACACTGTCTTCCAGGACCACCTTCCTAAATCTGTCTATTTTACTGTACTGTCAAATTTAGATTATCATTAAGCTTATTATTAACAACTTTGTCACTTTCTTAACCAGCATCATAACCTGTTATCAGAGAGAGAAGAAGTCAAATTAACACTGTTATCAAGGTCATAAATGCTGTTGTTGTTTTGCAAATTTCAGGTAGAAAAATGTTATTTCCTTTGCATGACAAACCATTAAGTAAAAAGTCATTGTGAAAAAAAAAAGACTATTTACGTACATAGCTAAAAGGAAGCAGTTTCTAATTCACGTTTTAAAGGTAATTCTCATTCTCACAGTCCTGGTTTATGGAATCACTGTTTGCACATAAGCAGATCAAAATATTGGCTTCGACAAAACACTAGTTTCATCCAAATTAATCACACCATGTAATCTTTTAAATGTGCCTGCATGTACATTTTATTACCTGTTTCAATTCTTTAGTTTGCTCTTCTTGCTGCATTGGGGTTAATTGAAAAAACTCCGGCAAACATATGCACTGTAAATAACTTGTCAGCCTGTTTGTAATGGGGCACTCGCATACATGATTTATACCGCTGCCGGTCTTAATTATGTCATTTTATTTGCTTGTAAAGCAAGAAGCACAGAAACCTGGAAAGAGCCAGCCTTCTAGACAATATACAGTATATATTTGCCCTGTTAGATTATTTGCTTTGGAGAACAACTTTGTCGTGTGAAATAAAAATTTTCAACCAAAAAACATACTTTATTTTGTCAGTGTGAGAGATTATGTGCAAAAAGCTAATTAGGCAATTCTACACGAGTACGTTTACACAACAAGTATTATTTTCTCACACAGAGACTGACTCTATAACTCGCCAATTAACTTAAGCTCACAGCAAACATTAACAGCCGGAAAGTGGCATAAGGTTCCGAGTGTTATTATGAAATAAGGTAAATTGAATGAACCAATGACGTCATCTGCACAATCTTATGCCTCATTTCAGCGAAATCACGATTCTTTGCTCCAGGTCAGACTTGTACGACTATATATGTGGGGGCGGCATGGCTCAGTGGTAGAGTGGTTGTCTCCCAACCCAGAGGTTACAGGTTTCGGTCCCATGCAATGGAGGAAGATACTGAACCCCCAGTTGCTCCTGATGCTGGGTCATCGGTAGGTGAATGTAAAGCGCTTTGAGGACCTTGCAAGATGGAAAAGTGCTATATAAATGAAGTACCAATTCATATACAGTAAAATGCCAGTTACCACTGGCAACCACAAACACAGTAATATGTATTATTTTTCTACACCACTTATGTGGATGTGCTGGACCCTAACCTAGCTGACTTCAGGTGACAGGTGGAGTACATGTTATGATTGGGGGTGAGGACCCAAATGCAAGATTCAGGGAGGCGAGGCCGGCTTGCAGGATTTCAACAAAAAGGGATTTATTTCCAAAATAACAACCAAAAGGCAAACAAGGAACTTGGGATACTAACAAAAGACCAAAAGCAGATGCAAAGTAACAAATAAAAACACACTAAGTAAACTAGAGCAAGGACAGGATAAATGACATGGACTCTGTAACTCAAACAATGATCCAACATAAGATTGCAGGGAAAAAGGGAACTAAGGCCCTGTCCAGATGGAAGCAAAGCCGTCTTCGTTCCTCAAACAAATCTCGTACACACAGAAGCATTTCAAGACTTGCATGTGTCCAAAAGAAGACGCTGAGGACGTTTAACGGCTGTAATGTATATGCCGAGTCTGGAGTGGCGCTGTAGCGCAGCCACAGGGAGTTAACGGAAAGCTTAGAAGAAGAATCAGCGAAGAAGACGAACACTTTTTTTTTTCTAACTTTATTGCAATCTACAGAACAAACCTGGCTTTGCATGTATCAAAACAACATGAAAAGACGAATACGGTAGAAGTGACAGTGGCAGGTGATTCAAGTACAACACCGCTTTTTAAACGTGGGAATAAAGAAGCAAAATATTTTGCGCAAAACGACTATGACACGGCTATCCGCCATTGTTGTTGACAGACTGACGGTTCGCGCGCAGTCACGCGAGAATTGGCGCATACGTCATCAATCTACGACAACGCAGCGAGCTGTGACCATTACGTCATTACTGGAGGAGTACCATGCATATGGTGTCCAGACGGACTCGTACGGGACGCGTTTTGAAATCTTTCCACACTGGAGCCCGGTTTCAAAAGTGAACGATTTCAAGCTCTGAATCCGCGCCATCGTGTGGACGAACGGCCTGAACAGTAAGAAACTTGTGAGGATACATTGAAACTGGCTTTCGTGTGGACGGGGCCTAAATAGGAGCAAACTAACTAGACAATGACAAACACCTGGACATGACACAAGGGGCAGAGGGTGCTGATTAAAAGACACAAGGGGACCGGTATGACGAGCACAATGACAACAAGGACACGTGACTAAAACAGATTATGACAAAACACAAAACAACATAGCTAACCAAACCCAAACCATAACAGTACAACCCGGACTAGACTCCAGCCAATAACAGGGCAACAACCACTATACTAATGTTAAATTACTCCCAAACATCACTTAACGCTAAGCATTAAGATAAAATATAGAGGCACCCCTAATCTAAGGATTGTGTGCACAAGAAGTATTTCAGTTTGCCTTCTATCAAATGCATCTTTAATGGTTCCAGAAAGCACCCACTGATCTATGTGAACACATTAAAGACTTTCTATTCAAAATAATACCGCCCCCAAGTCAATGTCCCAGTGCATGTTTTGGCATGAATGACCACAATTAACCCTTAACCCATTTCAATTTTTAACTATGACCCAGCAAATTGTCTACCAATTACTTACGGTCATAATTAGTATGCTGTCATAAAATTACATTGCATCAAAATTCCACGCTGCTTTTCTCTGGTAGAAAATGCATGTATAATCCACTTGTATTGCGTATTGTATCCACTCATAATGTTCCCTGCAATAGTTGACAGAGAAACACTCGCAAATGTGTAGAAGTACTCACCAAAACACAAAAGCGTTCCTGGAAGTGGATTCAAATTGCTTTTTCTATGAATGAGCAGATACATAAAACATATGACCTCCGCCAAGAGCAAATGCAGAGTGGATGGAAAGAATAAAAGCAAATGTTTAAGCACAGTTCTTATAAGTTGTGACAATCAATTACTGAATACTGTCTCTTTGGATGGTTTGGATGGTAAAATAAATGGGAATTCAATATTCTTTTGAGTTTTTAAAGGACACTTTTTCCACTTGAATCTCATATTTGTCTCTTTCTCCTTAGATTTCTTGTAACGATAGTTTTGATTAAAATGAAAATAAAAGGCACAAAAAAAATCCCATTGGGCCTTTTGAGTGTTATTTAACTATCATTTTGCAAGGCTTGCTCTCATGAAGAACATATCAAAGTAAAAACTTCTAAGGTTTTATCACCCTGTTAATCAAAGCAGATCCCTGTGCTTGTGTTTGTATCTGTTTCCGTTTTGCCGCAATTAGCATTAGAATATAGCCAAGTTTCATCATTATTCACAAACCTTTTGAAAACACTGGGGAAAAGAGCTTGTTGCAACATGGCCCAGGCTATTCTCTTATACTCTAATGCCACCTGCTGGCCGTTCTTTGTAAGAATCATGTGCAGACTATCCAAAATACAATGACTGCATGAGTAGCGAAACTCTTCATTCCGAGATGGCAAGATGGCAATTTCTTGGGAGAATGTAGTACAACTACATCCACGTGCATCTATCCAAACCACTTTTACACAACAGGCCGCAGACATACCAGTTCTTCATGTTCCAAAAACACTTTCAATTAAACATTTTCTGATCGCAAAGAGAGCAACAAATGCTCATTTGGTGAGAGGGGCATGTTGTGAGATGGAATTTCTGGAACACTTCCCACTGGAGTGCAAGACACACCATGTTTGAGTGTGAGCAGATGGCTGAAACCATGAACAAAAAGTTAAACCCCAAATATGAACTGACAGGTTAATCATTTTCTAGACAGCTGGTAATAGCATATGGACCCATAGTTACCCCAAAACACTTTTTTTTCAAAGGCTTTTCCTGACAAAGAGCTACATCTGAAAACTGAGGGCAAAATTAAAGATTGAGTTGTTCTAAATTAACTTTTTTGATCATCAGCCAATGTGGCTGGTGACTCTCTAATGTTACCAGCCAATCAGAATTTCCAACAGCCATTAAAAAATAAATAAATATACTTCAGCTCCGCTGTATTATCTACCTCTATCTATGTTCATTTCTCACACAGGTTGGATTCTAGACTGTAGCGTGAAATACAGACATTCACACAGCCAATGGGCATATTTAATTTCATTACATAGCATTAGTGCAGAGCAGAGTGTTTATTGGAAAAGTCGGAGTCAATGCCAGGGGTACAAATGACTGAGAACAAAACATATCTCGGGTTGGGCAACGATTGCATTTCAACAATTACAGTTCCAAACCATTTTGATTCTTTTCTGGTAGTCAAAACTACGGATATTCATTTTTAGTGGCTCACAGCGCAGACTAAAATAACATTTGACAAGCCCGTGTCATTTGTCTGCATTGTACTACGATTGTTGCCGTCTGCACGGAGGGACAAGTCAGGAGAACCAAAGATGTTTATTCTCATCTCTCACTTCCTTGTTTTCATCCAATCATCATTCAATAGGGCCACAGGCCACGCTAAAATATTGAAAAATAAGAGTAGTGGGAGAGAGCCCAAGCTCGTCAGACAAGAATACCGTTAACTTACACACGTCGTGCCACCTTCCATCGGATGGTGCTGACATGCACCATAAAAAAAGAAAAGAAACAAAATAATAAAACATTAAAATGTGAATTATTCCAGGAAAATCGGATTGTTAGGATTCTTGGGACGCGATGACCGGCATGATTGCCTCATACATCAAAGGTCATACTGGCTAAATGATTTTAACACATTTTGGTGGGTTGGCGGATGCTAATTTAGAACCCTGATTGTATCCTCCCACACTTTATGTTTCAGCAGCATCTGGTCCAAGGAAAGGTAACACATGCATTCTACTTTTGTGGTAAAGAATGAATCAATAAAAATTGCTCAGGCAACCAAAGTGGTCTCTTATGTTGGGCAAATAAGCTTGGCACAATTGCTTTTCTAGTTAAAATAAAATGTGTTTCATGGGTAGGGGGTCATGGTCAGGGCATTCAAAACAAGTTATTCCACACCAATTTTATCCACACATGCCTTTCTGTATCGTCCTTTCTGCACTGGGGCACAGTGGAATGCAACATTAAAGGGCTTTGCCACAAAGTATGCAGCATACAATTGTCCAAATCGTCTCATGCAGAGACTTAAGATTCATAGGTGAAAGACACTTGTGGGGTCTACCCAGACTCCTGAGTGATTATTTGAGTAAGGGTGCACTCATGTAGTTTTCTTTCTCTGGTCCAAATAAGTTGGTGGCTTTAAAGTAGGGCTGCTCGATTATGGAAAAAATAATAATCACGATTATTTTGGCAATAATTGAAATCACGATTATTTTGGCAATAATTGAAATCACGATTATTCAAACAATTATTTATTTTTGGGTACAAAACAAAAACATGTTTAAGCATTTAAAAATATTAAAACCAATTAAAAAATAGAAACACTATAATTATGTATTTTCAATTAAATTCAATTCAAAAAATGTAATTCATTCTTTAAAAGAAAAATAAATTAAAGGGGACAGAAAGAAGAAAAATATCTGCCCCTAATCAACACGCACGAAGGAACGCGCACGTACGCGAGCGCGCACACACACACAAACACACCCCCACACACCCCCACACACACAAAGGTCAACACAAAATAACTGACACTAAACAGTGTAGACGGCCTCAAAGTAACAATTAAACAAAATGATTCAATAGAATGAGCTTGTGCTAAATATTTTTTAGTTTATGGTTGTGTTGAACATATAAACATAAAGAAAACATAAACCACATTACAATTATAAAATATAAGTTGAAGCAAAGAAAAACAAGAATAGGAAGAAAGAAAAGAGTTGATATGTTCAAAAGGGGGAAGTTAAAAACTTATCTAGTCCTACCCCTTATTCTGAACAATTTTTTTTTACAGTAATTTTGCTTGTATACATTTTTTTTAATACAAATGCACTGAGATGTAAGTTCCTTTTGGACCAAACAAAATGTATAATAAGATATATTCATAATAGGGTTGCACGCTAATTATGGGACAGATAGTTATTGAGCCGATACTGGGAAACAATGACGTCATTTCTACTGGTCCGATAGCTCAGAATTAGACCGATATTGAAAGCCACATGAAATACACGAACGTTGCTCTGGTTACTGTCACTTTAAGAGCTCAAGCCTCCGCTGCATGATCACGGAGGCAAAATGGTGCCGTTGCGTGGGACTTCATAAGTAAAAGTGAACCTGAGCATAAGCTTAACTAAATAGCTAATGCTAGTGAGGATAAGTGGCTCCGAAAATGGATGGATGGATAGTAATTTCTACAACGGCATTGAATACAAATGGCCACGACTCGTTGAAGTTCAGCTACGGTATGGTGAGTCATATTTTTAATCTTTTGTTTGTTATTGACCTTTAGAATGTCTACAAAATGGCCAGCAGCTATTAACTAAAATGTTCGGGGTCCTGTGTTTATTTTAAAATATGTGTGTACAATGTGCGTTGTTAAAATGTCACTAGTGCTACGTAAATAATTTTGTGACTGATGTATTTGTTAAAGCATTAATAAATACTAGCGGGAGTCGCAACAAAACACAGCCAACTGTATTACCAGTAATGATTACTGATAAGCATAAGAGCTTGACCACTTTGTCAACCTCCGACCCCACTATATTAGTAAGAAGCGGGATTTAAAATGTTTTAGGGCAATTGGCGGATGATGATTTTAGACCAAGCAGTTGTTTATGTTTTTAAGTTAAAAAATAATAATGTGTCGTACAAACTATGTGGCATTGTTTTCTTATTGGTCATAAGGCTTTAATAAACAAGAATAAATTGTTCTGTGTCCAGTGAATAAATAAAACAATGCAAAATTAAGAAAATATGGTGTTCATTGATGGCTCTCATAATCGTCTAGGAGGTTACAAGACCTCAGCAAAAAAAGAGTGCAAGTTAATAGCGCAACTTTAAACACATTATCCTCGTTTGTGCAGTAAAACGATGAACTCCTCTCTGTGGTGTAATCTGTATACATCCATCCATTATTTCATTATCTTCACTAAGGTCACAGGTATGCAATATCTACTAATATAGATAATACAAAAAATACTGTTGGAATTTTTATAGATTTAAAAATTTGATACTACAGATCATTCAATACTAATGAATAAATTAGAAAGATATGGCATAAGAGGTTTGGGATATAAATGGATAAAAAGTTATTTGTATAATAGATATCAGTACTTACAGTTTAACAATATACATTTAAAACACTTGAAGATTACTAATGGAGTCCCCCAAGGGTCTGTGCTAGGCCCCAAATTATTTATATTGTATATGAATGATATCTGTTGTGTCTCAAAAATATTAAAAAGTGTCTTATTCGCCGATGACACTCTCTACTGTTCAGGAGAAAACCTGAATGAGCTTCTGACTACTGTGGAGAATTGACCACAGTAAAAAACGGGTTTGACCTAAACAAATTATCATTAAACTTAAACAAAACCAAGTTTATAGTTTTTGGTACTAGACAAACCACACGAGAGGTTAAAATTATGGTTAATTCAATTGAAATAGAAAGAGTGTATGAAAATACATTTCTTGGAGAAGTTATTGATGAAAAATTATGTTGGAAGTCTCACATAGATAATGTTAAAAGGAAAATAACAAAAATGATAGGGATACTCTAAAACTAAGGATGTCCTGAATAAGAAATCATTATACACACTATATTGTTTATTATTATTACCATATCTGACCTATTGTGTGGAAATCTGGAAAAAACGCATATAAAACAAATACCGTTTTCAAACTGCAAAAAAGAGACATAAGATTTATAAATCTATCGAATATACAGAACCAACTTATTCTCTATTTATAAAATCAAATACAATGAAATTTTACGACATAGTTAAATTTAAAATAGCACAAATAATGTATAAAGTACACAACAATCTACTCTGCCACAGTACTCAGAAGCTGTTTGAAATTAGAGAGAGTCCTTATAACATAAGGGGTACAAGTATCTACAAAAAAAATTAAAACAAGACCAAATATTAAGCAAAGGTGTGTTTCTGTAAAAGGTGTTAATTTCTGGAATGATTTTGGAACTGACCTGAAAAGATGTCAGTCACTTGCTGAATTAAAAAAAATGGCTTAAAAGCAAAGTTTTTCAAAAAAATTACTTGAATCAGACATGAGCTGTTAAAAATGTATATATGCTGTAATTTCTTTGGATGTATCGGTATGAGTGTAATGAAAATTGTATATGTGAGTATGATATGTTAAAGTGCACTTGTATATATGACTAGGTTTATACATTTCCTTTTGTTGAAATACATTACCTTATCATTTTATCAACATAAAACGAATAAGGCGTAGGACTAGATACGTTTTTAACTTCCTCCTTCCCCTTTTGAACATATAAACTCTTTTCTTTCTTCCTATTCTCTTTTATGTTTATATGTTCAATAAAACCATAAACCAAAAACCAAAACAGGAACTCTATACATTTACACACCTCTGCGCAGCGGGCTGTGGTCAGATGGGTTTCGGAACCAGAGGATTTGTTCTGCACTACGGTGTGTTTGCCATTATCTGTCGCTAGAACTTTTATGCTTCTGCTTAGTCATAGACAGATTTATTTAACACATTTACTCATTTGGTGCTATGTGCTATTAGAAGCACATACCATGGTGCAGCCTTGCAAGGTCAAATCCTTTGTTTTGCTATATTGAAGACATTTAGGTTTCAGATCAAAAGATGAACGCGTACACCACTCTAAACCTCGAGAGCTGTACTATTTAACATAATGACTCAGTAAAAAAATATTTGTGTTATATTCAACTCAACTCTCTTTTCAAATGTGCATTAAAATATTTCTGTAACTGCTTTTTTTCCCCACCTTCGCAATAAGTTTCAACCTATTCTATCTGCTAGCAGTGACGCAGAGATTATAATTCATGCGTTTGCTATGTCTCACCTCGAATACTAACGCATTGCTCTCTGGTCTTCCTATGTCTAATATTAAGTCTGCAGTTAGTAGAAAATGCTGCAGCTAGACCTCTGACAAGGACGAGAAAGTTCAACCTGATACTAGCCAACTTGTATTGGCTGCCGGTCCACTTGAGATGTGAAGGTTTTGTTACTTACATATCAAATATATGCGGCTCAGCGCCTTCCTTTCTTATTTAATTAATTGTACCGTGTGTTCCGACGCAAAACCTCTGGTCACAACTTGCTGGTCTTTTGGTGATCCCAAAAGCCAAAAAGAAGATTGCGGGTTTAAGAGCATTTTCAATTTAGGCTTCAGTGCTCTGGAATGCGCTACCCTCGGAAATCAGAGCCGTTACCTCTCTAGAAATGTTTAAATCTCACCTTAAGACTTGACCAGACACAAGATCTGAAGCAGGCCACCACCTTGGAGTTGTTGTTGCTGTGGAGATTTCTGCATTGACCAACTCTACCTGGTTTGGATGAGGACCCATTTATCTGACGGCGTCATTCTTGCAGTGCTTCAACTTATTGAAGAATGGACTCTCGCATTATTCTAGTTAACATTGTTTTTTGTGTTTTTTTGTTTTGGTTTTCCTTGCCCTCTTTTGGTTAAGATCCGGGGATGTAAATGCTAAATTTGCCTTGACTTTCACACAAAAATTCCATCTTTTATTTCATGATATTCGGTACATCACCAAATATGAATTGTTATTCACTTTCTCTCTCTCTCTCTCTCTCTCTCTCTCTCTCTCTCTCTCTCTCTCTCTCTCTCTCTCTCTCTCTCTCTCTCTCTCTCTCTCTCTCTCTCTCTCACTCGGATCATGGGGATGTTGTAGCGAGGTTTGGGTTTTTATGGTATTATGGATGTTTTAATTACTCAGCACTTTGTTGCATTTTAACTCATTCACTGCTATTGCCGGCTATAGACGTCAAAAATTCATTTGAACTATTTCTATTAGTTTAACATTTTTCCCACTTTTGTTAACAAGAGTTATGAAACCCAGATTTGTTTTTATTGTATTAGAACAGATATAACATTTGTGATTAATCGTGAGTTAACTAGTGAAGTCATGTGATTAATTACGATTAAAAATGGTAATCGCCTGACGCCCCTAATTTGTTAAAATATTTTCTTTAAAAAAAAAGAAGAAAAAAAGATTATTAAAAATTGGAAAAAAATAATTACAATTACTTTTATTTTTATTTATTTTTAAAGAAAAGATTATTAAAAAATTAGGGGTGTCAGGTGATTACATTTTTTAATCGTAATTAATCGCATGACTTCACTAACTCACGATTAATCACTCATTTTATATCTGTTCTAAATGTAAAAAAAAATCTGAATGATAAAAAAATAGAAATAAAAATAGATCTTACAAATCTATTACACAGGCTTCGCTCTGTGTCCTTAGCAATGCTCTGCCGTTAAACTGGAGACAAATTGTTGTTTTTTATCGGAGGTTCGTTCACTGTTCCAAAATGTTACTTGTGGGACTGAAAATGTGTTTGAACAGTCAGATAATGAAGCCATTGCAGATGCTTTCTTGATATACCGCACTGTTCCACAGCAGTCCCACAGCAGATTTCTGTCCGAGCTAAAGGTAACGACGCTGCCATGTGCTCAGCTTTAGGTGTCAGATAAAGAAGACTGCTTTGATACTGAAGGCAACCGCATGCAAGTGGTTGCATTATGGCACCACAGCCTATCTCTGCTTGTGAGATTTAAGTGGGACATCTATTAACAGAAACCTATTACAGATGGAGGAATCCCTCTTCCTCCAGGATGACCAGGCTAAAAACGATGGGGAGTGGGAAAGGCCAAGGCAACACAACTTTATTATACGCACATTTCATACACACAGCTTCTCATTGTGCTTCACACAAGCATCAACAAACACAGCAGTTAACGACATTCACAAGAAAAGCATAGAAAATAAAAGTAGTAGTAGAAGAAAACTAAAAAACAACAACAACAACCACATTTAAGAGTAAATAAATAAAGAATAGTTTTAAAGAATAATGAAAAGAAAAAAACATGATTTAAAAATGCTTAAAATACTCTAATCAAAGGTATACTGTAGGAAAAAAAGCTATGTTTCTTAACCTGGATTTATAAGCATTTACACTTGGGTTGAGTTCACTTCTGTTGACAGCTTATTCCATTTGTGTGCAGCATAACAGCTAAATGCAGCTTCACCATGTTTACTTTGAACTGTGGGTTCCACTTAACGACCAGAGCCCGACTGGATTTATATTTAATCAGCAGTTCTCTAATGTATGCAAGACTCCAAACCATTCAGTCATTTTAAACAAACAAAACAGACATTCAAAAGCAAAGAAGTAAAATGTAGGTAGAAATAATCTTTAATGTCATTGTAACATGTACAATGAAAATTCAAGTGCCAAACCAATCAGTGCTAAAAACATTCAAGTCATATAAAACTATAAAATACATTATATAAAAGATATCAATTAAATATATCTAAAAAAAACATCTAAAATAAAACCAACTAAAATAAACACATAGTGCCAAGAAACCATACACCCTGGGTACACATTTAAATGGTTGCCAGCCAATCACAGACACTTGAAACATTTATTACATAATATAGTGCTGTACAGTGCTAGTTAAAAAAGCATAAGAGTCCATTTAGTGAGATAAAGCACCACGGGGAGACACCTGCGAGAACGTTTTTCTTCTCAGGATCTGACCCGGTCAATCGGTGTAGAATCCATTCACCAACAGCCTTAGACGGCCTGTGATTACCTGAATTAAAAATTGTGTATTTACATCCTCATAGGCATCTTGGCCAGACAAACATGATGTGCTGTTGCACCACAGTGCCCAGTGAGTGTATAAAAAAAAGTGCCACAATTTCAAAATACAGTGATTGCTCCATCAGATATGAGTAATATTCCCAAAATGCTACAACTTGACTGCATATAATAACCACAAATGGGATTTTACTGGGTTGAGCTGAAGTTACTCCTTTCCTAAAGAACGTGAGATCCAGTGTTTAGTCCTTCAGTCTGTTTACTTCTATTCTGTATCATATTTCATCTCCAGTACTTTTTGTCTTTCTCTTTTAATCACATCCAGTTGTCTACTTTATTTATTTGATAAATCTGCCACTGTATACCACTTTCTCATGTACTGTCTCACCTTTGTTAATCTTCCCTTTTTAATCTCACCATTTTTTTTAAAATCTTAAACATGCAGTATTCCATAAATCAATTCTTGTCCAGCTGCATATTTAAAAAGGTTTGGCTTCATACGAGTACTCTAGGCAGGAAAAAAACCTTGAAATGTTCGTACTCGAGGTACCTGTGGCGGTCAATAAATACAAAATAACCATTTAAGTCGTTAGTTCTGAAAACGGCCACAAGAGCGGGACCGATACCAGTATCGATATCTATCGCAAGTACAGACACCATGAAATATGTCTGGTATCGGCCTGATACCGATATATATGTGTATATATATATATATATATATATATATATATATATGTGTATATATATATATATATATGTGTGTGTATATATATATATATATATATAATATATACAGTATATGTGGTGTGTGTGCGTGTGTGTGTGTGTGGGGGGGGGGGGGGTTGTTTAAATTCAGCAAGAAACACTGGCTGCATTTTGCATTTAAAGTTTTCACCATACAATGTGGGAATTGAATGAAAACAAAGAATCATCAGCGTTAACCCTATCCCTAAACAATTTACAGTAAATTCTAGATATTTGAATATAGCAGAGATGATAAACTTCAAATTGCAGATTCAATTAGAAACACTTAAAGTACAGAGGAAAGAATATACTATGATTAATTCATAGACATTTGGAATATCTAAAAGGCCTCAGGGGGCCCTTCTGGTTCTCCTCTAATTATATGAATACATACTGCAATCACTTCATTTTTTCTTGGGGAGCATCACCAAGATGTGATTCAGTTTCTCTGAATAATAAGGGAAAAAGTATATTCTGATTCCGTAATATATATTATATATATATTTCGCTTGTAAATAGGTCAGATAAGTCATGTGAGCAGTCAAGATGCATTTTTTGCAAGGCAGCAAAATTCCTGAGAACATATTGAAGAAGGCCAAGCATTTGATTAGATAGAGATTATCCGAAACAGAACCGATTAGTATCCATTGGCACGAGGAAATGACCCCAACTCTCATTGTACTTTTCCTTGTTTTTCAATGAGAGCAGATAATTAAGAAAGTAGATAAGAGATCAGCTTTCACAGATACAGAATGTACCCTCAGGTACAAGTAAGATGCAATAAATCCCCTCTAAATAGATAACGCACACATTTGTACTTTTATATCAGTGCCAAAAAGATTATACGAACTTAGGACCATAGATACATGCCGTATCTTCTGTTGATGTGTATACAGACGAGCTACTGTAGGCGGCACATTCTGCCGTTCCTCACACTGTTAAAGCAATGCTGTGCAGTTTCTGCAGCTTAAAATAGCTAAACTAGCTAAAAAATGAGACTATGCCTATATCAATATATTGGTCAAACAATACGGTAACTTGATTGTATAGCAATAACAGCCTCTTTGGCTAAACTACTAAATCAATTTTAGCAGTGAACGAATATATTGGTGGCATACATTCAAAATGGTCACATCAGGAGACCCCAAAAATGGCATGTTTGTTCAACCATTGCCATTGCATCATCAGAGAGAGCAAGCCATTATTCAATACTTTAGATTGGTCAACACATGTATGGACTCACCAATAGAATATAGATTTTTGAAAAAAATACACAATGCACTTGGAAAAGTGGTGAACATCGATGGTCACTCAACCTGTTAATATAGATCACAATGCATTGCGAGTAAAAAAAACAAAAAATTCAGAGCGACAGCGTAAACGCGATTTTTGGAGCGATACAATACCCATATGCGACAGAAGTTGTTATTGAAATTATTTACAACAAAGGAAATAAAGTACAGTTTAAACAGATTTTTATTCATAATACATAGTCAGGATCCTACATGCTGCTGCATCCTAACATGGTATATTGGGCAACTATATAGTGCAAGGCTATATAGGGAATGAGGGGTTATAGGATAAAGGTGGACATTCGGACATAGCCCATGACCGTGGATGGTATGACAAACAATTACTTCTTAGCCACACTGTTTGATTAGTCGGGTGTGAACGTAATGGATACAAATAATCTATATTGATTGTAAGAAATATTTTTTCTTTTCTAGAGAAAGATTCTTATAAAATTTGTATTCAAATATGACTCCAGTCTATCTCTAGCTACCACATAAATCTCCCACCGATGATGATTGGTTCAGTTTCCTGTCTACATGAAAATGGATTAATAGGCTGCTACCTCTAAATTGTGAGCCGGTCTCCTGGGGTAAAATGGAGGGAACATTATAATGAAATAGCATTGCATCTACCCCAAAATATGTTGGCCCACCGGACATCTGCCCTATATGCCATATGGTCAGTGCAGCCCAGGTTGCACTAGACAAACACATTCATGATCACAATCACATTACACTTACCGGTATTTATGCATACATATGGTTCAGCAGGAAGCGGTTAATCTTTGCACATATTGTAACCTTGCCGAAAATCTTGTTACAGTATAACAATTAATGTTAGCGTAATTAATGTTAATGTACAGTATGTGCTCCCTGAAGACTGAATGTTGCGACAGCAAATAGTTTTATTTATTGTACTGACGTTTCATTGTAATACAAACACATCCCACAATAGTAGTTTAAATTAAGAGTGTATTAAAAAGACAAATGGGAAGACGGTGTGGGCTAAAAAACTTATTAAGTAACCAAACCATGAGGACTCACTATGTGACATATATTAATGAGCAAATAAAGGGGTCATTTCCTTCACATTATAATGCAATTAATCATAATTAGGAGGGAATTCTGCTAAGAGCTTCCAAAACAGGAAAAATATTCAGCTATTTGGTTAAGTTCAGGGTATGACAGAATGATGAGGCACCCTGCATTTTGAGATAAGAATGTCCCTGATGAAAATTTAATATAATTTTTTGTCATCAATTACACATTAATTTAACAAAAAAACGTTCTAATGATCAACTACTTGTATGGTATTAAATATGAATTATTTCATGTACTAGAGTTTGACATATGACCATGACTATACAGCGAAAGTCCCCTCTAATTTTCCTTGCGTCTGAGCACAAACTCTCTGTAAATTCCTTGGACCACAGTGAGCAACATCAGACATTTACACGGCGGCTAAACCAGTATCACACCTGTCCTAAAGCGGAGATCATAGCAAGTTACTTTATGTAAGTGTGTTTTATATATAAAGAAAAAGAAATAAAATAAAATAGACAATGTCATTGGATACAGAGTTGTACTATGGATAAAATTAGCCCAAGTTTGTATGAATCGATTAGGGAGAAACAATTGTATGCCACTTTTTATGTTGTAAATTGGGCCAAATTGACTTGTACAGACATTTATAGGCAAATGGGCATGTTGTAATAAACAGAACTTAACATAAAATATGGCTTAAATATTTGGTATTTTATAATACAAAATGTATAAATTGAAGCGTCAACAATATGTGAATATAAAAATGACTGATGTCAAATATTGACTAATGTTATTACTAACTTGTTAACTGTAAAAAGGTGTTGAGGGCTTTGACTTGTTAGCGGTTATTCTTCAAGAAAAGGCATTTACTTACCGCAGTAAATATGACCATTTTCTCAAATTCACACTCTTCTATATGATGCTAAAAAAATTATATTGAAAGTATTTGGTAGTAAATAGTAGTAGATTAATTTAAGGTATCACATCATTCTGTTCTCACATAAATTAATACCATTATTAATAGTGCATAATTATAATTTAAGGCATTTCAGAAGTGCTTATGAAATTGGTAAAAAAATAATCACGAGTAACTTCAGTTACTTCAATGCACAGCTAATGCAGGACAGGAATGGGGACTGAAGTCATTAAGAGTTTGGCAATAGTCGACTCGAGTCACTGACAACAACTATTTTACTTGGTCTTTTGAGATATTGGCTACTTTTTAGGTTTGATCACTTGGTTTAAAAACTAAACTCTAAAATTAATTAGGCTATAATATAAAAACATTTGTATGCAAATGCACGCTGGGAATCGCACTGAATGGAGGATTAGCCTGTCAGTCGGTTAAAAAACCCATTTTTGAGTACTTTTGACTAGAAAAAAAGTTTAAGTATTATGTAAACCTATTATGTAATGCAAAGTTATAACAGACAGCAAGGCAAAAAATACCTTTTTTTTTTATTTTAATTTTTTATTTGAAGTCTTCAATAGTGGTCAAGAGAATATGCTAAACCACACCAAGCACGTTGGTAACCAATTAACAGACAAAAAAAAAACATTGTAAAAAATCAACAACAAAAGCAATAGCCTTTGAAAGGCAAAAGCATATAGGCACGAGAAGATTTTAATTAAACGCCGTTGTGACGTAAGATCGTGACTAATTTTTCAAAATACATGCCCATGTCATGATTGCTACAAGTACTCACCTAAAACAAAAGTGACTGATGACGACAACACATAACGCAAACAACTTGGCATCAGCTGCAAATCTCTCGAACAGCTTCGATATTTTTATGAGAAACGCCTAAGCATTTTGGAATCAGAACTTTGCTGTGTATAGCATTATTTCGTATCGTTTAAACTTCCTACTATTAATCTTTTAATACCTCACATTATGATGGATTCCCCCCATAGACAGTCTTAGCTTGTATGTCTTAGTGTGGTTGTTAACACCCTTGGAGTTTCTGAAGATGTATCACTTGTTCCAGGACCCTGAACATGATAAGCGGTAGCAAATGAATGAATGTTTGGCTCGCCACAAATCTTGTGAAATCCCAAACTCTTATACCCTTGTTTATCCTTCATGTAGTAAATATCTGACCAGTCATTTTCACTGATAAACTCTACTATCAAATCGTCCACTCAGATAAGATACAAATCTATGATCAATACCGTAGTTGGTAATTACAACAGATTGACTGCAGAAACATTGGGAGGGGTCAGGACATGATTGCAGCGCAGGTGTTTTGTCCTTTATCTGCCCTAACTGCATGCTTTTATTTTAGAACATATTAGCAAAACGCATTATTCCTGTCTTTTGACAATTTGTTCACTTTCTTACAGCTTTTGTAAATTAGAACTTTCAGTGTACCAGTAAAGCTTGTCCATTCATTTTGTTCCACATATCCCATTCTGATTAGCGATTTGCTGGAGAATACAGTATTTGCCAACCAATAACTTGTTGCAAAGTCTTGGTATATATCTGTAACAAGCAGTGGCTCTACCTCTGTTAAGCCAGTCTTGGTCATGTTAGTCACAAGCTAAGGTAAAAGAAGAGGGTTGGGCTCTGCCCCGTTAAAAACCTGCCTGCTACCGAAACCAACCCCTCAATAGAGATGTAAAATTCAGATCCAGGAAGTAAAAACCCTGCCAGAGTTTGGCTTTAGCCACAGGTGCTTCTATTCAGCTGGCAGTTTAACAAGCTTGTTACTTGCATCACTTCTTAAGTGATGTTTTGAGTGGTTAAAAGGAATGAGAAGATTTGTATTTATTTATTTATCATTTGTATACCACTTGTCAATAACATTAATAAACAATCTTGTCATTGAAATTGAAGAGGAGAGGGTCAAGTGGGTTCTGTACATTTACATCTTGGTACCTGGTATGGAGGACCAAGACTGCCCAAATTAAAACTACATAAATTAATAAGTCAAATATACAAAAGTGAAAAAAAAAAGGGTTAGGATTTTGGTCCTCCATAGTAACAAGGTAGTCATCCATTTTCTTAACCGCTTGTCCTCAAAAAGGTCACGGGGGGCGCTGGAGCCTATCCCAGCTAGCTTCGGGCAGTAGGCGAGGTACACCCTGAACTGGTTGCCAGCCAATCGCAGGGCACACAGAGACAAACAACCATCCACACCTATGGACAATTTGGAGTGTTCAATTAACCTGCCATACATGTCTTTGGAAGCCCGGACTCGATCTAACGTCTTCTGCACTGGGAGGCGCCCGTGCTAACCAGTCAGCCACCGTGCCCCCCCTTTGCCATTACATAATGATGTATTTGAAGACGACTGATGAGATCCTTTGGGTTTGTTCTGTTTTCTTACAGTCACGGATATATATTTGCTTGGGGAGGACGGCGGCAATACAGGGAGCTGGTTTACCATCGGTGTATGTCCTTTTTGGGGATGTCAGCACATTGCTGCAGGTGGGAAAGTAAATAACTGTCAGAGTGTTCATATTGTTTATTTATGCCATTCACTTATTTAATCTCCTCCTTGAACTGTCACATAAATAAACTGCACCTGTCAAGGGATGTGGTGCAACAAATCTGCCACATACTGTAATGGCCGCCGACCACCTGCACCGCCAAGGTCCCTGCACTCTCCCGGTGGCTTTTTTTACTTGGCCTTGGTAATAGGGCTACATCAGGCAGTGCGGCTGTACATGCATTTTCCTCCAAACTGGTCCGACATGCAAATGGACACATAACATTCCCAACGTCACCTGAGAGCCAGCTGAGAACTAAACATGGTTTCCTAGAAGAATATGGATTCCCCAGTGTTCTGGGTGTGATTGATTGTACACACATACAATTGCACAATAAATTCCCAAGATGCCACTTTTATGAATCATGAGGGGGGGTCCACTCCATTAAGATCCAAGTGATGTCAAAGATAAGCACTTTGGAAAATGTATGAATAAACTGCCTGGTGACTTGTATGCCAATTTCCCATGATTCTTTCATTCTGACCAGTTTTGTAATCCCTCCAGTCTTTCAAGGCAATGCCTTGGATGGATGGGTGCTAGGTGACAATGGCTACCAATTAAAACTGTGGCACACCTTAAATTACAGTCACAACAAGAAGGCAGCATGTTTACAATATTTTCAGGTGTGGCACGTCTATCAAAGTCTTCATCGATTGCGTGGTACATTAGAATACAACCCGTAGCGTATCTCTCAAGACAAAAAAAAAGACAAAAATAAATAAATAATAATACATTCCATAGCATACAGTCCTTTGGTGGAGACATCCACTTTCCACTTTCCTGGTGTTTTCCTCCATTCGCCCTTCTATGAGAAATTCTAGGTCATTCTGCTCTCCAAGCACCAGCCCCTCCCAACCCCAGAAAACAAGCAGGTGATCACTCTATGACATCATCAGGTGTGGACTAAACACACGCCCACTTTCTCTGAGACCTACACGCTTGCAGGATAGTGATAAAAGTAGCCTTTATCAGTAAACATTCTGTCCAAATGAATTAAAAGCAATTAATTATCCTTCACATTTGCAATGCCAAGGTGCAATGGCAATTGGCCGTCTTAAATTCCCCAAAAGGTTCCGTGGTGGCTGACACTTGTGTGAACTACAGGTAAAATGTCTGCGCTGTTGGATCTAACTGAATGAATGGTGTAGTGGATAGCGTGCTCACCCAGTGAGCAGAAGGTCCCAGGTTTGTGTCCCACTCAGGGTTTTTTTCTCTCTTCTTTTTCTTTCTTTCTTTCTCTCCTCCCCTCTACATCCATCCAACTTCCACATTTAAAGAAGAGGCAGTTGTACTGCAAGGGCTGGTCGGTCTTGCGTGGCAGAGGAGTGCTGGAACCCAGCGTTCCAGAGTTTTGTGGGCGGTGTGCGCAGCAGCCGGCTTATTAGAACGAGAGGGGTGCGGCAACTACATGGGGAGAGGCAGGGTTTTACTGAATTGGGCATTTTACTTCCGCATTAGAAAAATAGCCAGCAAAATAGCTAATATTTCATTGAAAAATACATCAAATGTAAGATTTAATCATTATATGCCTATACAGGTAGTCCTCTAGTTAGGAACATCCGAATAACGAATATTCGCAGATACGAAAAAAGCCTGACTGATGTCTATAAAAGCTGTATTTTGCGCGCAAGTTAATATTTAAGTGTGCGCCACGTCATTCATTATGGTACAGTATTGTACTGTAGTGCCCCTCTCTGCCACAACGTTTGAAAGTGGAATAATTGAGGTGATTACATTAAGGCCTTTGATAGGTCAACAATTCACAACATCACTGATTTTAACGCATTTTTATTTTTGGAGTAGTAACAGCGTTTTCAAAAAAAACTCACACTACAACCCCTAGGGACCATTAATGTTTAAATAGTTAATACAATATTTATTAATGTTTTACTTTCGAAGCATCAGATATTTTCAATAACTTCTGATGGATCAATAGATCTAAAGTTCGCAGATTTTTTTTATGCTCGTTTTGCCACAAAAAAAAAACAGTTTGGTTATCATTCCGATCGTCCGGCCGCGGGCGCTACGCCATTTTCCAGAGCGCGAAGGTGTCTCTCACTCACTATACAGCATGCTTGCTCATCATGCTGTATAAAGTTTGAAAAGTGGGTTCCTTCAGATCTGATTAATGCCCAACATTTCATGATCAAATCGTATCTGCAGGCTCAGAGAGCACTTAAGTCAGACAATTGTAAATGCAAGAAAATATCCAACTTACCCTGTATAGCCACCGCTATTCCCAACCAGATGTCCCACTTACTACGAAATTACTTCGAAAAGAGTCCAATGAAAGTATTCCGGGAAAATTGTTCGCCTACACTGACCCTTCACATCCATATAGCCACGCTATTTGGTGCTGCGCGTTCCAAAATACGCACGACATCGACCCAGGATTACTTGTCGCTTCACATTGCCTGCACGAATTAGCCTCGGAAGGCTTCGTCGACAAACTCTCAGGGGCTTCCGAATCACACTTTGGTTAGTCCAAAAGAAAGATGTTTTATCAGTTACCAAAAACTTTCGCTATGACTGGCTCAAGCAACGACGGGAGATGTGGAAGGAGGATGGATCATTTGACGGCCATTGGGTTGGGTGGATCCACCCAACCCAATGGCCGTCAAATGATCCATTAGTCGTTGCTTGAGCCAGTCATAGCGAAAGTTTTTGGTGATGACGTTTCAAAAAGCCAATCAGATCCTAAAAACATCGACGTAGCTGGTTGCCATTGTAACTCACTATTTGAAAACAAACACCTATAGCCCTACAATATTATAAAGCCACGTTTTGGATTGCTGCAATCTGCCATTACGCACAAGGTTCACCAACTCTTATGCTCGTTTGAGTTAGCACACATGGGCTAGCGCTCTGCAACCCAGCTTAAGGGGGGAAAAACACATAGTTATTACGTGGGAAGTGATTGACCCCTTATGTGGTCCTTTGTCTGTCATGGCCAATCACAATGCGCATAAAAAGTACTCGTACGATGCATGAACCAGTCACAGCGATTTCATGGTGATTGACATATTGAACAGTCAATTAGATTCTCAATACGTCGAATTCTTGCTTGCTTGCTTGTTTGTTTGTTTTCTGAAGCTAGTTTGCGCAACGACACGTGAGAGTAACATCAGATATATCAGATCATCAGATATGCTTGCTTTGAATTCATTTCAAAATTATGTCTAAATGTGGATAAAGTCTCTCAACTATGTTTAAAAATAGGATAGAATAGACTGGTGACAAATTAAAATGATTTTTTTGTCAGACTTGACCTTCGCTTTCAAGGGTCACCCAAATGGCACAGCTTTGTTCGCTTAAACCCATATCTTTGAAAATCCTGTGTAAAATGCTCATTTTCTGTAGTATTATTGTCAAACTTGAACTGGAATTAGGAAAGACCTCAAGCTTTCATAGTGTAGTGTTTTTCAGTCCAGCACAACATTCTACATTCATTTTTAAGGTAGATTTTGTGAAAAATAATTAGACGAACACAAAATTTGTCTTTTTTTTTGTATTCAAACTTCCATTACTCAGTGCCAGTAGTACTTAAACATATGTTGACGGTTGGGGAGAAAAATTCAAAGTGTTATCTTTAAAAAGAGACCAAAATTATGCTGATAGTCAAAATGGTTCAAGAACAGCTTCAAGTTTACTTTAGGCGTTTTCGGCAAAAATGACATGAATGGTATCCATTAAGGTATAAACACAAAATATGTTGGGCGGGTTAGTTTCAAAGTGGAATAATTGTGCTGATTATATTAGTGCCTCTGTTAGGTCAATAATTCATAACATCACTGATTTTAATAAATGTTTGATATGATTAATATATATTTGTATATACATACATATATATATATATATATATATATATTTATTTATTTTTATATTTGTATTTTATTTTTTTAAACATTAAATTTTTTCAGTAAGTTCTAATGTCTGTATAGATACAAAGTTTGTAATTTGTGAGAAAGAAAAGAAAAGTCGTTCAGATAATGGATGATGGATGGATGATGTAATTTCATGTATGTCTTTTTAAATTTGACTTATGTACTGTATAGAAAATATTTATAAGGTATATAATTCAATTTGTTAATTTTTTTCATATTTTTATTATTTTATTAAAAATAATAATAATTTGATACAATTTAATTTTGAAACCAAGTTTAATCTGATTCGATTTACAAACAAATTGGACTTACAAACAACCTCTCGGAACCCATTGTGTTCGTATGTTGAGGACTACCTGTAGTCAACTGTGGAAGGGCTTACCATGATATAGTACCTTTAAACAGACTAATATGATTACTAACAAAAAGTGTAATCATCAGATGGATTTTGAATAATGAGCAGAGCCGGCCTCCACACCACCTATCTCTCCCGGCTTATGATGAGGATGGTGGAAGCAGCAGTTTGACATTATTGAACCACTTTCTACACTGGGCAGCGGTTCTCAGTGTGCCGTGTGAAGAATCGTTCATAATAGTCGGGATTTTATCCCAAGCCAATTGAACAACATTTGCCTGTGGAGGCCTTTGCAAAAGTACTTTGCAGCTTCCACCATGTCAAGACTTTATATGCAGGACAAGTGTGCCCCATTTAAAAGAATGAAAATGAACCAATTTAATTGGACATGATTGGAGTCCGCTGTGTTCGTGCCCAAACGGTGCAGACCGCTTTTATCTAATTGTGCCAAGCTTCGTCTACAAAATTGCAATTACAGGAAAATATGGCCCTGGTGCTCCAATACTGATAAGTTGTGATTCAATACAATTTTGATTCTCGGCGTCTATATACAATTACAATTATATTTTCAATTCACCCAAAAAAATCCTTTATATGATTGTAAAATGGATACTGTACAAAGAGTGATTTCAAGACCGAAGAAAAATATCACAAATTAAAGCTAAACATATTAAAGGTATACAAGACTTATGAAAAGCTAACCAGTTATTCTGTGCAATGGTTAATTTCAACTCTTCCCTGAAAAAATTGTCAATTTATGTTGAGCGATTATGATTTTAAAGCACTTTTTATGAATATTTTTGCATTGAGTACAGTATCATGTGCGTAAAATACACATTGAATGACATGCCCGCCAGTGACAACAAAGACACTCACGCTGAATTATGGCGGCCCAAGGTGGACATCAAAGGTGGAAATATGCCCTATGGCAAAGAAGCACTTCTTCAAAAGCAGTACAGCCACGGAGGACTCGCCAAAGATTTGTGTCCAGCCGAAAGCGGGCATGAAAGTGCCCGATAACAACTCATTCAGCCTGCCGGCTCATAGCGAGTCGAAGTTGGGGACAGTCTACAAATTGCGTGTTACAGAAGCTCAAATTACCAGTCAAGTCACCATTGACATTGTTCACTCTGGAAATGTAATGTGTGGACGGTCCCTAACCTGGACAGTAAACATTCGGGTGACTTTTACTTTGCTAGGCCAAGCTAAATGTTGTGTGTTAAATGCTAAGCACGCTTTCGCCCACATTAGGAGAGGCCATCCCCCCCCACCCCCCCCCCCCCCCCCCACCGCCCCAACCCCACGCGGTGTTAAGGATTTTACTCTGATCAGAATTGGCGCAGTAATTGGGATAGAAGACGGCCTTTTTCTTGCCCATTACGTCAGCAAACTCCCATTGAAATGAACGAAGGCGGGTTTTGTTTACGCACGGGATATGTCATCACAATCACGTGACCAGGATAATGGCGTTCACCGCGGTATGTTCTTATTTTGAACCGGTTTAAAATAAAAATCAGGGAATAAGATGCCAGAGATATTTGCACTTCTTTCTCGACAATGACTAATCCAATACTGGAAAATGAGGTTAAAGTCTTGTAACGCTTTAAAGCTAAAGTAAACTCAATTGCAGAGATGCTGAATGTTCGACATCCACCAGGAAATTGAAATATTTCCATTATTTGCAATCTGTTCCAATCTAACTATTTTGGAACACCCAGATAAAATATATGCTTACTGCATATATATACCTGAATAAAATGATGCCTGTCTTGTTTCTACAATGATGAGGTCCTTCTCGTCTCAGTTTTGTCCATAAGAAAGCACACTGTTTTCTTGGATCTGTTTCCCCTGATCTTTGAATTCCTGCTCTCTTATTCCAGACTCTCTACTCTTGCTAGGGCTTAATCTTTGCTTGAGAAGAGCAGCGGAAGGCAATGCGTAGGAGTGATCCTAAGGGAACGACAGATGAAAAACATTTTGAGTGATGTTTAAATCAAAAGCATTCACAGTAGTGCGTCACCGGCAATCATTCATAATCTCAACATTAATCCTACTGCTACCATCGTAGACTAGAGAAAGGTGGAAAAGTTAGGGATTCATATCAACAACAGCAGATTACAATGTACTTGTAAGGTCAACAGAGGTTAAAATCCAGATATTATAACCCTAATTCTCACAACATCTGGATAAGGCTCTGGTTCAGAGACAGGCAAAAAACATGGCCATTGGCACAGGAAAATTTGGCTAGTAAAATCATTATAGTAAAAGTATACATTTTACTTCCAACCTATATGAGAGTAAAAATAGTTAATAGTAGCCAGAAATAAAAATAAGAAAGTCGGATAATCAAAAAAATAGCTTAACTATAGTAACAAAGCAATATATACTCAAATAGCAGTAGAAGGCTGTCAAAGGTTGATGGTAACTGATACGGGCATATTCTCTCTCACATAGTTAAATGTTATATTGCAGTGAGGCTCATCTATTATTCCTTTTTTTCCTGTCATGTCAAGAGCTTTGGAGTCATTTAAGTAAATGAGTGTAGTTTCTTATCATTACACTAGCTCTCTGTCATGAGTGGAACAAAGCAGTCTGCCAAGTCAAGACAGAACTGTGCTAGCTTATTTATTGTAGGCTGCCCCTTTAATGTTATTATATTTCTGCAAAAGAGGAAAGATGAGGTGTTTCAAACAAGTGGTATACACTTTGTCTGAATCAAATTATCGCTATGCCCTTAACCAATATTCCCTCATATTCATTCACAATATTAACACATGTTATTTATATATTGGCAGGCAAGGTAACAAAAGCTCATCTAAATATTTTACTTTGAACTAGATATGCTTCTCTGAACTCTCGATGGGCCAGAGAAAGACATATCAGTTGATGTTAAATTATGGAAAGAGCTGTACATGCATGACATTAAATATAGAATCTCGGCCATCCAGCTGTTCATCACTCCATCCATCTTCTACTCTATACTTATCTATGCATATTATACTGTAGTATACTTACCCTAACTAGGGTATTGGGTGCACTGGAGCCTATCCCAGTTGACTTCAGGCGAGAGGCAGGGAGCAAATTGGACTTGTCGCAAGCCAATCGCAGGGCACAGATACCATTCACACTTACAACAAACCAGAGGAAAACAGAATACAGAAAACTCTCACAAACACGGGAATACGGGGAGTCCGATTTCATTTTTGTTTTTTGCTTTTTCCCCTTCTCTTTTCCCCCTTTTTTCTTCTTCTTTTCTTGACAAAACTGCTAAACAACAAACCAAATCATTTTGTGCATTTTTTCACAAAAATCAACAAGTCAGTCAAAATTCTAATATTGTCCTGCATATCATTCCAAATCCACACAAAACAATTATTGGGCCTACTCAGGTTGTAACAGGGCAGTGTAAGTGGGATTAAGCCAGGTCTGCCACCTAGTGGTGTATGGTGATATGACAACTTAAAATATCAGTCTAACCCTGCATACTTGCTGTTTGGCACACACGGATTAGCATATTTGAAAGTTTTTTTTCCCCCGTTTTTTTTTGTAATATACATTTTGGTTATTTTCTGTTTGTTTCAGAGATTCCTTTTCCAAATACTCCTGTGTGAAAACCATATAATGATGTTTACTATTATATTTATTTATAGTTATTTATAATAATTTGGTTTTGTAAAAATAACTTTGTTGAAATTTATTATTTTTTCTTTTCTAATTAATAAAGGGGATACTGGGAGTGTGGTTGGAGGCCACCAGTTACTGATCCCTGATCTAAAGAATCATCTCAACTGGTAGGTATTTGGATGAGCAAAGTTGTGTTTGGAAAAAACAAAACAAAAACAATCTCTCTATCTTTCTGAAATGACAAACACAAATAAATAAATAAAAACATGTTATTTATGGAGTCACAAAGTTATTTGCGCTGGGCCTTGTCCTGAAAGACGACAAAGCCCAAACAGAATATAAGAACAGGTTAAAGATAAAAACACCATCAGCAGATTGAGGGAGAGCTGGCAGGTCACATTATCTGAATAACGGATAACTGATAAATAACAAATGCTGTGAACTTCAAGAGAAAAGGAATGCATTAGCACGAAAGGGCACAAAAAGGACTGAAAAAATATTTATTGTACATGTACACAATGTAAAGTGTGGGAAAAGCCTTTAAGGAACTGTTTGTACATGTAAGAAAGACATCATATTACAACAGGGCTCATGTCTTCCATTGGAATTGTTATTGCACTGTGACTACACGGGATAAACGACTTGATGGATGCAGTGTGTCGTATAACAAAATGCAATATGTTGCACACTACACATATATTCAGTTTATAAAACTGGAGTGTGAATTTGTCTGTAAAAAAAAAATGCAGATTCCATTCACTGCTGCTACTCCTGCTGCAAGTCTCCAAGATTTATTTTCCCTGTGTGTGTGTGTTTACAACATTGTTAATGTAACTCAGCAATTTAAAACTTGTCAGAAACAAACAAATTCTTCTGGCAATTAACATCGGGGTGCTCTGAGAGCATTCTATGAGAAAGCACAGTTGATCTACAAAATAAATTACATCATAGACATTCAAATTCAACTGAGCGTGTGCATTTATGTGCATATATAAATATGTCTACTCTTAGTTTGAGCGTGAGTGTGCGCCTGTGTGTAAAATACTGTTTTAACAGCCACAGCAGTGGCATACCTCCCACTAGCTTCTCCGAATTCCCTGGAGGGACCTAATCAGACAAACTAGGCTTCTCTCACTTCGGGTCCATATGCTTTGATTCCTCATTGAGCACCACAAACACGTTTTTACTGACACAAACGATACACACACACACATTCAGGGATAAAAACAGAGACAAGTAGGATCACATAATACTACACATAAGGCAGTGCGGCTATGTTTGATTTTTCAACTTTTGTCCTGCTCCTCCCCACATTTTCCTCCATTCATCTATCCAGGGACGCTGCGCCCTATACACAGAGTACACATAGTACGTAGGGCTCTATCGTCCGTGTGGGGCCCCATTTGTAGTGATGGCAAAATGAAGCTTCATGAAGCATTTGCGATATTTTTTGACTCCTCTAGATGGTGCTCTTGGTTTAAAGATAAAGGCAAGTGCAATGAAAATGGATTACATTTGCATTGCATCTTTGAATCATGAGTGCCATCTAGAGGAGTCAAAAAATATCGCAAATGCTTCATGAAGCTTCATTTTGCCATCACTACCCATTTGCCTGCGGGCACGGCATACGCATGCAATTGACATGTCACATCCGTGAGCACAAGTGCCGGGGTGAGTGTCACTCGTCGCGCATGCATAGGATGCGACATTAATACGTTTGTTTTCATTTAAAGGCATAAAGAACCCATGTATTGTGATTGTCAGTTATATAAACAAGGTTAAAAAAAAAAAAGTGCTTACATTCTACGATCCAGAGATGCGTGAAGATAAGCAAAAGAAAATCCAGCACATCATTAACGTTCGGCAGTAAACTCTTGGTGCGTTCAATGACCACTCACACTGTTGGATATTTCAAACATACATGGAAAAAAACTCATTTAATGTATCAAACTGAAATAAATACTACAAGAGAAAATTACAGGGGGTACTTGGAATGATTTTATAATTTATTTCGCAGTTAAAAAATCTCTGTCATAGTCGCACCAAAATCAGAACAGCCGCATTGCAACCTAAATTTCTCATAAAGCTCAGATTTTTTTTCTTCTTCGAAGCATACACATCAGCTCAACAATATCCTAAAATCTGTCGATTACTTTCCAAAGGGCAATATAAATAGGGCACCGCGCTACATGGTTAAGAATTGTCATATCACAATGACATGGAGCTGGGTGCATCAGTAAGTGATCAGATACGATGGAAATGTGCGTGACATCAGCCAATCAGAGCAGGTTTTCCTTCTCTTCTGCGGTTGGCAAGTTGAAGACGTAAACAGAAAGTAAAAGAAACAAGAAGTAAACAATGACCGAACGCCCAGCTAAGCAAGCTATGACTTGCCGACATCTTCTCAAGATGAAACAGTTTCGACAAGATCGTTCTTCCCCGTCGTTTTCCTGGTGGTATCTTGTGAAGTAAATGAAGACTAAGTACTTAAACAGGTAACACAACAATCCTGTTGAATCATTAGAAGAAGCTAGTGGAGCAACATGTGGAAAGCATGCACAGACTGCCGACGTACCATTAGCAGTTTCGCCGCTACTAAGTAGCTGTGCAGCCACCAGACCAAAGCAGCAATCAATCGTATCATCTTCTGATCACCCCAATCCGTGTGAATTGCGAATGATTGCTGGTCTGCGAAAACTTGTTTGAACCAGTCCGTTGCGTAACAAAAAATTGGGGTCAGGTCTTTAAGCTATGCAAACTATACATAGTATTCACTGACGTCACGAGATTGCGAGCCCGCCCCTCATAGCCGGGCAACTTTCCAGTGAAGTCAGCTTTGCAGGGAAAGTTATTTTGTTATTGACGAATGTCACCCCCAGCTTCCTCTAACGTTACTTGTGTAAGCTAGATGTATGCAGAAGATTTAGCTCAACACTCTTTGCATCGGTACACGTTGAAACGTTTGGTTAGTGGAATCGATTGAATTACAAACATTTGCCGATACCACCCGCACCGGAAGACTTGAAAACGTATGCTGAAAACGTATGAATTAATGAGTACACACTCACACGCACGCACACATGCACACACGCACATGCACATACTCATGCACATACAACAAAAAAGAAAAAGGGAAGAAAAAAAGAGAGAGAGAGCAATGATGATGACATGTCGAATCGGTGAGATTACCGAATGAACAATACTGAGCTTTCCCCCCCAAAAAAAAGAACAAAAAAAATAAAGAAAACGTATGCGTTAAGGTAGGATGGCTCTCAAAACACGGACATTCTTGCGTCTTCTGTACTGTCTAATTTTATTGGTTGCTATGTGTATTTATCAATTGTGAATTCGAGGTGAAGAATCTCAGGTTATTTTTAAACCAAGTAGCTAGTTCCCCCGAACATGCTAGCTACTAGCGCTAGCTACTAGCGCTAGCATGTTACAACGAAAACAACAACAACATTGTTGATAAATCACTTATTTGTATACACTTTAACAACAATTTAAACTTTTAGGCTGCTGGGAAAGGAAAATAAGAGACCTTATTTGGAAAAATCTCAAAATTGAACATCTTGACGACAAATCTATTTTTAGCCAGAGCTAGCGGCTCACATATATCACAATCGCAATTATGATAAAAAGCATTTTTAACATCTTACAATGACACTTACCTTAATCAAAATGGTCAGAACACACTTTGGTAGACTTTGTCGGTTGGACATCCTTTCGATGTATCTTTGTGATTCCGGACACTTCTTTGCCGTTCCCATTCGACATTCCATGGATTCCACACAATGTGGGGCAAACGACAGCATGTGAATACTATCTAGAAGTTTAATTTCACATCTTTGTTCGCCCAATTTTGCACCCGTGAACGGTACACGTGTGCACCATTGTGAAGCGGTTCGTGAAAATCCGGAATGAATGAACAAATGAATGAATCAAAGTAACTTGTAGTAAGCAACACGAGCGCTCCTCAGCATTTGGTTGCGTTGTCTTGCTGGTTGTTTGCCACACGAAAGGCCTGCTGGGTCGATAGGTGGGGGTCGTTGACGTCATGTGAATACTATGCATTATTGTTGAGAAATGAGAAATGCCCCCTTCCCCGTGAAAAAAATAAAATAAAATACAATTTGGGGGCACCATCTCACTTCTAAGCTTAGGGCACCCAAAGGGGTAGCAGCGGCCCTGCATCTATCTGTTCTTGTTTGATTGGCCAATCAAAATCCCTCTCTCGATGTCTCTCTGCCTCACCCGTTTCTCTTTCAAGAGAGAGCCAATCACCATGTCTCAACAAATGAGAGGTGCCTGAGATCATTTAAACAGCTATGAATAACATCAAAAGAGAGGAGGCATGCCATGAGTGCACCCTGTTGCTTAATGAACAGACATCACACAATATTCCAACAGCACACACACAGATACTTAAGTGAACCCCATTTCTAATTTGTTAGATAGTGTGTTAGGTGGAGATAAGAGTGGTGGCAGGAATGTGGCCTGGCTCACATGCAACGTTTCCATCACGCAAGCTCTGGGAGCACATTGTATTGTTTGCTAATTTGACTTTTGCAGCCATTGTTTGGGAAGCTAGGGTACTATCACCAGAGGTAATGGCCTCACCGTGTGTGTACGTGTGTGTACGTGTGTGTACCTGTGTGTGTGTGTGTGTTTACCTGAAAGAGCAATTCATAATAGAGAGATCATTCCAGCTGCCCGTTGTTTTGATTTACTGCTGTGTTGCTTGAATATTGCTGACAATGCCCACTGGTTCAAAACCCACCAGAAATTGTCTGCACATTACAAGCAAGAGAAGGAGGAAAGGGGTCCTGCTCTTAATTTATTAAGCTTGTTCATGTCTTGAGTAGAAGAAGAAAACAATTCATTTAGTTGTGTCAGTGCCTGGCAACCCTTCCGTTTTGTGCTTTCTGACAGCTTTCTGCCAAGTATGACATTAAATAATAAGCCTGTCCTTCTTCTTTCCCTCTCTATATTACTCTCACTTTCTCGGAGCATATGTGTGTGTGTGTGTTCATCTGACTGACTTATTGCCATTCTCTGTTATAAATATTTAGCCAGGAATGAGACACTGGCAGCTTCATAAACAGCAGTACACACACACACACATGCTGTATCACTGCCAGTACACTCTTAAATACTACACAGTTGGCGCTTGCTATGAGACACTGCACATCAGGCCAATTCCATTTTTGGAGTGCCAATTCGATTCTTGGGATACTAAGTATTTCGACACGAGGTCGGACTTATTTCTTCTGAAAATATTACCATCTGTTATATTGGTTCCAGCACCCGGTTTAGGTAGTTACTGTGGGATATTTTGGTAGTATGACATATTGGTGCATTCACAAACATATTCCATAAGCAATTTGAAGTCATGCAAACATCATGTGCTATATACAAATACTGGTTCTGTGTCTCTTAAAGTGTGTGTTTATGCCAACTGGACATGTTTTAATTTTCACATACAGTAAATGTCACACATCCACAGTGCTAGAAGGTGCAAGTGGGTGTGCGGATGTGGGTGTTTTGTTTCATGTGCATAAGCTCTGTGCGCTCTGATTATGTGTATGACGTTAAGTGTGACAGCTCGCCTCTGGAGGTGCTATAGAGCAGAACTAATGCCTGGAGTCATGTTGAGAGGGGATCACATAAGACCTGAGCATTGCCACAAAATAGGTTGAAATTAATCTCAGAGTGGATATTTCAAGATATAGGCATGATTAGCATGTTTCCTTGATGTGATGCGTATGTGGGCCCTCACTGAGTCCAAATATATTTTTTTACATTTGAGTCGGTTTTCATTTAAGCTGGTCATGGATGGTTGAATGCAAGGATGGCACTTGGGCAGTGAAAGCTGATTACATGCATGTCATATAAAGCAGTTCTTCTCAAATAGGGGGGCACGGTGCGATGCGTGTGATCCCTGGGAACCTTCCCTCGCCCCCATAATAAATTACATAGCCAATACACTAGGCGGCAGTGGCGCGCTCATTTTCAAGGAGGATTAGCTCTTCTGCAGAGGTGTACTTACTTACCAGAGGCGGGCCTTCTGTCAATATTGGCGGAAGGTCCGTCAATGATAGATGCCAATTTTGTTGACGATTGACAGGAAACTTCTAATAATTGATGGAAGTGGGTTTTTGCCCGTCAATGTAATCGTCAATCCGTCAATATATTCGTCAATCCATCAATGATGAATGACGATTGACGGAACATTGACACTCATTTCGCTGAGCAATCGACAAATGACGGATTGACCTTTCGGCTTGAAATATTGACAAATTGACGATAACGGAAGTGTATCCCAACTGTTGATGATTGCCGAATAACGGACGCTCAAAATTCATTGACACTTCTGTTACTTACAACCGTTTTATAGACAGATGATACTATTTATAGTTGTGGCGGAGTCTGTAGGTTAAGGTAAGTCCAAGTTTGGTGCACACACATTTGCTTAGGTTAAGCCACTAACCTGTGTTGAGAGTATATAAAGAGCATTTTAGACACGTTAGACTATCTTCCTGTTAAAGTCTGACAAGTGTGGAGACCTGAGGCAGGAGTGCGCTCGAAAAGTATTCCGTTTCAGGATAACAAAGCACTTTCTAATCATCAAAAAAAAAAATCAAAACGCAGATGCAAAGTAACAAACAAATAATCACACTAAACTCACTGAACGTGACAACTGACAGGGACTAAAACACAAACAAACGAAACTAAATGTAATCAAAAGACAAAAACAGATCATGACTTAAATAATCAGAAAAACAACATGATTGTTTACAGAATTTGCATGACTGGTCTGAGAATAAGTACTTTAGTAGATTTAATAACAATAGAAAAATAATATGTTTAAAGTAGAGAAAAAATGAAAAAGCTGAGTGATGAGTTAGGATTGAAAAGGGAGAAGACATGACAAAACGAAACTGGACTGAAACTGCTCTTTCTCTTACAGGCCTCAAGTTTCTCCTTTCTTCCTTCTTCCTTGTTTGGCCCACTTCTCACTCCCCAGTCATCATTCCAGTGTATTTTGTATGCATTGTTGGAAGAAGGCAGCAACTTTCTTGGAAAAGATGAGGGGCCATGTGATAGTTGCAATCATCCCTTATGCTGCTAAGAAGCTTTCAGCCTGAGGTTCTTAGTTCTCCATTCATTTTCACTAATAGTGCTTTCCTCTCCTTTTTTTCGATCCCTGTTCCTCTTGATTTCCTTCTCCCTCTGTTCCTTTTTCTCCATCTGTTCCTCATCTCCTATTCTCACATCCTTGTCACCATTCAGCCATTCTGCTTCCAGTTTTACCGCCGTCCTCATTTTGGATCTTTCAATCTTTCATAGCCGTCGTCGGTTTCTTCCCCTCATTCCATCTCACCCCCTTTTCTGTGCCCCAGCCAGTCCCCTTGACTCTCTCTACCCGCTCATCATGGGGACATTAAATCCCTCGATGCTTGGAGCACTCTTTGATCGTTCTCAGTGAACCTACATTCTGACTGGCACTCTGGACGACTGCTGTCTGGTGTCTGCTCGCAGGGCGCTGAGGGAGGAGCTCTCGGTTCTTAGACACCAATCATGCTCCTACGTCCTAGGAGTGCACATTGGCAACCGTTGCTGTGTGTAATTATATTTTCTGGGAACAAAATGAGTTCCTAATACAACCCAACCAAATATATCTCAAAATGTCCTGATTTGAGTGTCATCCCCCAACTCATCATTTCTCTTTTGCGTTTCTTTCTGGGAAATTGAGCCCCAATGCTTTATGTAGGTCTTTGGCAATAATATGCTGTTTAATCTTGTGAAATGAGAAATTATCATCAAACAAGGAATGTGGACTGATGAATACTGATTTAGCATGCGCCATTCCCATGCAATGACTTGAAATGTAATGAAATGATTGAGACGTTTATAATGCATGAGTGCACAGCTCGTAATCAAACGAAATTGTGTTGTTCACTTGCTGGGGAAAATTAAATAATGATGATGTTCTTCAAAATGAATGCTTTGTGGGATTTACATTAAGCAAGAGTGGGTTACGTGAACTCATTTCATTGCATGTAATTTGTGATTTAGTATCAATGTGGAGGGAAGCTGTATAGATTTTTCATGTTTGGTTATAATGCAGCATGTTAGGAAAGAGAAACATAAAAGAGCAAATATTGTTCCTTAGTAATGCGTTTGTCAGCTTTTTTTGTTTTGTTTTCTCATTGCAATTCTTTTAGATACAACAAAGGGGTTTTTGAACATCAAGAAAGCAAACAAACGCCTCTTTAATGTCATGTTTTGTTCTCCATTATGGGAACGCCATTGTCTTAAATATTTATACTACATTCTTGATGCACAATGCAACTTACAAATGACAGAAGAACCTCTCATCTTTGAGTATTCTAAACTCTCCTTTAATAATTTCTGGGACTAAGCAAATGCAAAACAAATCACCTGTCACTATCACAGTAATTCATGAGAATGTGATATTCATTTGGGGATGTGAAAATCGTTTGTATTTAAAACTTTATCCCTGTTGTCAGGTGGGATATGAACGTTTAGTAAAGGCTTAAATCCTTTCAAATCTCACCGCTTTTACAGTGACATTTGGTTCAATACACTAATTATAGCACAATATAACATGTGACAAAGATCTCCACCTCATACACAAATACCAATTTTAGTGTGTCTTTCCAGTAAGGAAATTGATGTGTTGAATGCACACACACATACAAACACACTACCCATCAAACAGTTAAGCCTGGAGAATTGATGTGCCCCTAAGCCCCCCCCATGCATTATGCCCCTAGGAGTGAGCTCCTCAATGGTGGTGACTGCCACTCAATGACTTGAGCATAAGACCGGGGATCAGACAGCTGTGAGGTAAGGTAAACATGGATACGGATTAAAGTGCATGGATACACGTACAGCACATACAGTTGTTGGAGAAAAGAAAAAACACACACAGATATATACAGTTTCAGGCTGAGGTATATTCTGATTTACACATGCATGAACATACTACGATACATAGCAATTTACAATTCTTTGTGTTTCCGCTTCCCTTTGGTTTTCTCCCAAGCACACTCTCGCACACGTTCACACTACCATTACCCTTACCTCTAAGCTGAGGAATGAAACTGACAGTGTGTCGCCTCATGCTGGCTTAGCCGTAAAGCAGAGCAAATGAGAGGGGATTGAACGTGGAGATAAAGACGTAACATAAAGGCTCTGTAAACACACAAACATACACAGCTGCACGTGTACAAACACACACAGAGTTAACAACAGACTACTTCTACCCTACTGTGGAAAGTAATCATTTGTTTACCCTTTTTACCTTTGCCAAGGAGGTTATGTTTTCCTGCCAGTTAGTGTTTTATCATGTTGTGCTTTGCCAAGTGAAAAATTGATTCATTTTTTTTCCTTTTGCTTTCTTTCTTTATATTTTATCACTTAAACCAGGCGTTGATAAGAGGTAGGCTCCAGTTCACATCCGGACCCAGACAGCGTTCAGATCTCTTATTTTGACAAGCATTTTGTCACCCTCTTAAGTTAATAGACCTAAGTTTTATTTTGGCAAAAATTGCTGGTGTCATCTGCTAAAGTTGTACTCCTGAAATGAAATTATTGGTAATAAATATAAATATAAAGAGATGCGGGCGAGGTGATGGAGGCTGGGGGGAGAGTGGTTGGCTCCCAGCTGTCCGATCTTTGCCAGGTGTCTGCTTATCTGTGGCTGGAATGAATCAATTCGATTTCATAAGTCATAACCAATTTGGTTTGCGAACATAACATTGCACAAATACTGTATACTGTAGTGTAGATAGATATCACAGTACGTATAGCACATTTGACAAAAGCAAATACCTTTCTTTTAAATACCTTTTCTCAAACTGCGGCACTTTTAATTAAATACCTCAACGAATAGCCCTATTAAATACACCTTTGGAAGCTGAACTCCCATGCCATATCTTGGAAGGTCTACAAAAAATGATTGAAATAAAGTCAAATAATCGCATGACTAAATATGAGTTTAACTGTCCAAAAATGGTATGGTCAGAGTAAGTGAATTAAATGTGACGATGTCACACTTTATTCACTTACTTTGACGGCAACATACCTGGTGCACACAGCTTCTGTTAGCAATTGCTCTGCTAGAAATAAGAATACTGAAGTGCAGCATGATCTTGGTGCGTTTGTGTTTGTTACCCAACACTCTAGTAATACACAATGTGCTGTCTGAGAGTTGTAAAGAGTTATTGATGTGACCAAAGTGGTGCTTGTACCTATTCGTCTTGGCACAGCTACTTGATCCTGTTGGCCTCAGTACTCAGCGGTTGGTTTTATGACTACATAAGAGTAGTCACTAGAAATGGTTCCTAGCTCACAAGTGTGAAGCTGCATTAATCTGTTAAGTTATGTATCAATCAAGCAAAACTGACTGAGACGAGATAAGAGAGAATGATGAAATGTTATTATAACTGTACAGTATGTGCTAAAAGTAGACTTGCAATTTCAAAGTTAAAGCCAATAAATGAAAGGCAACTGCACTGGCAACTGCACTGGACAACAAAACAAAGCAACGCTGGACAAAGTGTGAACTCTGAATTAACCTTAGATAGTATTAAAAGAACATCCACAAATCATGTGCTGGTAGACCCAACAATGACGGACGCCCATTTTGTTGACGATTGACGGGAAACTTTGAAAAATGTACGAACTAAACATTGACTGAAGGGGTTTTTCGTCCATCAATGTAATCATTAATCCATCAATAAATTCGGCAACCCATCAATGACGGACGTCACATTTCAGTGACGGATTGACGAATGACGATTGATGGGGCATTGATAGATGCCCACGTCACTTTTTTCCTGTGACTGTGCAAGAGCTACTCTGGGGTGTAGTGACTGTGTATTTTTATGTAGGCTAATATGGTGAGATAATAGTGTAAGGAAGTTAACATTGTATGATATAGGCCTAAGCATTAAACACGTTACGTTACACTATTATCTCACTATATCGTCACTATTTCAATCTTTCATATACATGTAATTGCTTACACGCTTAATGATCAAAAGGCACTATGAATTAAATAAACTTCAAAAAACTATTACTAACTCGGAGCCGTGCTCATGCTCAGTAGCGCTCGGGAGCTGAATTTGACAGGGAGCTCAAATCGAATTTTTGAATATGATGGCAGTTCACCTGTTTTTGTTTTTTATGCTTTTGTTTTCATTTTGTGTTTTTTTTTCTTTTCTTGTTTTTGTTCTATTGTATGGGGGGAAATCTTAAATAAAATACGTATATATATATATATATATATATATATATATATATATATGTATATATATATATATATATATATATATATATATATATATATATATATAAAGGAACAAATGTAAAACAACAAATGTAGAAACTCAGTGGCAGAACTTGTCTGTGTATGTCTGCGATTAGATGCATGTGTGGCAAAAAGTGACACTTTTAGTGTGTTCTTTTTAGAGGGGAAAAAACTGAAATTTGCCTTTCTTTTCTCTCCCGGGCACGTCTTCCTTTTAGAATCAGAAGTCTGTTCTGAATTGGACTCTGTCTGTTCTGGTTGGTGTTGAGGCAGGGCTGGCTGAGTGCTGGCGTGGATGCTCTTTGTGTTGCTGATGATGTGGACAGAGTGCCAGGTGAGCTCTGCAGCTGTGAACAAGGCAACACAATTTGGGTTTCAAGGCATCCATTCCATTTGCTTAATGTGGGGCTTCGAAATTTCACAGATGCTCAAGAAATATTCTCTGCTTTGTTTTTTGGGTTGAGTTTATTTTTTGACATTTATCTACTGTCCCCTCTGGCCCTGGGTTGAACATCAGTGGATGGAGCTGGACCCATCTATCATCGACATCCCTGATGCGGGCAAGCTTGTCAAATATTGCTCTTGTATCTCTGTTGTCATTTGAGGACTCTTGACATAATTTGAAAGGTCTGAAGTGACATTTTGCGTGAAAAAACGTTTTTTTCTTTCAATACGTCTCAGAAATCAGTGGCCTCGTTACATGATCTGGACACTCCACCAAGAAGCCAAATGTCAGTAATAATGAGCGCCTAGATATTCCTCATTAATATCTTTCCACGTCAACATGGACTTATTTTTTACCCCTTCAAAGGTTGTCAGCAATGATGGCTCTTTTTAGTAACAGTTGCATAAACGTCTCAGATTCTTGTCACAGCAAACCTTGTGACTCGAGGGGTCATTAGGAAACAATTTCAATAAAGTAATTCAGTATTGAAAAATATATATTTGATTGGACTATAAATAACCCAGATATTTATTTTTTAAGTAATAAAAATTAAGTTTCATTCAACATTTATTCCAGAAAATGTGTTATTATGAATGAAATGGGGGTGGCACGGTGGCTGACTGGTAAGCACGTCTGTTTCCCAGTGCAGAGGACGTGAGATCGAGTCCGGGCTTCGGCCTTCCTGGGTGGAGTTTGCATGTTCTCCCTGTGCTTGCGTGGGTTTTCTCCGGGTACTCTGGTTTCTAGTGATGGCAAAATGAAGCTTCATGAAGCATTTGCGATATTTTTTGACTCCTCTAGATGACACTCGTGATTCAAAGATGCAATGCAAATGTAATCCATTTTCATTGCACTTGCCTTTATCTTTAAACCAAGAGCACCATCTAGAGGAGTCAAAAAATATCGCAAATGCTTCATGAAGCTTCATTTTGTCATCACTACTGGTTTCCTCCCACATTCCAAAGACATGCATGGCAGGTTAATTGAATGCTCCAAGTTGTCCATAAGTGTGTTTGTGAGTGCGGATGGTTGTTCGTCTCTGTGTGCCCTGCGATTGGCTGGCAACCAGTTCAGGGTGTACCCCGCCTACTGCCCGTAGCCAGCTGGGATAGGCTCCAGCACCCCCGCGACCCTTGTGAGGACAAGCGGTTAAGAAAAAGGATGGATGGATGAATGAAATGGTATATGAGCTTTCACTTCTGTAGTGCTTTTCTATCTTTGAGGTACTTCAAGTGCTTTAACACCGTCTTCTCTTTCACTTACTAATGACACAGCATCAGGAGCAAGTGGGGGTTAAGCATCTTGGTTAAGGACCTTTTAACAGGGTCGAAACCACAACCTTCGAGTTGGGAGTCAACCACTTTACCACCTGAGCCATGCTGTGCTGACAGGCTGATGTGTGATGACATATTGCAGTGTATATATCTAATGTATATGCATGTTTTGACTTTTTCAGTGAAAAAGAAGGCAATATTGTATGAGAATCTCCTATGTAACCCTCGAGAGTTCAGCAGTCTATCAGTGTGTTGTATCAGTGTGTACTAAAGGTTTCAGTTTTGCTATAATTATTGCTGTATAACAGGGGTCTCCAACCCATTTTACTAATATGTTATAAAAAAAAAATTGTTAAGTGAAATAGTCCTTATTAATTTAATTTCACAGCTGACTGCACACTCCACATGCAATAAAATGATGACACAACACAGTAGACAGTTTTCTGCAGGTGGATAACTTTCATTAATACGTGGACTCAAATAGACATGAACTATTTTATTTGAAAGTAAGTTGCAACCAAACATTTTTTTTCAGAATTCAAAATGTTGTTTTTTTTTCATGTCGAAATGTCTGTGAGTATTTACAATTGCAGATCCCTCTGTCTGTGAGGTGCGGAATTAGGACCCAAATGCAGGCAAGACACGGGATTTGAGAAACAGAGAGGCCTTATATACAAAAATAAAAAGTTACAATAGATGCATGGAAACAACCTCGAACACATGGAAAAACAGCTTGCATGGAAGAAAGCTCACATAGAAGGGTAAGGATACAAAATCTCAAGGTGCTGAGAGAAACCTCGGCTAAAGAACCTCGACGTACTGACAAAAGTGTCATTTGGAAACTCCAGGTAGGGCAAGGCACAATACTATATGACAGAATAAAAGCCTATAATGACAAAATGAGAGTACTTTGATAAAATAAGAGTGACTAATAGCATGGCAACTGACATCATTCTCATCGTCAGGGATATTTGCATAAGACTAGACACACTGACTGAGGTGCGAACGCGGAGCGGTTTCCGTATGGCATCCGTATGGACTACAATTCACACCAAGTACGTTGCGTGAGCTGTACGTGTCCGGAAATTTGCACCCGCCAGACCACAAGATCCGTGTACATACTTGTAAACAATAGACATTCTTTTTTTTCTTTTTTAAACATTTGATTTAAGATTTTCCCCCATACAATAGAACAAAGACAATAAAAATAAATAAAACGAAAACAAAAGCATAAAAAAAAACAATAGTTGGATTGCCATCATATTAAAAAAATTGCAAACAAAGCGAAAACATTTAAATGTAGTACGGAACTACGGTTCATTTCAACACCGTTGTAGTAGAACATAGTCCATTGAGTAGTTATGAAACATCATGCAGCTTTGACCATAAGATAAAAAACAAATATTCACATATTGCCCTCAAAAGAGCAGGTGTCAAAGCTACAGCGGAGATGCTGAAGTTACATCTACAAATAAAATATGAGTTCACATTGTGTAATGTAGAACTGTAAATGCTTTCTATCAGGATGCATGGTCAACACTTCCAAACTGTTTGATATATCTCATCACTATAAGGCAGTTATTGCAATGCTTGGTCCCTCTGCTGTACTGACCATTTTCCCTCAAGTTTAGTATGATGAACAACACAGAAAACTAATTTGGCTGCTAATTACAGGAGTGAGCGTTCCGTGTTCATAAAAATTCCCTCTGGAGACAAAGAAGAACTGGCACAAGTCATGTTAATGAATTTTAATGTTATGTTATGTGTTGAGAAGGTGGCAAAGGGATACAAACTATGGTCGTGCGGGTTAAAAGAAATAACACTGAATAACATGTATTAATAATGTGACCTAGTTTAACACTTTGGACAGTACTGTTTCATTACACCGAGTCTCTTGTGCAATTACTGATAATTATTAGTTATTAACTCTCTAGTGTGTTAAACCCAGAGTAATAGTAACCTAGTTACCTGTCAGGATTTTTACTGCAATTGCGATATAGTGCGATTCATCAGAAACAGTTGCAGGTGGCTCCTGAAAGCATCAAAGAAGAAAAAGCAGTTAAATGTGTCAGACATAAACATGGAGGTGAAGCAAGTGTATTAAGTTAAGAAGGAATAGGACTAAAATGTTATATTCATATAATGCCAATGTTAGTAAAGTGGAAGGAAAAAGTGAAGTTAAAATCACTTTTTCCTCATCGTTCCAGATTTTCCCAACAAAAGCAAATTAAATTGACTCAAACATAATAAGGAAGACACTCTTTGTAACATGTGCCATATGCATTGTGGCCCCAAGGCGAAGTCACTTGCTGTTGACAGGCTGAATACTTGTTTAAAGCATAATAGATAGCAGCTATCCATAAGTCAGCAATAGAAAAACTAAATTAGGTAGCACATAAAACTACGGTTCAGTTCATGGGTGGATGGATAAGACACTTTAAAGACCCTGTAAAGTGGATTCAGAGAATTGTTTCTAAATATAGTATACATGTTGTTCATATAATGGATAAATGGATGTTTGAAGATAATTACTGAAAACAAAGACTGACAACTAAGTACACATGTGATATAATGTTAAATTGTTTTTCACTATTTCAATTGTCCAAAATTCAACCGTCCTGATTTTTTTTGGAGGACATGGCTGTCCTGGCCCAGTGACGCACCACGGAACAGAGAAACCTTACACATACCCCTTCACACACTGCCTGCACCTGAGACTGATTCAAATTCGGCGGCATGGGCGGGCATTGAGGGGCCGTGCCTGCCCTGGCAATCAGCTGTGCCCGCCCTGGGTTGGAAGCTGTTTTGAGAGGCCTCGCCAATCTGTTCTTCCTTATCAGTCACGTAAACTTGCGTTGTTTTTGCTTCAAGTAAAGCATGCCAACCAACCAACCAATCTCCTTTTAAGTTTAAGCTTTCTTCTGTAGTCTAAATAGCATTTCCAAGTTGTTTTTAGGGGTGCACCTATCGACCGGCCGGCCGATTTATCGGTCCCGATTTCTTTAGTTTTGGGAGATCGTGATCGGCCGATCCCTTAAATATAAACCGATCTTTTCCACCGATCTAATCTCCTACCTCAGAGGTCTGAAAAAGTCTGCCACTGTCCTCTTCTGCTGTGATGACTAATAGGCTTTTCATTTTTAATTCAGAGAACTACTTGCTTTGCAGTTAAAACAACATGTTTTCTATTATTTCACAGATATTGTTCAATGTTTTCCAATTAAATAAGATTGGAACTCTGAAGGTGTATGCGGCAAAAATCGGGATTGGCAGGTTAGACTTTTTTAAAGATCGGAGATCGGTGATCGGCCATAAAATTGTGATCAGTGCACCCCTAGTTATTTTCAAAAGCATTTCCCCAAACCTCAATACAATAGCTTAGTCGAGAGATTTTTCATCAAGCAGGATACCAGCATTTACTCATTATAGCAATATGTTTTTGCTCATTTAGAACAGATACTAAAGTATTTGTGCTTCATTCAAAGGACTTGTTGAAACAAAATAAAAACAGTAATACAGTAGTAAAGTGCACACTCAAGCCATTTTCAAAAGTAGTGCTTTCTTGATTTGGCTTGTGCAAAAGCAGTTATTATATGTTCAAGATTCAGTGATCTTCTCACTCGATAAAGCCAGCCCTGAAAGTCTCTCCTAACACAGTCATAAACAACTCTTACTTATTATTACACTCACCACTGTAGTTTTCTTTTCTCTTCTCCCTCTCTTTTTTCTTTTGTTTTTGCCTAATGGAAAGCTACGCCTCTCTCTATATGTTTGTCACTGATACACCATCAAGCAATTCAGTGACACCATCGATCTGCAATGTCCGGAAGCCTGTTAGCGCGCAAGCTATCTGGTGGCTTGGGCTACTCATTGTGGCGTGGAAAATGTCATGGTAGGATATATTCTGTTTTCACAGTGTGGTCATATGACATTCTCAAGCTGAGCCATGATTGGTCATGACCTGAGCCCATCAAATTACTGTGATGTAATTTTCACTTGGCAACAAGTGGCAAAATGGCAGCCCCCTGAGATAGATAAAAACAGGTGGATGTTGCTGCTTAGCTCATATTCCACTAACACAATATTAATCAGAATGCCATATTCAGGGCAAATAGAACATATTTATTGTGAAGAAAAACACTTTGGGTTGACTTCCCCTTAAAGTTGTACTTTCTCAACAGCTTCAGTGGTTCAACTTTTAAAGTGTGATAATTTGATGTTATCTATTTCAACAGCTATCATCCTTAGAATGTAGTTGGATTTGTGTGGTGTGCTCTAGAGGCAGTAACAGAGGGTCATGAACTTGAATCATCTTAAACTGTGGCCAATTTCACCTGCCTCATTTATCTGAAAAGAGTGGGGGTTTTTCCCAAGTGATTTTAATTGAGATTAACCCTAAATACAACAATACAGGATTGGTGCAAACGTCTTTTATATCTCACCACTGATTTGCCTCCAACGCTTGTCCTCTTAATGGCTGTGAGTGAGCTGAAGTCTATCCCAGCTTACTTTCAAAAAGGTCCTGTGCAATTCTTGATCATTGGGGTATGATAGGAATTCTTATATGTGGCGGGAAAAATATATTCACAATGGAATTTCTTCTTCCCGGTTCTTTTAATGTTTATAGGTGATGTTGTATCCAAATGAAATTCCAATACACTGAATTTGTCTTTGAGGATTTAATGCAACAACAACGTACTTCTGTCTCTCGTGGGAGCAGGAAGTTACGCACCCCCCCCCCCCACACCCTTTCCTCCTTGATATATAATGGGTTATAAATCAGTGCCAGCCCCTGACCTAGACCTGCTATTTCTATATGTATTTAGACTGCACTTGTGGAAAACATGCATAATATGTCATACTCTTGTCTTTGAGCTCTCCAGGTAGATCACCTGACTTGGATTTTTGCTTAGGATATTTTATCAGCTGTGAGGCCTCATAGTGACAAGTCGCTTTCCCAAATACAGTAGCCCAATCAATTTGGCGCAGGTAGTATCAAAGTTGTGTGCCTTCCAGCAAATTAAAATGTGAATTATACTGTGTGGTTTATAATGAATCACCCATAGTATTTCTTGTTTATGTGGTTTATTATATTGCTATTGGAAAAACAAAACAAAACATTGGTATTGATTGCATGTAAACTATAATTCTGCACGTTTTTACCTTCCACCTTGGTGTGAATGTGTGCTGTATGTTTTACAAGCAAGCAGCATTTTTGCACTGTGGCTTATCATAACACGCAGCTTCTATGTATTCTCAAATTCTGTTACATTTATATTCTCCATACATTTATAGCCTTTGGCAGTCACCTTTATACAGAGTGAGTTACTGCTCAGCATTTCATGAATATGTTTATGTATATTGGTAAGACATTTGGCAGCAGTAATATAATCCCAGTAATTGTGCATTGAAAGTGAAGGGTAGCGCGCAAGGAAGCATGTTCTGATTAAACATAACTTTCCCAAATCATTTACTGTTATTAGGTAACTGAAAGAAAACACAGTTTCCATTAGTTTTCATTAAATGAAAAAGAAAAAAAATCCAAGTCACAAAGACTAGGCCTGTCACGATAAACCATTTTTCACAACAATATATTTTCCCACAAACTATCCCAGTAAGCCAAAAAGTATATATATATTTTTTATGCTAGAGCTAGATAAAGATTAGTTAGGCGCATTGGTGCAATTCATCAAAGAGTTGCACAGTAGATGATGAAATAATGAAATTTGGCACATAGATGACTAATTCGAGCAATGGGGCCATCACAGATTTAACCCCTGTCCCAAATGTCAGTCATTTTTACAAAATGGCCGATTAAAGATTATATTCTTCTGTATATCAGTTTACATTACATCTACAGGCATGGACTTTTCTTGAGCTCCAAATAGACAATGTTTCACCCAGGGCCCCGCTCCAAGCGGCTTATGGACGTGACTTGAGCCTGGCCATCTTTTACGCACACCTGCCTACTATGTCTGGAGCTCTATCCAGCCCGGGCCCGTGTTCCAAGTGGCCCAAGTAGGTCCCTGGTGCCTGGCCATTTTGTTACGCACGCCCGCCTTCAAAGTCTGGATCTCCAAATGGACAATGTTCCGCCCGGGGCCCTGCTCCAAGTGGCCAGAGGAGGTGCCTGGGGCCTCATTTATAAAGCTTGCGGACGATGAAAAAATGCATTTGCATTTCCTAATATGGGGGGAAATAGGCAGATTTAGGGCAGGGAAGGGCGTTGAATCAGCTGCGCACACCGGTTGGGAGGTGTGGCATTTATAAAGGGAATTTGCGTGCAGGGGTGCGCATGTGTGTCTACGCATGGTTTTATAAATCTCAATTGTTTTCTGCATACGTTAAGTTTGGGTTTCGTTCGTAAGTACTTTTGTACGCAGGTGCTCATGCACAGTTTTATAAATGAGGCCCCTGGTGTCTGGACTGTTTTTACGCATGTACCAATAACACAGATGGTTCTGTATATTATACGGGGCTGCATAGAATTATGTTGATCTATGGCTGAAATGATACCTCAAAATACCAGGACCATAATAGCTGTAATAGCCATATGTCACCCCTAAATGCAAGATGAATCCCAAAAATAGTTTTCTGTGGCAGATACAATATGATGCATGCTTCTATTGGATTTAGTGTCCTTAAAAACATACAATCATTTACCAGCAGTGTAGGCGAAATATACGTTCAGATATTTAGAAATATGAAATTTTAAGTGGCCATTTTAGAAAAACAGTCAAATCTGTGATGATCTGTGATGATGATAGAGACAAACCATAGTCATTTTTATTTTTAAGAGCAGTTACCTTTAATTTCTTAAGAGTATTGAATATTTGTGTTGAAATGTAGAACAATAAAATATCCTAGATTTAAAAAAATATATAAATAAAAATGACTAAAATACACTTCAACAAACATAATGCATACAACCAATACATACACCTGAATTGGCTGGCAACCAGTTCAGGGTCCTACTGCTCGAAGCTAGCTGGGATAGGCTCCAGCACACCCCCTAGTGAGGAATAAGCGGGTAAAAAAATGGATGGATGGATATACAACCACATACTATCTGCATTGGCAGAGTAAAATGAGATGACTCTTATCTCCTACAGAATGTACTCTTTCACTTGGTTGTACAAGGATGGAATGTCTGCAGTTTGGTTAAAAGTGAAAGAATGATCAGAAATGTAGCTTCACAGCATTATTAATTTATTATCTATCTATCTATCTATACATTTTTCCTAACCGCTTATCCTCACTTGGCTCGCAGGCATGCTGGAGGCTATCCCAGCTGTCTTAGGGTGGTAGGCGAGGTGCACCCTGAACTGGTCGCTAGCCAATCGCAGGAGACACATAGATGAACAGCCATTCACTATTACATTTACACCTATGGTCAATTTTAAGCGTTCATCAGAAATATATATTTTTCTAACAATGCCAGAGGTTAGTAGTGATGAGCGGGAAAATCTAATGTTTTTCCATTGGATGGTAAAAGTTATGCAAAACAATCAACCTGCACACTTGGTGGCAAGATCCAGCCCACTGTTACACATACACTCAGTTCTCATGGCGACAAAAGACAGGTTTGAGAGTAGGAGTGTGACGATATAATGATATCGCGATAAATCGTGATACTTTGTCTCCCAATAGATTATCGATACGCTTACGCAAGTATTACGATATTTGTAGTTAATATACAGCCACTATAACGGTTCCATTGTTTATTACTTATTGAGCAATTACTTGGCAGGCCGCTAGGGGGCGCACCTCATAAGAGTGGCGGGGAAATGTATAAAAGTCTTCAGGCGAAGAAGACTCATGATCTTACTTATATGTTATGGTTCGACTTTTTGAAGCACACAATGTCTGTGAGGAATATTAATGTTGATTTAATTGGTTTTAATTATTAAGTAATTTTATTTATTTACTTTTGCAATGTTACACAAAAAAAAATTGGCGTTATAAAATGAAACAATTCACTATGTAACTGACTGACATGTTGCATGACAATAGTGTTTAAGAAAAACTAATTTGGTCACAGAAAGAGGTCTCTGAAGAGATTTGTATTTGTTTAAAAAAATACACTCAAGTACTCACTGTGAAGAAGACACCACTTTTAATATTTAGTTTCAGTGATGGTACACAAATAAACTATTTTCTCATTGAAAAAACATCAATTTATGTCTTGAGTAGTTTTATCGTAGATTATCGTGGATTTATTACCTGACCAATATATTGATAATTGTGGTATCGTCATATCGTGAGATAATTGTTATCGTGAGCCTTGTATCGCGTATCGTATCGTGGGCTACCCAGAGGTTCCCACCCTTATTTGAGAGTGGCCGTGTGGAATATGGGATGGATGAGGGGTGGCTCACTTGAGACCGGGCCTTACTTTACGGGCTGATTTAGACAAGGCCAGGAATAGGGTGTGTAAAGTGGACTAGATTTCTTGAAGATCATTTAGTATTCATTGTTTGAGTTGCAGGATTATGTTAAATAGAGCAATTCAGGTTAAGATTTGTTATGTTTGGCAGCAACCAATTCTTCTGACATTTTACAGTATAGTCATTTTACTTTTCTACTGAATTGACTACAGATTATAGGTTTTAAAAAAAAAACATGCCAAAGGAACGTGAACTTGTATGCTCTCATATGGAAGATTACTGAGTGATCTTAGAGATCAATGTAGCTTTGTATTGTGAAAGTAGAGAAAACACGCCTGCTGCCCGAAATAACATCTCATTTCAGTGTGAAATGATTCTTTACAAATGTCACATTTTACCAATATTTCTAAATTGTAAATATACTTGTTATATTTAATGTGCCTTGAAATAGTGCATTGACTGTAATTTAGTCTTCTTATTTCCTGTTTTCACTAAGCCTCCTGTATTTCACCCAGGGATTTTAGGGTAACGGTTTAAATCATGAAAACCTTGTAAATCCATTTTGCGCATGTCAAACATCTCTAAAAACACATGCTCGTAATACAGTATGTCATAATACCAGGTTGTAGATTGATTCAAACCAGTGTTTAGATCGAATTCACTTCTTTTCCAGGCATTAGAAAATGCAGTTGCCATGCACTGTGCAACGATTGAAATCTTCCTAATCAAGCGTTATGCTTTTATTTATTTATTTTCAAATGTTTTTTCCCCCCCAGATGATCAGTTGACCCCAATGGATAGAATCCCACAGGGAGATATTCAGTCATCCAGTAATACCGCCTGGGTTTAATATTTTTCACGTTTACACTGGTTGAATTTTTCAATTCATATAACAAACAAACAAATCAATTAAGGCAAAGTTAACCTTAAATGTTTGGGTTTTTTGGCCACTTGGTCTTATTCTTCTGATTTGTTACCACAAACTTGGAAAATAATATAATATGCTAGACAACAGAGTAAGAAAATACATGCATGTCAAAAAAGGGCATATTTTCAAACACACACGCACACACACACCCCCACATATGCAAACACACAAACATATGCAAACACACACAGTCTTGCTACTAATTGCATCAGCACCATCAAACTATTCTCAGAGAACCACAAACAAAATTAAAACAGCACTTCACATTGTTTGTCCCCTGTCTTCGATACTCCAATTAGGCCTTGGTGGGGGTACTATGCACACATACACATCATCTTTACTAGTTTGGGGCATCTTTGTGAACACAACTTTCAGAAATTCAGTGGATTTTTGGTACTTTTTTTTTGGTGATGGGATTGGGGGTATAATTATTAGATACACTGTGTCTCAGTATGTGTGTGCATGTGTGTGCGCATGCAGTGGAAGACAAGAGATGAGAGCGAGAACAGCGTAGTCGAAATGGCCCTTAAAAACAGACTGATTTTTTTTTTCTGTCAGTTTTACACATTTTAGATTTGATTCATTATGTGACTGTCTCTGCAGAGTTGTATGTCTTCAGTCTGATACATATTTGACAATGTTTTTTTTCAGTGTGTTGATTTTGTATTTGTGAAATTAAGTAATTTTTATTTAGAATTATCAAGATGGCTTTGTCTGCTTGTTACTTTAAGTCATAGGTGTCAAAAGTCTGGTCTTCAAGGGCTAGATTCCTGCATGTTTTTGAGCTTTCCCTATTCCAACACACCTGACTCACTGATCAGGATCATTATCAGGCTCCTGCAGAGCGTCCCAACTTCATTGAAATTGGGTTTGTACGAGTAGTGTAGTCCAGGGTATACGCGGGTATACGGCTGTTTTACTGGATTTTGACTGATTTTGCAAGGCCCACAGAATATTGTGTTCTATGGCTATAAAAACATGGAAACCTACCAAAAGAAAGATTAGTCTCTTTTCTTTCATCAGGAAAAAAAGTATATTTGTATCTGTTTCCGTTTTGTAGCAATTAGCATTAGAATATAGCTAAGTTTCATCATTATTCACAAATCTGTTTAAAACAGTGAGGAAAGAGTTTTTTTTGCAAAATGGCCCTGATTGATCTCTTATACTTTGCTGCCACCTGCTGGCCGTTTTTGTAATAACTACCACTGCTTCAATCATTCTCTTCAGTCCAGAGGCTGCATCAAAGCCTTCTGTGGGCTCTAGCACACATGTGTCAAGATCCGGTCCTCAAGGGCCTGAGTCCTGCATGTTTTCAAGGTTTCTCTACTCCAACACACCTGATTCAATCATCAGGATAATCATCAGGCTACTGCAGAGCTTGCTGATGAGCTTAAATATCAAAAAGCTGTGTTGAACGTGGGAAACCTCTAAAACATGCAGGACTCGGGCCCTCAAGGACCGGACTTTGACCCCACTGCTCCAGCATAAAAAACATTTAAAAACAAAACAAAAGCAAACGTATAAATACATCTTTGGGAGCATGGTAATATTTAAAATTGAACATATTTACACGTTTTTGGAAGCAAATAAGTTAATATAACTTCATGTCATTGTGGTTAGGTATGGTGTCATATGGTTGTCCAACAAGATTCCGTTTGATTTAAGCTATGGCACATTTATCTACAATTTGTTAACAAGAAAGAGAGCTGGAAATTTAGCAATTATTTTATTTATACAATAATTGTAACTAAACTCTGTTCTAAAATAGTCTCTGTACTTGATTAAGATACGTCAGACTGAGTGAGGGAAAACTTAAAGCAAAAAATATGTAGAAGTGATGAGCGAAATACATACAGAGGAATCAATTCACTGAGGGAGACACAATTTGTATCCCCTTTGTTGAGGTTAAAAGCAAGGGGCGGGGTAGTTGCCCAAAATATATCTGGAATTTGTGTATAATTCTGTGGTATGGGGTTTGTCTTTGTTGATCTCTGTTTAAGTGCACAAGTTCAAGGTTTGCCTTCGGAGCCCACAGAGAGCGCTTTGCTGATTCAGCCCAAAAAACCTTGGATTTGTTGAAGCTGGATATTCATTGTCACGGTCAACATCCCCCAGCTCTTGAATGACAATGATCTGCTAAATGGAATGAATGTTGCATTTATATCAAAAAGGAGACTACATAAAGCATTTGTTCTGATTTGATTTGATGAGTTGAAGCGGATTCTTTATCATTCTCGGCTATTTAATATGAAAGCAATACACCGCTTAAAACTCATTTTCCAGTATTCGATTAGGTGTTGCGTATAAAGAATATAAGTGCAAACATCCCTGGCATCTTATTCACTGATTACAAAAATAAGATTAAGCATCAAAATGGAACATACACTGGGCGATGTCATTATCCAGGTCATGTGATCGCGATGACATATCCGGTGCATAACGAACAGCCACCTTCGTTCATTTGAATGTAAGTTTGATGACGTAATTGGCAAGAAAAAAAGCCATCTTCTATTGCCATGTGCCATTTCTGATTGGCATAATCCTTTGCATGTCAGGTTTTATTGGGGGAGTGTGGTGATAGGAGTGGCCTCTCCTAATGTATAGGTAAGAACCACAACAAAATGTAGCTGTCCCAGCGAGTAAAAGTTGGCTGGATGTTTACCGTCCAGGTTAGGGACTGTCCACAAATTATGTTTCTAGGCTGACTAATGTTAATGTTAACTTAAGTCCCATATATGTAATCCTGTAACATGCAACTTTCACTAACTTCTACTCACTATGGGGCTGCTGAAATCATCCTCCTTATCGAGCACAGTTTCCTCTTCGCTTTTGGCTGGACACAAATATTTGGTGAGTCCTCGAGGCTGTACTGCTTTTGAAGTAATTCCCCCTTTCATGTCCGCCGTGGGACGCAATAATTCCTAGTGAGTCTCTTTGTAGTCATTCAAAGTCATGGGATTCTATTCATGTTTACAGCATGCGATACGTCATGATGATCACGTGACTATTCAAAAATGGCCGCTACTGTACTGATGCAAAAATATCCATAAAAAGTACTATAAAATCATAATCGCTCAACATTAAGAGGAAGAGTTGAAACTATTTCACAGAATAGCTTGTTAGTTTTTAATAATTGGTGTAATTGCTCCTAGGGTCCTATTGTGACCCGTTTTGGGATTTTTTATGGTTCTGACCAAGTCATTTTAAAAGTTCATTCAATTATTTCAAGTCAATTATTGAAGCTTGTAAATTGAGTCACTGAATTGAATCCCAAACTTAGTGACCATTAAAGCCACATTGTTTCTCCTATTGGGCATGGACACACTCTTTAACTTAAGTGTTTGCATGGTTGAGGAGTTCCAGTGAATCCCCCCCTTTAAAAAACAAAACAAAAACAAAATCAAAAACAAAGAACTTTACTTGGCTGTGTGTCTGCTTTGTGCTGCTCCCTGAGTGACATAAGTAATACGTTCAACACGGATTGACGGTCGCTGATGCAATGGTCCTAAAATAGCGGTGACAAACTGTAATTTAGCGATTATGGAAGCACGGTTAAAATAAGGATGATGACGATCACAGTTTGGTACGGCCAATGACAGACAGGTGGCCCGGCCGCTGGCGAATGATGGACTGGCAAAATTTAAAGACATGCCCACCTGTGTGCGCAACATGTGGTTTATACAATTACCGAGACAATCCTGCATGACAAAAAAATATTCACAGCTTATAGAAGACCAGATCTCCTTATAGGAGACCCACTAACTGTAGTGTTGTTTTTCTCACTTGCGGGTTGCCTCTCTGACCTGCTGAGCAGCTGGACACTTGTTTCTCGTCTCCTTATGTCTCTATTATTTGCCAAACTCTGCCTGTGCTACTACTGTCCGTGTCTTTGTGTCTGTTAAACAAAAGCGAAAGGGAAAGAGAGCTTTTTTTTGGTTTCTTTTTACATCACATTTTATTATGCCAGCGGGCAAGTGGATTTCGAAACTGCAGCTCGGGAAAAAGATTGTATCGAGGGAAGAGATCACATTATTCAGTGGATTCCTCTCAGCTGGCACCATAACAGCTTACAAATGAACTGGATGTAAAATGTCGAGATGTAAAATAACTGCATGGACACACAATAACAGTTTCCTCCCATAGTATCTGTTGTTTTTACAATAGAGAGCATAAAACAGACATGCTGTTAATAATTCACGAAACAGATTTGTTCTCAGTGAACCCATGCTGTCCACCCATTGTTGTTGTCTGTATTTTGTTTTTGTTTTGTTTTTACACAGTTCCTGCTCTCACAGCACCTGTTTGCACTGTACGTAAGTGATCCACGGCCTTGAAGTCCTCCAGCTGTACTTGCAACACGTAAACACAAGAGACTATTTACAATATCATCCAAATGTATGACCTTTGAACAACTACATTAACCACGTACAGGGAAGGGGGATTCTGCAAATGTCTGACAAGGCCATGGTATAGCTTGGGTTTGTGTCCAGGAATGGGTATGTTTACTCTCATAACACTGGGGAACAATGTGTGTGTGTGTGTGTGTGTGTGTGTGTGTCTGGGGTGGGGGATGCGTGGGGGTGGGGTGTGTGTGTGTGTGTGTGTGTGTGGGGGGGGGGGGGGTCATGGTCATGAGCTAGACTTTTATGCATATTAAAACTAAAATTGGTATGTTGATTCCAAAATGTTCTCTCCACCGCTTACATTCGAGATTATAGCCAGGAGGGAATTTGTGCAAAATCATGAAGATTGTGCACTTCTGAACAAGTATTTAATTATTGGCAGGGTGTTAGGTATGGTCCTAAGGTTTTTAAAAATCCATGGATACAAGTTGGGATGGCCCCCTAGTAGCCGGTATGCATCAAATTCAAGATGGCACCCACCAAAAAGAGAATAAGTTATATCTCAGCTTCCTTAAGTTTTAAATTGTTTTATAATGACACTTTTTCTTCTTGATTTGATTAAAGGGGTCTTGGTAGTGCCCTCTTTTATGGTTATTTTCATGGCAAATTTATACTAGTAATGATCCCATTTTGCTTGAAAAATGGTCCAGATCACTGAAATGAAATAACATCATTCAGGCCTCTAAACCCATATGTCCACCCTTAAAGAATAATTTTCAACATGTTACCATCATTCTCGTGTGAAAAATATTGTTTATCAAAAACCTTTATCAGGCACTGGCTGTTTCAGATATCAAGTCACAAAAGGTACAGAAATGTTTTCAGGGTTCTATAAAATGCTCCAGAATCTATTTAACCAGTTTACCCAGGCTTTGCCATCTGATTCAGCTGATTTCACGTCAATGCTGTGGAGTCCATTGCAAAATGTATTGTTTTTTTTGTTTTGTTTTTATGGTGAGCACAAATTAAACAACGAGGTTTGCCCTGGTTGCACACCTTAACCACTGAGGTACCCTTAGATGTAAGTGTAGAGTGATTTTACATATATTCACCATGTTGATTAGTGATGACCAAACTTGCTAGCGAGTAATGTATGCAAATTCCTCTCCATTTGTCCACTGAAAGAAAATCGACAGATTGAACAACCTTAATAAAATATTTTCATAACTCTTCTGATTAAACATCAACTTAAAACTCGTTGAAGTAACCAATCTTGAAGTAACCAGTAAGAGATTGTCGGAGCATTATTCTTGAGCCGACTGAGCCGAAGTGTGAGGGAGGCTGTACTAATAATGAAGATTGAAATTATTTCAGGAAAGACCCCCAGAAGAAAGGGTCTAGAGGAAATAATTGGGTTCAGGGAAGACTGTTAACTTTGAATATAATGTTTGACTTAACCTTTGAATAAATATCTAATGTTTAAATATGTATGTTCATTGTGTTATTTCACTAAATTTTAATGTTGATTAATATTGGTGAAATGTAACTTTTCACTGCATCTTAGATCTTAACTTGTGTTTATATAGATCCTCAACAATGGTCCTTTTGTTCACCACGTGATTTTTGACACTATTATGCTAGTAACCTGTCCATTCAACAAAGAAAAGCCTACCTTGGTGGTAAAAATATGATTCAACGACCCTGAGTAATATTTCATTTGGACTTTTTCCAGAGATATTGACAGTTTTTTTAGCTAACGATGATTATGATGTTAGATATAACATGAACATTTACTTAAAACAGGGCAATGGTATAAAAATTATATATATATATATTTTTAGAATCAAATCAAGAAGAAAAAGTGTCATTATACAACTATTTAAAACTAAAGGAGCTTTTCTCTTTTCATTCTGACGCATTTTGAATTGTTTGCATACCAGCCACTAGGGGACCACCCCAACTTGTATCCATGTTTTTTGGAAAACTTTAGACCTATACCTAACACACTGTCAAAAATCTAAAACTTGTCCAGAAGTGCACAATTTTCATGAATTCCCTCCTAGCTATGAACACAATTCCACTGATTAGCAGTAGAAAGACTGTAGTAAGAAGAGCTGATTATGCGACTGGACTCATCTACAGCCATGCGGGAACTTGTTTGCGCAATCACAATTGAGGTGAGAGGTGTGTGCAGCTCCCAAAAGGTCAGTACTATCAATATCTGCAAATTGATAGCTAGTGTAGTAGGAATTAAGAGGATTAGTGAGTGTTCTTCTCTTAACCTTGTAACCATGGGCAAACTGTTGAAAGTTTAATTTCATTTTACGATGTTTTTTAGTTTTCAAAGCTTGTACCTATCCCATCTTTGTGTTTTATTTACATACATACATATCGGTTTCAGTTTTTGTTGTTGTTTTTACGGGGATTCTATAACTCAAATACTTGACATGATAGAGAAAAATCAGTTTTGGATTCTGCACCCAAAAAGTAGTTAAAAACAGCTGTCAACAAAAATTGTGTTCCCTTGTGTCAAATACACAGGTGGAACATGTCTCACAAATGCTGTTTTAGTTTGATTTTGAGACAATACTGACATGCAAACTAATATTGCATGTCAAAAGCATTACCCTATTAGTACTGAGTTTTGATTCTGCCATCAAATTTAACTTTATGGCGACATCATTCAAACAATACAAATTGTCACCAGTTTAGAACAACAGCTATCCCTTTTCCCTCGCCACTTTTTAGCTTCCGATACTGTACCAATACCACTGCGTTTACAAAAAAACATGTTATTTTGTTTTTTTCTTATTCTAAAGAACATACTCACTTGGATGTAAACTCATTACTATCTTAGTCAGGCACCTTTGTGAAACAGGAAAACAAACACCCGTGATCCCACATCAGTGATTGTGCGCTGTTCAAATTTCTACAGTACGGTAAATGACATCGGCCCGTTATTTGTTAATACTCGCTGATGCCAAAGTTTTTGGTCTTCTTTTTTTTCCTGAGAGCTCAGTATTATTCATTCGGCAGCCTTCCCAAGTCAACATATCATCATCTCTCTCTTTGTGTGTGTGTGTGTGTGCGTGGGATGTGCGTGGGTGCGATTTTGTGTTCTTTAATTCACCGTAAACCTGTCAATCCAAGACCCTTCACCTTAACCGGAAACTTCAGAGTCCAGTGTCGTGAAGTTGTCAGGAGACCAGAGGAAGGATCAAAGGAAAAAACATGAAACAAAGTGAAATCCAACACCAACCAGACACCACTCTTCACCCACAGAGTTAAAAATCCAGAATATTTCACTAACCCCAGATACATCTAAATTCCAACAGATTAGGGAGACCTCAAGAGACCAGAGGAAAGACCAAAAGAAGGAAGGAAGTATAGATGAAGCAGAATGAGATCCACAAACACCAACCTCCACTGATTCAGCGACCAGTGGGAGAAGAAAATTATGTTTGAGTTTCAGTAGATTCTGGTGTTGTGGATCTGGCATGCATGAGTACCTCCACCAGAGAGGGGAGCCATCGACATTGGCCCAATAAGGCAAGCACAGCCCTCCAGGCCTCCCTAGGCCATGGCAGCACCAGGGCACAACCCCCCAGGCCCCGCAGATACCAGCGTTTTAATGCAGTATCGGGGGTTGCTGAAGCTCAGTAGGCAATACTACAAGTTAAAGTGTGTTTACCTTATTTATAGTCAGTCCTCAATTAATGTTGAGACTTGTTCGCAGTAGTTGGACAAATTTAAAGGAACTTGTAGTTTAGCTTTGTGTTAGCAGCAGCTCTTGTTCCTTTCTTGGGGGAGTTCAATAAAATACCCTACGCTCCACCCTTCACAGTTTCAGGGTCAGTTATTTTTATGTTCCATTAACGGCCCTTCAACTAGAAGAGGTGTAATCAGAGAGCAGAATCTTGCTTAAGAACCGAGAGACTGCAATCTCTTGGTCCCACTGATGAAAACGGAGAGAGGCCTCAGCAACAGCAATGGGACGGGACAGCACTTTGAAGTCGGGAATTAGGAAAAAAAGGTGCCTGCGATTGATTTCACGCAAACAGGTCTTGGGAACATCAAAAGGCTAAAGTAGTTTTTTTGGGGCTTTGAATTCGCCACTCACCCTCTAGTTCAAGAAAGGACATTACGCTTACAAAGCAGAATGCCTTCATATGACAGATGGTCAGCTTGCAGTTACTAATATGACAAGCTGGACCGGACAATCATTGCCTCAAACCACAACTCCACTGAGTATACAGATTTGTCACGCATGTTGGTTGAAAACTTTTCCTGAAAAATAAATGTGAATGTTGAGGAGACAAACAACAAATAAGTTAGCATTCAAGATCATGGAGGTAATGACAGACATTAGGAATGGGCATTTCGCAACCCTTTCTGTTTGACTATGCAAAAACAAATCCATCCATTAATTTTCTAATCTACTTATACGGTTTCAGGTCACGGGTAGCTGTAACTTAGGGTGATAGAGGAACAAACGTACTCAAACTCCATATAGAGACAACAGCCAAGATTGGAATTTAGATCCATTGACAATGAGTGAAATGTTCTAATCACATACGCCACTATGCTACCCATGCTCCTTGTGTACAAAAATAATTGAAACATTTTTACAGAACACAGACACAATAAAACCAATTAGCCACATGGAGACACTCTGCCTTGGCAGTGTTGCTTACGATATTGCAACGCACTGCTGTAAGGCGAAGCATCTCACTATCAGACCATTAATATCCAGCTGCCCAAAACAGCTTCCATTTTGGCAATAAGCCTGTTAATTAATACACTGAAAATATGTTTTTTGTTTTGTTTTTTGGCACGTCCCCAAGTCAAAATGTGCATTATATAAATGTGCTGAAAATAAAGGGATTCCATGTGATAGATTATTTGCCACAGCTCCACAGCAAGCATTTTGACATCTAATTATTTCATTAAACATTTCTCTGTGGGTCTCCAGATTTGTCTTTTCATTAGGTAACTCATTTAATTTCCACTTGACAGATATAAAGCTGTTGTTGTTTTTTGTTTCTTTTCGGGCAGAAATTAGATATTCAAATTGCATGATTTGAATTGACTTCACTCTTTGAATGCAGCAGTGCCAGATGCATATATACAGGTAAATGATACACACTGAGCAGCTGTGTCACACTCGTTTTGTCATGGCCGATATTAGGGCTCGGCATATAAATTGCAGCCCATCACGGTAACGGTATATATCACAATATTAAATTAAGTAAAAATGTTTTAATGTAACAATAATTTAATACATTAATTATGTCTGAATAGGCTAGTTGTATAGTCCATTAAAGATTATATATTGATGAAATAAATGACAACAGTAAAACATACAGTAGAATAACTCTTGGATAACATTTATTGTGCAAATCTAAAGTCAGAATTAAAAGTCAGTACTCCCTGGTGCAAAATAGTGCTAAAAAACCCTGCTGATATTTTCAATGAAAAACAGTACAACTTTATTTAGTTCACAGGTTTGTATAATTCGTTCAGTCGGAGTGAGTGAATTCCAATACCAATAAGCTGGTGATTAAGACTTTGTACACACTATGGGGACAATATCAGGAACATTTATAATACAATATTGAATTTAGTGTAAATAGATTCATTGCCAGCATTAGATTTGGTGGAGGTGGCAGCTGCCACCCTCGACACCCTGTGAAATCACTAATGATAAAGGGACTTTGTTAGCTTGTCTGCAATTTTAACAATACTTACGGAAGTGTAGCTTTTTCGTTGCCATGGAAGCAATGATAAATGTATGATTTGTGCTATTGTTGACACCGAATGCAAAGGAAACTTTCACCTCCGTGGCTCTGCGTCTTATGTTTAACCATATTTGGTAGCTAGCCATAGCTCATAGCTACCACAAAATAATGTGCACCAATTATTATGTAACCTGCTAACTTATTGCTACTTCTAACAAGTTGATATGAATAATAGTTTATTGTACAAAACAATCATTTTCTACTGTAGCGAGGGTTTTTAGACCACAAAGAAAAGTCAATTTTAATTTAACGGAGAACTGTCTTTTATGGATTTCATCCTTCCACTATAAAAGGCTCCTCTAAATACGATTGACGACCATTTTAATTTGAAATCAGAAATTAAGTAATATTGTGCCATGCAACTATATAGCTATAGGCTTCAAATAATGCTATAAAAAAAAAATTAAAGGAATAATAAAAGGAACAAGAAACATTATATGCTTTTGTGGGCCATGTACAATGGATGCGGTGGGCAAGATCTGGCCCCAAGGCCTTAAGTTTGACACCTGTGATTTAGTGGGAGAAACAATGTCTTGAATAACAGCGTCTGTTGGTGGTAAATTCAAGTGTCGGTAACTGTAATAAACAATAAATAACTCAAAATGGTCAATCAACTTGTCTTATGGAATAATAAAACAAGGAATAGCCTTTCAGATTTTTTCCCCACAAGTCTCCAACTCCCGGTGCTGGCCCTTTTAACACTATTAAATGCATCCTAACAAACAATACATTTTATAGAAATGCCTATCAATAAATGTGTGTAACAACATAAGCTATCCAAACCAAATTGGGAGAATCAACAACACATTCCCCCCACGTTGTGGTTGTAGTAGCAGTAGTGTAGAAGTGCATTAAATTATATTGGGAGCTGTTCTTATATTTGTCTAACTTTTTTTTTTAGCAACAGGTGAAGAAAAAGATGTTTCTCAGTTTGACATGTTTGGTACTGTATATTATACCTCTAATGGCGTAAATCTAAATTAGCCAATTAGCAAATTATATAATCAGTTTTTCCTATGTATGTACTTATTAAGTAATATGTGAATCTGTTCTGCACACAACAAATCCATGAAAGTTTATTATATATATATATATATATATATTTTTTTTTTTTTTTTGTGGTGTCGCCGAAAAAGGTGCAACCGAGCATCTAACTTATTAGCAGCAAATTGAATTCAGTATGGCAGAGCTTCCATTGGGAGTTACCTTTAGGAATTTGCCATTCAAACTTTGTACAAGGTTCCTCGCACTCTTACACATACACACCCACACACTTGTTAATCTCTTCTCACACCATTTCACTAGACAGCCCGTCACCGGATCTTCATATGGTGAGTGTCTGTTTTCAAACATGTCTGCTATCCCTCTGGACATTCGCTACACTCCAATTAGGTTTGTCACTCAACTCCTGTGGATGGGATTAAGGGAAAAGGATTGGTGGGAGTTGCATAAAGAGGGTGAGCAGCAGAAGATATAAAGGGAGAAGCAAATATATCAATCTGGGCAATAGATGAGGAAAATGCAAGCAAAGGAAATGGAGAAAACAATATTAAGCTACAGGGCTTTGAGAAAACAGCTGGATATGACCTGGGGGACTTCTGATATCATATGAATAATATGTCATTTAACAAGTTTCATAAACCCACAACCCTTCCTTCCACTTTTCTCACATTTATTGCCAAGTTTCTTCTATTATCTTATCCCTATGCCCAACATCAAACCGAATATGGACAATACGTTACATACATAACATTGTATGAATATTTGATGTTATGTTGCAGGAATATTATTTTGATGTTGTTTGCTGCAGGAGAATACTTTACTCACAGCAGGAGAATATGAAGGACAAGTCAGAACTAGCTAACATGTTACATGACTTTGCATTTTAATTATTTCAATTAGTCTTGAATGTATTCACTATATCATACAGTATGTGCTTAGAGGCAAACTAATATTTCCCATCTGATAATGTGCTAATGAATTTGACCTCCTGGAAACCAGTCAGTACTGACTAGTTTTCTGAGTCCCCCAGACCCAATAAACCAAAACAAAACTGCACCTTTCAGAGTGGCCTTTTATTGTGGGTAGTCTAAGGCACACCTGTGCACTAATGGTGTATAATCAGCATCTTTATATGGTACACCTGTGAGGTGGGATGGATTATCTCGTTAAGGAGAAGTGCTCACTATCGGTTATATATATAAATATATATATATATATATACACACACACACACACACACATCATTCATTCTATTGTGTTATTAGCAGTAGCAGTCTTTTTGCACAACATATATCTAGAAGACATAAAACTGCATGTATGCTTTAGGTCAATCCTGGTCCTCGGGTGCCAGAGTCCTGCATGTTTTCGATGTTTCCCTCTTCCAACACACCTGAATCATTTGATCATCAGGCTTCTGCAGAGCTTGCTGATGAGCTAATCATTTGATTCAGGTGTGTTGGAAGAGAGAAACATCAAAAACATGCAGGACCAGGATTGCAACCCCCTGCTTTAGGTCGAGGGGCCTATTGTAAATTCCAATTAAAAGATAAATAGATAAAAATGACTATTTTAATGAATTTCTTTTAGTATTTATTTACAGCACTTTCTTACAGCTGTGGTTGTTAAAGTTGAAATTGACATGGGTTTGAATTATGATATTTGTATGTAAGAAGGCATTTATTATTATTATTAATAAAAAAATAAAAAAGTAAAGTTATCAGAGCATGCAGGAGTGCTACTAGGATGTGTTGGGTTTTCTCAAAAAATGTCTCTTTGGTGCTCTTCAGTGGAGGGATCAGCGCAGAACTTCAAAAAAACAGAAGACAGACGCATTCAAAGTATTTCTGGATAAAAGGCCTTGCAGCTGCTTCCACATTGGTGGAACTAAGCTCAAACTTAAATGTAGACTTGCTGAGTACAAACAAGCCATAAGGACTGGTAAATTCTTGAGTCCATTGAGAGAGGTGACAGAGAAAAAAACACTCCTGCAGAGGGATTTATTTATTTAAAGTCTGTTTTGTAAGAGGATTGTGTAAATAATTGTATATATATTAATTGTCAATTGTAATTTATTTTTAGTTGTTACTTTTAAAATGTGGGCAGTCCACATGGAGCATGTGACCTACTAGTATAAAAGCAGTTCCATGACAGTCCACTTGAGCTTGCCCTGACAAAGGCCTACAAAGGCTGAAATGCATAGGCAATTATTTTTTTCTTGATAAAATAAAGGACTTTTATTCAGAACTACTTTAACACAATTTCATGCCAGAAAAATAGACCTGGCATTCGGGAGGAACGAAATAGAACGACAGTTACGTATGTAACTACGGTTCTATGAGTCCCGAACAACCGCCAGCATCGCTTGTCACTCAGAGCCCTCACGTTGATTTGCGAGAGAAGGTTCTGAGAGACTGGGTTCCGGTTGCTATCCTCTTTTATACATGAGGATCACGTCAACCGGAACCATGGAAATGTCCTCTTCTGATTTTTTTTTTTGAGAGACGCATGTGCGTGGGGGATTAATAAAGAAATCAATAAATAGTTGATTGGGAGGTTATCATAAAATAATTTATTATTTTTGGGGGGGAACTAACCGCAGTTTAAAAAAACAACAACAACAACTCTATAATGTTTTGAGAAAAGCATTTACTTCACCTAATGGAAAAGAGACACTTCTCTGTGTTCTTGTTCTTTCTGAGAGATTAAAGTCCACTCAACTTTATTATTAAACAATGTCTGAAAAATAAAGCACAAACACATATTGCCTTCAATTCAGTAACACAAATATTTAGATTCCTGGGAAGGAACAAAGTTCTATTATTGTTGTGAGTCTTGGGCTGAAAACAATGTGAATCTTCTTGTACAGAGTCGAGTGCAACTTTGCCAAAGAGGAGAGACTGAAACAATCAATATTGTTGGATGAATACATATTGTTAGAAATGGCCAGTGTTGGGAATAACGGCGTATAGAATAACTGTGTTAGGTAACTCAGTTCTTCTTCCATAAACTGACTAATCTGATTATTCTCTCCATATTTGAAACACCATTATCGTTATTGTATGTGAAATGCGTTGCGTTTAGTGGTGCAACGGATCATTATTGATCCGTGGTCGGTTCGGATCAGGCCCGATCAGCGGATTGGTTGGTTTTGGGGGGGTGAGTGCACATTCACAGTCAATACCATTCTGACATGCAAAGGAAGTTGAAACATACTCCACGTAACACGCTAAGTCTAACTTCAAAATAAAGTTGACCAAATACAGTAATGCATTGACGGCGATGCAAATAGCCTTAGTACATTTTTACTTTGGAGTTGGCCCACGTCGTGGCGTGATGACTAGCTTGACTTGCCTTTTAGACGTTCGTAGTTTTGATTGACATTAAATTTGCGACCAACATCAACACAACGCTATCCTGAACTTATGTTCAATCGCTTATTTAGGATGCTAAGAAACCTAATTAATTACGCCGTTATTGTATGATTACAGATTACAGATAGGTGACATATGTGCCACAAATCACCATATATCCGGTATTTATTTAATTGTTATTATTATTATTCTGATTACTGTAGTAAATGGCAGGGGTAGAACATACAGTATATGATATCTGTCATTATGCAGTGACAAAAATAAATGAAAACACCCTATATACTATATAGCCTGGACATAATTAGAATTCCTTGTATAAAAAAATTATAATAATAATTTTAATAACAATAACAATAATAATAATAATAATAATAATAAATTCAAATAATGAGTAACTATAACTAATTACTTTTTTAAAGTAACATTCTCAACACTGCAAATGGTTGCTTCTTTTTTAGTAGTTTTTTTTTTTAAACAATTTCCTGCCCAGCTGTATCTTGTGCCGTTCCTCTTTTGTGTTTTTACTTCCCTTATTATTAGGTAGTTTTCAAAAGACTCATCCCTACTGGAGGCCTTATATGTGTTTGAGAGCACATGTTCAGGCTCAGTAAATATTTCTTCACCATGTTCTAATGATGTAAACACGCAAACCTGCCTCTTCCAGACATGCTGTATACAGTAGACTGTTCTACTTTAAAGTGTAGAAGGCACTCATTATGACAAAGTGTGTTGGTGTTGTGTATTTTTGTGTTTGGAAGTGCTGTACAGGAAATACGGTTTATTATAAATACAGTACGTTGAGTAATGGCATTAGGTTGTGAACAGTATCGTGTGAGTCTGTGTGGACGCATGTTTGTGTGTGTAACAAAAGTTGTATGCAAGAAATTCACAGGTAAAGAAACAATTACATTAATGTGTCTACGAGTGATGAAGAGCAATAGAAAGAAAGTGTGCAAAAACAGCCTTGGGCAAAATTCTTGATGATGCCAGAGTATCCAAGGACGAACATGAATGCCATTTAGACTTAGACACACGCACACACAATCCCAAAGTTTAACCATTTGGTCCAGAATGCTTCACAAACAAACCTAATCCCTCCATCTGACATGTGGCTTTTTCACCTCGTTTAGTGCCATAGCCCATAACCTTGGAGCAAGCAAACGATGAGGATAGGGACTTAACATCAAGCCTTGCTAATGTGATAATCAATAGAGGGAGAAAAATAGAGTCAAAGTGCTTAAGCTGATAAACGAAAAGGCCTCCAAACAACCAAGTTCGATCAAGCAGACCTCATCAAAAACCCTGAACAAGGGCGTGAATGAGGGGGGGGGGGGGGGAAGCCAGGATCTATGTGAGGAGGTGAGGCGGGGCCGCGGGGTGTTGGTGGAGCAGAAGTGTGGAGGGAGACACAAGGCTACAAGAGATGGAGCCAGGGGGCCAGCGGCGAATCACTAAGGAGAATATGATGTGATTTATGGAGGCCATTACACTGAAGGACAAAAAAAATGGTAGTTATTAGCAGTGTTTCAAGAGATGTGTATGTACACAGGCTTGCACACACACACCCCCCCCCCACACACACACACACCGATGGACAAAAACAAGCTCTAAACACAGGAGTTAATTCAAAATTGTGTTCAATGTGGTACACGCCAAAATGCCTGCTTCTTTTCGTGAATGTATGTAGGTTTTCGGTGTAATTGCAACATGTTTTTATTTTTGACTTCATGAATAGATCTTTCATTCCATCTGCCAAGTGTCAGCCTGTCCATCAGTTGGTTTCATGAAAAAAATATACAAATACAAGACTCGGTTTGTAAAATGTAGAGTGGATCTGAAACCTAGAGCAGATTTGACATTCACTTTCTTCTGCATTTTATGACATGTTGAATATTTTTACAAGGTTACAGAGAAGTGCATAATTAAAACATATTACAATAATGAATGATAGTAGACAGATTGAGTGTGTTCAATGTTTATTCAAAGAGTACTACATTTGATGGACACCTGAGGTAGTACTCCTTGATAAATTGGTTGTTAAGCAATTCAGTGTCAACAGAACACAGATATTACGTATAGACAATTTATTATATGTACAAAAGGTATCAAGTCAACCCAAACATTTTCTTTACAATAATAAGGTATACACAGCCGCACTTGTCTGAATAAGGCATTCTAAATAATATTGGCATTCATAGAATATGAATTAAGCATCAAAATGCACCTCTTTTTATCTATTCCAGTGGCCATTTTGCCACTTACAGTCGACTGTAAATGACATCACAGTTGCTCAGGGCTCAGGCAGTGTGAAAATGGGCTGGAACGGTCCGATACTACATTCCGGTAAAAGATTCGGGACCGGAACGATCCGGAACGGCAACTGTCAAAACCCCATGTTAAATAACCTACCAGGCTGCCACACAAGAAGAAAACAATCTACTAACCCTCAGATTTTCATACACATCCGCATATTTGCCAAAGTTGAAAAATTTGACCTTTCTTCGCATTTCGCCTCGCGGCCTAATGGGCTGAAATATGTGCCACATCGGCTTCGGGGATGGACAACGTCTCACACACAGTGTCCTGTCTGTTGTCACCTGGAGTGCAACAACACGGGCAGCAACTTACAGCACATGTTTTTCAATAAGTACATGAAAACACACGTGTTTTTCAGTTTTAGAATAGTTTTGAAATAAGAAAAAAGTATTTATCGAGGAGGATCAAAAGAAAACCAATCTAGATGCATTCAATGACCAGTACACAGTAGGAAATCATAGATATACAGAGAAAAAGCTCAGACGACTGAATGTTACTGTTTTTCTGTTTTGTTACAGATGTTTAAAGTTTAAATATCTGTTTACAAGGAACCTTTTCGAAGAAACTCCACTCCACTTTCTGTGGTAAAAGTTATAATATCCCACGGCTAGGGGATGCAATTTTTTCGGGGGTAAATACTTTAGGCACAGCAGCGGAACGCTCCCCCTATTTTGGTGTGAACCAGGGTTATTATAATTTTTTAATTTTCATTTTAGTTAATTTTTATTTCATTTTGAGTTTTTGTTTTTTTAATTTAGTTAGTTTTCAGGGTGGTCCTGTTAGTTTTTATGAGTTTTAATTATTTAAAAAAAAAAAAGCTTAATTTTAGTTTAATTTTAGTTAGTTTCAGTATTATTTTTTTTTTTTTTTTTTTTTTTTTTGTGTATTACTTGTGCGCAGAGGTGGCAAATCCAGGTCCAGAAAGTAAAAACCAAGCCACAGTTTGACTTCAGCTATAGATGCTAGCTATCTAGCTAGCTCCCTAGCAGGTAAACGAGCACCATGAGAGCTAGCCATGGAACTAGTTAGCTAGCTAGCTAGCAACTGAGGTTAAAGCCAAACTGTGACAGGGTTTTTACTTTCTGGACCTGGTTTTGCCACCTTTGCTTGTGCGCAATATTTAATAAACACCATGGTAAAATCATGAGAAAAGTAACTAATTTCTTACCTAGCGTTGCATTTCGTTGAAGGTGCTTTTCTATTGGCTGCTACTAGATGATGTCACTTCTGTGTGACACTTTCAAACGTCCTTATTCCGGTTAGATAAATATACTTAAAATCACATTTAAAATCATCCCCAACGTCTCATGCATTAGATTAATTACCAAAGACTAAAACGAAGGACATTCTTGCTATAATTATAGTTAGTTTTGTAAATATAAAATGTATTTTTCAGTTATTTTTCATTTTCTGAAAAGCATTTTCAACGAAATTATTTTTTGAATTTTAGTTACCCTTTTTTCGTTAGTTTTCGTTAACTAAAATAACCTTGGTGTGAACATAGCATAAAGTGCTTCCGAATTGTTCCAGTGTGCTTGTGTAGCGTAATCGGTTTCTGCTGATATCTATTATTTATTTATTCCACGGAGTTCTGTACACCGGCTCCATTCTCTGTGTATCTGACGAATCGCGTCGATGTGCGCACGTCGATGTTTTTCTTATCTGTTATTTTGCACATCATTGAAAAAATTCTTATTAATAATTTGTAATCAAAATAAATTTCTCACATAGTCCCAATGCCTTGTTACAATCATGTTAGAGTAAGTGTAATGCATGTGTAAGACCTGTTGTGTTTTTTTTAGTGTTATAGGTATAACTGTGCTAAGCAGTTTTCTTTGCATTTCGGTGGTTTGAGGAGGGTTGACAACCCACCCACCCCTAAAATAAAGTAGATAAAATAAAATAAATTTCTGGCTGCGCAGCAACTGAATGCCGCGTTTAAACTAGTAGGGACGCATAGAACATATTATTGTAAAAAAATGTTTGGGTTGACTTTCATCAAAGAATGACATGTTCCTGCATACATAACGAATTTGCTTCTGACATTCTCTATCATAAACAGAAAGTTGGCAACAGGCACAAGCCCATTATGGTTTTGCTCAGTTTGCAGGTAGGATCTTAGACAGAGTGCAGGAGTTGTAGGATTTAACAGAGCATCAAACTTTCATAATTTACATTGGTTATCACTACACAGATTAAAGTGTCACTGTCATTAACCTCATAGGTTCTCTGTGACAAAAAAAAAAACTGGCATGAACTGACAGTAGGAGGATAATGAGACAAAAGAGTGGTAAGAAAAAAAACATCGGTGGAGGACGAACTAGAGGCATACAATAGAAAACAGGAGGAAAGACAGAGGCGGACATACTAAGCATAGAGAGGACGGAGCGAAGGGAGCGAGTGCAGAAGAAGAAGAGGTGCCAGTTTGCAGATGAGAGGCTTGGAAGCCAGAAGGCAATTTAAACAGGCTTGGCTCCCTCTCAGGCATGACAGACTGCTCATTCCCAGTGCCTCATACACACACATACATGCACACACATTTCTACAAAGTCATTCATGCATGCTGGCATACAAAACTACTAAGAAAAGTTAAACAACCAGAAACACTTGAGCAGCACAAGTGTGCATGCAGTTTTCCTAAAAATGTACTGTTGCATATGCATATGAAAACTTGCAGTGTATGGCAATACAAATCCTTTCTATCCTTAAAGCTCAGCATTCTGTATATAAATGTGTGCTCTCAACCAAGTGAACGCACAAAAACACACGCAGTACAACAATAGATTCAGAATCTATTTAGACCACATGCTATAGCGAATTAGCTGCTGAAAGAGATTTAAATCTCATTTGTGATCACCGACACACAGGACTCTATCCTGAAACGAGTACTTATAGTAGTGATTATATAGAACTGTGACTACGTTTACATGCAGTCAATATTCGAGTTAAGGTCAGAATTCCGGTTTATGAAACAATCGAGGTAACACGTTTACATGCGTGGAGGAAAGACACTTTACATGCTCATTTGTGCTCGATTGGAATAACCCGTTTTGGACCGCGACGCGCATACAAGTCGTGACTTCATAGACCAAGATTCCTTGTGAATCAAATAAGCGAAGAAGAAGAAGAAAAGAAGACGAAGAAGAAAATAGCAAGCATGTGCACAGCGAAAAACATTGCCCCAATTGATCGAAGTATTCCATATGCGTTCATATGAGCAAGAATTCCGGTTATGAAAGGAATTATTCGGATTTTGAAAAACCCGAATAACAGCATATTCTGTTTTTTCCGCGCGTTTACATGGCCTTACAAAACCCGAATATTGGCAATATTCGGATTTTAAAAGTGTTATTGCCTGCATGTAAACGTAGTCAGTGATTTTCAAATGGTGGGTCGGGACCCAAAAGGGGGTCCCAGACACAATTTCGATTGTTACAGACAACTCATACAAATATTTATCGTAATTATGACTTACAAAATTAGCGTCGGTCAGTGATAAACAAATTCATATGAGTTTGGGTTATGTCGACTCCATTGTAACAGAACTCCATTGTAAACAGTAAAATATTTCACACGTCCTAAGTTGGACTTGTCTTGAAACCACATTATTTTTGTAGACATGCATCACAAACTTTATTAATAAATGTATAACAGTACATGCATGTTGGCGCAGACATGCTAGGTATTAGATTGACATACCTCTGTTTTGACTTGTAGGGATGACACTGGACAAATCAAATTTTGATTGTTGAATTTCAGCTCTCGTTTTGTGTTCAAAATGGCCATACAAGTCTTCATCTGTCTGAATATCACATTCATTTCTTTGTGACAAACTTTACCAGTCTATTATTCAATTTTGTACATGCTTTTGGGTAAAAGACTAAAAACGCAAGATCCAACAAATATTCACTTTTCATAGCATGTGTCTAACTTTTTCTTGTCACATTTATGTGCAAAACATTCTGAGCCAAATGCTCTCAGTTTGAGATTGTTGAAGATGTCTGTTAAAGTGATACTTGACTCATTGAGCCATTTTCAGCAGTAAAAAGTTAATATTTTGTCCAGAATTAATTTGATAATTTCCTTATTTTGTATGTACAATTAATACCTTTATGAACAAATTTTTTGCACTTGCTATCAACTGAAGATGACATCACCTGTGCTGATGAAATAGGTAACAGATAATCACCGGGGTCGCCATTGTTGAGTGACGTCAGATTTAACCCGGTTGGTGATGTTGTGGTTAATTTTTTCCCCTCAGGCTCTGCAACTCAGGCCCCCGTCCACTCTAAAGCCAGTTTCAATGTATCCTCACAAGTTTCTTACCGTTCAAGCCGTTCGTCCACACGACGGCGTGGTTTCGGAGCTTGAAACCGATCACTTTTGAAACCGATCACTTTTGAAACCGGGCTCCAGAGTGGAAATATTTCAAAACGCCCCGAACGCGTCCAACTGTATGACACCATATGCAGGATACTCCTCCAGGTAGTGATGGCAAAATGAAGCTTCATGAAGCATTTGCGATATTTTTTGACTCCTCTAGATGGTGCTCTTGGTTTAAAGATAAAGGCAAGTGCAATGAAAATGGATTACATTTGCATTGCATCTTTGAATCATGAGTGTCATCTAGAGGAGTCAAAAAATATCGCAAATGCTTCATGAAGCTTCATTTTGCCATCACTACCTCCAGGCATGACATAATGGTCGCAGCTCGATGACGATGCATTGTCGCAGATTGATGACATAGTGCCATTTCTCGCGTGACTGCGCGCGAACCGTCAGTCTGTCAACAACAATGCCAGATAGCCGTGTCATAGTCGTTTTGCGCAGCCTCAGCCTCCTTAGCTTGCTCATGCTGTTATGTGTTGTACTTGAATCACCCGCCATTGTCACTTCTCCTCTGTTCGTCTTTTACATGTTGTTTTGATACATGCAAAGCCATGTTTGTTCTGTAAATTGCAATAAAGTTTGAAAAAAAAGTGTTCGTCTTCTTCGCTGATTCTTCTTCTATGCTTTCTGTTAACTCCCTGTGGCTGCGCTACAGCGCCACTCCAAACTTGGCATATACACACGCAAGTCTTGAAGTGCTTCTGTGTGTACGAGATTTGTTTGAGGAACGAAGCTTTGCTTCCATCTGGACGGGGCCTAAGATCGCCGAGTTCAAAGGGGCATCCCCCGTGCACACTTCCTGGTATGATGTCCGACTTCTCACCTTCCTTGAATGCAGCATTAGTCTCCAGGAAAAGAGAGTGTCCCTGGGGATTTTCCTTCTGAAGCAATACAGGCTCTAACTTCACAAGGACGAGGCAAAAATTCTGGCAAGTGTTCCAAAAGACAGCAGAAGTGACACAGCTTTACAATAACTTAGCAACCTTTAATGTCGCTAATGTAAGCCTTGTTGATCGGTTTAGTATTTACAATGTACTTTCATAATGACCATTTTTTATTAACAAGCTCTTATTTTATGATGTGATGTTAATCAGGGTTACACTTAGGGTGACTCATGATTCTCTACCTAGAGCCGGTAAGTTTCACTCCTGTTTGTACTTCCTGGAGGAAGGATTCAGATTCAGAGAAAAAGAAATAGAGTCATGATTGGGTAATTAATTGGCTAAAGAAGTGGATAAAAATGAAAATGTCAGGGCAAATGAACTAAAAGTGGAAAGTGTCTACACAAATTTACAGTATAATAATGACTTTACAACTGTGTAGGTTAGTTATTGACTACAGCATGTACACATTTGCTACCACCATAGGAGCAGTGAAATATTTAAAATGCATTCTTCCTTTTCTAAAAAGAAGACAAACTATTAATGTTGCATTTTCCTTAAAGCTGCTCTTTGCCTTTTTATTTGACCATTTATGACTGAAGCATCTTCTAATTTGTAGATTAACACCTTAGCTGTTCACAATGGGTAATCCTGCAAAAGCCTCTGGCCAATAGTTTTCAGACTGGATTTAGGTTAGAATTTCCCGCCCTCTGTCTGTGGGTGTGACATCATGTACGCATCGAGTACGTGAAGAAGGGTGTGTGAAGTTTCATTTTTTGGCAACAGGTGGCAGCAGCGATTCAAAATGGAATTTTCTGCGTTCAGTAGCTTTAAAAAAAATAATAATACCAAAATAAAAAAATTTGTACATGAAGTTGTGATGTTAATCTTTAGTTTCTTAATAGGGTGCTCTAAGAGGCCCTTTGAACATGTAAATGTTTAAAATGTTTAAAAATGTGATGCATGTATGTTCTGTTCTTTATTGTTCTTCATTTCTGTAAAAGAGGGTGACGACTTAGTGACAATAGGAAGTGTCATATTGATTGGCCTGCTGGTTCTTAAAAAAAAAAAACTCCCCTCATACAAACAAAATAATTCAGTAATTGAAAAATATTTTTTTGCAACATTTCCAAGTATACAGTGATACATTTGCTATTAAACTGACACAGCACTCATGCCGATGACATTTTTTGCACTCTTACACTCTTCACTTTCCAAACTGTGGATTGATGAGATGATTGCTGTTTTTACAACTGTACTGTTTGGACATCAGCCATATAAAAGTTTCTGATAACAGTGTGACTGATGTGCTGTCAAGAGCCCCTTACTGTTGATTTGTGTTTTTCTCTATTTTTTCGCTGCTTCTCCAGGGTTTATAGATTTGAAACTGGACAACTGTATATTTTCAAGGCTGCGATTTAAAATGCATGCTTGGTGAATATAATCGTTTGAAAAAAAAAATCTGGGCTGCCCCTTGCAATCCTGAACAGAAAACTCGTAAGTCATGCTTTCTCAACTTAATTAATTCACTGCCTTGTCCCTTAACTGCCAGGAAGAGACCAAACATCATCTCATTATTGCGTATCCGCTAATCTCTTTCTGAATATTATGAAGTAAATCTCTGTATTAACCCTGCGAGAAAAGCAACAGGGCAGCTGGCTGACAAATTGGTTCAAACTTTGGCCTCATAGTCAGGAGTTCAAATTAAAAGAAAATACTAGATTGCGTTCTTGATTTTTTTTGTAGTCTTTAACAATAGAATACAATATAATGGTTATGAAGAGGGCAACGGCAGTGTTGACTAAATGCCCCAAAGGTTTTTCTACACGACAATGTCAATACTCAATGCAGTTTAGGGGGTCATTTTGTGGCAGAGAAAACAAAACGAAGTATAGCACTAAAATAGAATAAAACAGACCGTGGCCCTAATCAGAATTTTTTTTGTGAGAAAAAAACCCCAACAGGATGAGGGTAAAAAGCACACAGGATATGTCAACAGTAAATTAAGAAAATAGCTGTCTCTTGTCATTTAAAGGGCTGTTTGCTCTCTATGCACAGTTGTCCAATTTTCTCAGGGAAATCTGGCTTCCTTCTAGTATATTCATCAAGAAGGCTTACTTTGAAGACTCTAAATTAGGTGTGAATGTGAGGGTGAATAGTTGCTTATCTGCGTGTGTGATGTGATTGAATGGCAACCAGTCTTTCATCTGAAGTCAGCTGGGCTAATTACTTGCAACCATAATGAGGACAAGAGGCACAGAAAATAGTTGGATTGAGAAGCAACAGCTTTGTTTTTTTTTGCTTTTTCCAACAAGTAATGTACTTGAAATCTGAGTTGCTCACAGTAGCCTAAACCCCCGTCCACCACCAAAAAAAAAAGAAAAAAAAAAAGGTCCACTCACTTGAAGTAGCCTAAGCTATTTGTTCACTCCGGCCCAGTAGCAGCACTCTCCCATACCGCTGGGGGAGCCATTCAATTAATCGAGTGGAAAGACTTTTTGGTCAGCAAGTAGAGCAAACAAAAAGAATACTGTACCATGCTGACTGTTGTACCACTAGAGGTTGATGCAATTTATATACTGTATCACTGCACATTGAATCTCATTCTGTCATATGTTATTGCGGGTGCTGGGAAACTCACTGCTCACTACAGCCCACTTAAATGACATCAATGATTCACCAGCACAGCTGCCATGATTCTCCATAAGAAAATAATGAAATCTAACACTTATTTCTTGCAGAGTTGTTCCTCTTATGACTCTGTCCAGTTATTTAACAATTTATTATTATTATTATTTTTACAGAAAAGCATGGTGACCTAATGATTAGCATGTCAGCTTCACAGTTCTGAGATTCAGTGATCAAATCAGCCCTTATGTGGGATTTGCTTGTTCGGACTCCATGGTACTGTGGCTTTCTCCCACATTCCAAAAACATACACGTACATGTAAGCTTGATTGTCATTTTTCTGTGCACTTCACAAAGCACGTTTATGCAATTTCCTGGTGTCTTTCGAGTGGTGATTCTCAAGTGGTCCAAACCTAATTTTAATTTAATTTCTTTAATGTCAGAATTGATTTATAATTTAAAAAAAATAAAATGTCAGTACCAAGTACCATTCTAATGTCATGGTAATTTGACGACTACACGTTTGACTACTCTATACCTGAGTTCAAGCACAGTATACACTTCAGTGGCTCTAGCCTGGTTAGGGGTGGAAAGACACAAAACCAGTTCTATTGTACTGATTACTGGTCCTCTCTTCCCCTGTCCTGTGCTAGGCCTCACACCCACTTCTCTGGACCAAAATCTTCCCAGTGCCCAAATTCCCTGCACACTAACGTGGGCAGCTCTATGCACTGCAAAAAAAAAAAGTCATACTAAAAATAAGCAAATATCTCCTCAAACTTCGACAAATTTTCTTATTTCAAGCAAAAAAAAACTCCGGTGAAAGCAAAATTAGCTTGGCATTCTTAAAACTAGTATATAAATCTAGCCCCTTTAAAACAATAACAGGTCTTAAAAATTAAAAAACTTGCCAAAAAGATTGAGTGAAATTTACTTTATTACAAGCAAGAAATCATTTTTTTCATTAGTACTGAATTGTTTTTCTTAACACATTTGTAGTTTCTTACTTTGAGAATGGACAACTTCCTTGGGAATTTCACATCACAAATAAGGCTTAAAGTAGGACATAATTATGTTCTTGATACAGAGAATTTGGGTTCAACCCTTAATGTTGAGTGTCAAGCAAGAAGGCAATGGGTCCCATTTTTATAGTCTTAGGTATGACCCAGGCAGGAATTGAACACACAACCTCCCAGTCTGCAGGTAGACACTCTAGCACTAAGGCCAATGAACTGGTAATGTAGCTTCATGATATGCAATTGTGAGTACTGTAGTGCAGTTGTGATTGAGCAGAGCTATCCGCATTTTGTTGTTGAATGGCTATGTCAATAATGTGAACTGTGCCTGAAAACAAAAATGAGAAGTTGTGTAATTGGTTTTCCTCTTAAAATTAGAAAAAAAAGGTCAATTTTCTGCTGGTCATTTTATGCAAACCTTTGAAAATTTACATTTGTTCTCCTCCAGTTTGGCTTGAGAGTGGTGAAAGCGAATTGTGCTTTGGTTATTATAGCCCTGATGTTCTTGTATGTACCTCCTGTCTTGTTGATGATGCTTCCTACTAGAAGGTGAATTTCTCAACATCTTCTATCTGTTTTTCTCCAAGTCGAATTGCTTCAACCTGACTTGTGTTGGCTCTCATGGTCTTCATGTTCTCCACATTAATCACCAAGTCAGTGTTTCTGGCTGTGGAGGCTTTCAGTCTTCTTTTACATATGATGGACGGTGTGAGACAGCAAAGTGATGTCATCCATGCAATATAAATCTTCAATCTTTTGCTTTATTGTCCACTGGATCCCACGTGGTGGGCTTGGAAAATGAATCTGCATCTCCCATAGTTGGTCAGCAGTAGGTAGCACGAAGTGCTCTAAAACTTGGTAGATGGCTGTGTTCACCTTGGACCTAAGAAAACACAGCGGACCAATGCCAGCAGATGACTTGGCACCTCAAGCAGGCATGAAAATCCCTCACTTTTCGGCGAAATTTGCCATTTTGAAACCAAAATAGGTCACCTACGTGAATCATGCATAACCGATGAGCAACTATTTCGGGGGGGGGGTGTTTGTGTGAGTGAACTCCGGGTGGGATGGGTACCAAAGACGGCACGATTCACGTTAAATCAGATGGTGACATGGTCCAAAGCAAGTTGTGACTGTGCCGGGGTAGATGTGTTGATAATTTACCATAGCGCACTTGAACGCAGCAGTGAACACACAACCAGCGTACTGACGTCACCTACTTGCGTTGGACATGTGGCTTTACCATCGTTAAAATATATTATAGAATTTTAGAACAACACTTACCACGTACTTATACCATATTTATAATTTCACGGGTACAGAAATCTTGTGACCAACATGTAGCACTCGCAAGCATTACGTACTGCGTTGGATAACAAACATTTAAATTAGTTTGCTCCCGAGTCCCAATTGTTTTCTTCTCTTCATTGTCATTCACGTCCTCTTCCAACTGTCATTTTGTGGGAGACTTTACTCCAAGTTGGGTTCGAATTCATCATAATGTGTTCAAACAATTGCACAATTGTGCAGTTGTTCCAAAATAACCAAAATAACACTAATACAATTATTTATCTTCTGTTCTTGTATTACTGCATAATTTTATTCTTTATAGATAGATAGATAGATAGATAGATAGATAGATAGATAGATAGATAGATAGATAGATAGATAGATAGATAGATAGATAGATAGATAGATAGATAGATAGATAGATAGATAGATGGCTCATATGTTTTAAATTTATGATGTTTTATTCTTTGTCAGATTTTGTTTAATTAAAAATAACTGTTAAAGTGAATGTTCTTTCAGTTTTTATTATTATTTTATTGTTAAATAAATTAACATTTATTACCACAAACAACAGAACAGGTACCATCGGATACCGCCGATACTGACAATTGGAACAGAACCGGTTCAAATGCGAAAGGTACCCGTTCCTACTTGAATGCAGCGCATACTGTTTTTTCAACATCCATCTTTAGTACATTAGTTGTCAATTTTAATCATCAAAATAAAAATAAAAACATTAGACATAATTCATTATGTGTGTAATTACTTACTATAATATACATGTTTCACTCTGAATGGAATTACTGAAATAACTTTTCATGACATTCTAATTACCGTATATGTCAGTTTAACACCACTTACACTATATAAATACAGTGTTCCCTCGCTTTACTTTGCATGTATTTTTTTTACAGTAAAGTACCTATTTTATAAAAATTTATAAAGGTTTGAACATTGAGAACGTTTAAACAAGAGAGAAATGTGAGAAAATGTAAAATCCTCGATAAGAAAAGTGTTATAAACTGTGGTGAGGGTGTTTTTAGAGCCTTAAAACATTTATGATAAATGTAAAAGATAAAGCTACCAGTAACTACTTTGCGGATCAATAGTGAATGAGAGATGCATGTTATAGAAGAAATATGAGAACAAGGCAGCTGTATTCAATCCCAGCCATTTTCACTGAAGCAATCCCATTCACTCCCGGCTGTTTTACTTGATTTTGACTGATTTTGCAAGGCCCACAGAATATTGTGTTCTATTGCATTTAAAAAAAAACATGCAACCTACCAAAAGAAAGATTAGAGTCTCTTCTTTCATTGGGAAAAAAAGTTTTCTATCTGTTTCTGTTTTGCAGCAATTAGCATTAGAATATAGCTAAGTTTCATCATTATTCACAAATCTATTTAGAATTGTGAGTAAATTAGCTTTTTTTCAAGATGACCCTTGTTGATCTCTTTTGCTGTGCTGACACCTGCTGACCGTTGGTGTAACAACTACCATTTCTTCAACCGTTCTTTGCAGTTGAGAGGCTGCATCAAGGCCTTCTGTATGCTCTAAAAATATAAATAAACCATGAAAAACATATAAATACGTCATTGGGACACTTAAATCATTTAAAATAGAATATATGTATACATTTTTGGGAGCAAATGAGTTCATCAGTGCTATCAAAGATGGCATGTTCTGAGACAGGTAATTCCGCCAGAGTGTAATATAACGCGTACAATACTGGCCTAAAATCACGCAGAATATCTCAAACAACAAAGTCAACAATATAGTGCACCCATCCACTGGCATCCACTCTATAGCATCACACGTTTTGCTACTTTTACTCTTAGGAGAGAAATTACACACTCATCATGATGTTATCACCTTCTGGAGGGTGAACACCTTGGGAGTGTTTTGGTGAAATGAAGAAAGTTTGTCTTAACTTGCTACACAAGGCAAAAGACTATACGCGAGGTTAGCGGACTGAAGAACCAGTCAGCTTCTGAGAGGAAGAGACAAAATCAGATGGAGACTATGTTGGAGTCAAGTCAGAAGCAGCTCGAAGAGCAAACAAAAAGTACAACAAAAAATAAGCTCCCCATTTACAAGAGTTGCGTGCATTTCTCAACACTTCCGAGGTAGAAGCCATGTACTTTTCAGTGAACACTAACCTTGAAAACAATTTAAAAAAAGCCATTATTCATCGAACCAGCCGCAGAGTTCAATTTAAAAACTTACCTCTATGACAAGCCAAACATGGCACTTTATCACAAGATAAACTCAGGAGAAAATATCACATTATCTTTATTTACTGTGTGCTGTTTGGAGCAAGACGGGTTGAGGACGAGTAAAAGCAGTGGAGACATGGTTTCTGTTTGGTTTGGCAATGATGAACATAATCAAAACTGTTCTATGTAGTTTCGGTATCAAAGAGAGGTGGGCAATTTACAAAGTTTTGCTGGTCCATCATAAATTAGTCCGTTATTGTTCAAGTCTAACCAAACTGTAGTTGATAGTCACGTTATTTTAACCACACTTCCGTCATCATCACAGTTTGCTAACACTATTTAAGGACCAACAGGCCTTCTTCTTATCCTACTCCTGCTTACTAGTCACAATCATTTACAGCACAAGCAGTGTATCTACTGCGGTAAACAATCATGCCACTTACCGTGAAAACAAGACCAAAGATAGTCCATAGTATTCCGTTTATAATCAAAATTTGCAATCATCACTTTGACTCAAGCATTCAATAAGTAGTAGCTAAATCCAAGATTATAAAAGTCCACATGGCATAATCTCTCTCTCTCTCTCTCTGTGTAGCACTCCCAGCTATCGCTTATAGGAGAACATTTATAATTGCATTCTTACCAATGAAATGTTCATGTAGAGCTCCTTGCAGACTTATTGGTACAACCATACACTATACACTGCGGCATTTTCGCCGTAGAGACAGTAAATAACATGAAAATGCTGCGGGAAAAATCTGTATTTTCAAGTTCAGTGGTAGTGAGCGGCAACGTAAGATGGCCACCTTCTCGCTACGGTGAATAAGAAGCATTCTCACGATGCCATTCATATATAAGTCAGTGGATGTTGCTCACGGTAGTCCAAGGACACTCAAGAGGTTTGTGTAAATGCAGAAACGTGGAAAATTACAGGGAACATTGCCACACCCCCAATTCATGGCAGCAGGATCCCAAATTATTTTTTTTCGTGCAGGGGCCTTTTCATCTAGTTTAAAGCTAAATTTGGGGCCCAGTTGGCCTTTCAAATGACTAATAAATTGTCATCACTAATTCATTCTCTCAACACAACTATAAGGATTCCTATGGCAAGGAATTATTTATATTTTTTTGTGGCTCATTAGTGTGTAAAAAAAAGAAGCTGATATTATTTATTTATTTAATTTTGCCATTTTTATTTTATATCTAGCCACTAATTGAATGGTGAACACGCCACTATGTTGGCTCATAAATTCTCAAATCAAGGAATACGTTTTTTTTTTGCGGCTTAATAGTGTGTAAAGAAAATGCTGCTGATATTATTTATTTATTTATTTTTACCATTTATTTATTTATTCCTGGCCACTAATTAAATGGTCAACACGTCACTTTGTTGGCTCATGAATTCACAAATCTGACAAATATTACTGCGGCAAGGAATAATGTTTTTTGTGGCTCAATAGTGTGTAAAAAGAATGTTGCTGATATTATTTATTTATTACCATTTTTATTGTATTTCTGGCCACTAATGAAATGGTGAACATTATATGTTGGCTCATAAATTCGCAAATCTGACTGTTAGTGCTTCACCAGCCATGAACTGACCACATGCCACTGCAGAGTCTGTAGTCATGAATGGGATAAGTGACACAGAAAATTACATCGATAGATTCGATATTTTATGATGATCTAAAACTGCATGTGAGCATTGTTAGTGATCAGTGCTACTTTGAAATTGCTGCTTCAATGGTAACGGACACTAATAGACTCGTGTTTCAAGGGAAGGTTGAACAGGAGGGTGAATTATGCCGCAAGAAATGTTTGATACTCTCTTGATGACAATTAGAAGAGGAACATGATTTTTTCCAAGGTGATTTCTGACACAGGAGAAACAAACTTGTCTTTGCAGCTCTGCAGGATGTCGACATTAGCTACATTGACACTTGACTGTGTGCATTGTGTCGAGCTGACAATGATGTTATTGTGAAACAAAGGAAATGATTTGAAAGGAGAGAAATGTTGGTTTAGACCCCCTGGGTTTTCAGCAAGGAAGGATATGTTGGTGACAAGTCACACTGATGCAACCTGAAGAAACTGAAGATGAAAAGCTATCCTAATCACATTCCAAGCTGCCACGGGTGCTCCACACAACACTCACTCACACCATATTATATCAGACTCAGGCAACCAATTCAAAAGTTTGAAAGAAGATCAATACATGGTTGAGCCTATCGTCCGCCCTTGACACTTTAAAGTCGTGTATGGAAAATGCATAAATCCTTTTCTAAACCAATCAGCAGAAAGCAACGGTGAGGCAATCAAAGCGAGGAGTCATTTAAAACAGCAGACCTGATAAAGCAATCAGTTGTAGTGATTTGTCAAGTCACGCTTCTGCTTCATTACAATGCCTACAGGTAAACAAGGGGAAACAAATGAGCAAAGTTAAAACACACATTTTCTCTCAACCAAATCCTCACACACAAACACGGATGCATACGCACTCACCGGCCCCTCCTTGGCTGTTGTTGTCAGCATGATAATCAGGCTTTGGTATGGCTGTAGCCCAGAGGCGGCATGTGATGTAAACATAGAATAAACATCTCGTTTTAGGACCTTTAAATGACTAACTTTGTTGTCTTCCTCCCTGATGGCTCAAAGAAGAAAGTTTGTGTGATTAAGTATTTATGATGTTTAGTGCTTATGAAGGGCACTCTCTCCCTCTCTGCCTCAGTAGTGAATCTGAAGGAAAGGAGAGAGAAAAAAAGTGCCGTTGCGCGCACCGGTGACCTTTCAGTGGGAGGCCATTCGTGAACATGGCTGGCATTTAAGACGAGATCATTACAGCTTTGATTTTTAATTGAGGCTTCTTCTCCCAGGTGTAATCAGGACTAAATAAACAACGGTGGAATCATCCAAGACTCAATTAGCCCTCTGCGGGATGGTGTGTGTGGAGATGAAATGTGCTTCATAATAAGCTGAAAGAAATTGTTGATAAAGGGGTCTGATGTCTGTACCTGTCTCTGAACTTAATTGACTGTAATTAGAACAAGGCAGGCATAATTGATTCCATTATGAAAAATCTTTGATGGTACATTATTGTTTTTTGTTTTTTTTTGAGTGGGCATTGAGAAATACCATGGCATGCTTTTATTGTTGTGATATTGTTCAGATATTACAGGATTACTAATTGCTATGGTTTCCATGGTTCAGTTATGCTCTCGGAAAGTTACAAAAACACACAAAAAAAGAGAAACAAGGCTCTTTGGAATATTCAAGAGACTACATTTTAAAAAGTCCTAAAAACAGTTTAACCAAAACAGATGAACAATCAGACTAAACTCATTATGAATGTGGGGACAAACAAACTACAAACAATGAACCGAAAAGGACAGAAAGAAACCAGGGAACTAAGGCCCCGTCCACATGAAAGCCAGTTTCAATGTACCCTCACAAGTTTCTTACCGTTTAACCTTCGTCTTGTGTTAGGGTCGGCAGCGACCCGTTTTTAGGTTTAACATGCATAAAAGAACCATATCAATTTGTTTATTGTATCAAGGCTTTTTGACTTTGTCAGGAACCTCTATTTCAACAAAATAAAACAAAAAAAAAATGTTTTCACTAAATTCTAAAATTCTCTGGTTGAAATTATTACATTTGTGTTGTTAGGGTCGGTTTCGACCCAGTAATAAAAATAAGATTATAAAGCAATAATTAGAGCCAAAATTGGATTAATAATTGCACTGTCAGCCAACACACTGACAGCCAGCTCCTCTCCCAATCCTGTGAGCTGTAGGGGATTTGCATTTTGCCGTGTTTTCCAGTACACCTTCACAAAAACAAAACAAACAGAGATGGGCATGTCCTGACATGTAAGGTCAATTCATTCATTTGAAGGGTCATTTGACTTGCAGTGCACATCTCCAATTTGCAGCATACAAACATGAGAAGAACATTTACAGCGACCCAAGTTCAGGATAATCTTTTTGATGAAAATGATGAAGAGGACACAGAGCAGCATAGCGATGTGGATGAGCAGGTTTCTGATGAGGAAGACAATGTGGAGTATCATCCAGAACACACAGACATATCTGATGAGAAGGTCACTGGTGGTGAAGCTCGTCCCACTGAAAGATTCAAGTCCAAAAATGGTAAGATCTTTTGGAGCTCAGTATCTCATGATGTACATGGCAGGGCAGCTGCTGCAAATGTCATAAAAATGACCCCTGGAATCACAAGGTTTGCTGTGACAAGAGTCAGTGACATCAAGACATGTTTCGAGCTATTCATGCCATTGTCACTAAAAAGAGTCATCATGGCTATGACAAACCTTGAAGGAAAAAAAGTCCATGACGACATGTGGAAAGACATTGATGAGGAATATCTGGATGCTTACATTGGTGTTCTTCTTCTTGCTGGAGCGTACAGATCCTGCAATGAGGCCACTGATAGTCTCTGGGACGCATCGACAGGCAGAAATATTTTCCGGGCAACAATGTCACTTCAGACCTTTCGAATGATATCAAGAGTCCTCAGATTTGACAACCGAAATAGCAGAGCAAGATCTGACAAGCTTGCCCCCATCAGGGATGTCTGGGAAAGATGGACGCAACTCATCAGGAAGTGACAAAAAGCCCACAATTATCCTCGACTATAACAAAAACAAAGGAGTGGACAACCTGGACAAGCTGACTGCTACCTACACTGGCCTGCGAATGACCAGGAGGTGGCCAATGGTTGTGTTTTACAACATCCTTGATGTGTCTACATGTAATGCATTTGTGTTGTGGACCCAAATCCACCAAGGGTGGAACTCAACCAAAAAAAGCAAGCGAAGAATGTTTCTTGAGGAGCTGGGAAATGCACTTGTCAAGCCACACATTGAGCGAAGGGAACGGGTGCCCCGAACCCCAGATGCTGCCATCTTGGTCAGACAGCTGCAGAGTTCACCTAGCACTTCGTCCACACCTTCAACACGACAAAGATCTGCTTTTCATTTTGTGTTTATATTTAAGTTCTACTGCTGAAAAAATACTTTTTTTGCATTTTTCTTGAAGTAAATATATATGGGTCGAAATCGACCCATAACACCATAGATGTTACTATAGTCAATAATATTTAAATAAATAAATAAATAAAACAAATTAATTTAAGAGATGTGTTATAATAACCCCCAGTAATAGTCAGGTAACACAACAACCTTTTATTTATTTATATGATTCTCTTGGTGTTTATTTTACCATTTTTTTAAAATTGAAATCGAAGGGTATACTGACAAAAAAGGCCCAGAAGCCCACACCAAAAACATTAAAACTAATATTTTCATGGATAAGGAAGCCTAACAAGCCAACCAAGAGATGAGAAATAAATTGGATGATATCTACTTGTTTTTAGTGTATTTTACAGCTGATTTAAGACACGGGTCGAAACCGACCCGTTAACATAAGAGATGGTAACAGAAAGTTAACACAAGACGAAGGTTAAGCCCACACGGTGGCGCGGTTTTGGAGCTTAAAGCCGATCACTTTTGAAACCGGGCTCCAGAGTGGAAAGATTTCAAAACGCGCTCTCTACGCGTCTGTCTGGACACCATATGCAGGATACTCCTCCAGTGATGATGTAATTGTCGCAGCTCGATGACGACGCATTGTTGCAGATTGATGACGTGTGCGGCAATTCTCGTGTGGCTGCGCGCGAACCGTCAATCTGTCAACAATTCCCACGTCCAACAAGCGGTGTTGTACTTGAATCACCCTTCTCCTGTGTTCGTCTTTTTCATGTTGTTTTGATACATGCAAAGCCACGTTTGTTCTGTAGATTGCAATAAAAATTAGAAGAAAATAAGTTTGTCTTCTTCACTGATTCTTCTTCTACGCTTTCCGTTAACAGCGCCACTCCAGACTTGGTATATACATTACAGCCGTTAAACGTCCTCAGCGTCTTCTTTTGGACACACGCAAGTCTTGAAATGCTTCTGTGTGTACGAGATTTGTTTGAGGAACGAAGCCGGCTTTGCTTCCGACTGGACGGGGCCTCAATACCTTTACAAGCAAACTGACAAGACAACAAGAAACACCTGTGGTAGGAGGGAGCTGTTAACACAAAGGCAGACAAGAACAGGTGGAAGCAAAACCTAATGAGCAAGACATGAAAAAGACACACAAGGAAACAAGACACAACATGAAAAACTAAATGTCATCTCTAAACAAAAAAACAAATCATGACGATATCATTAAAATAGTCAAAATATTATACTTGAGGAAAATATGATGTTATTCTGATTGCTGTCAAAATACTACTACTACTAGTAGTAGTATTAATAATAATAATAATAATAATAACAATAATAATAATAATAATAATAATAATAATAATAAATACATTGGACCAAAGACTTAAATAAATGCCTCTGTGGCCGCTAGTGTAGATAAACAAAATAGCAAAAGAAAAGCCTTAACAACATACAGTACTCTGTGGTTAATTAAGTGACGAAATAAGCTCGGAAATCCCCTGAATCAAATCAAGCACTGCGCAAGCACGCACGCACGCACGCACGCACACAAACACACACACACGTACGCACACACACGCGCACACACACCAGTGGCTGCATAAGGAGGCCTTAATGCAGTCACACATCTTTAATGAAATCATGTGAATTAAAGTCTTAGATCTTTGCTTTTATGAGTATGCCTCAGGTGGCCGATGCACCAGGAAGTCAAAGGAAATAGAACAGTGCCTCTGTGTGCCACCACATGCCTACGAGGAAACAGGGAAAACAGTTCACGATGATGCACTTATTCCTTGATGTTGCAATATAGTCTGCATTTCGGTGTATTTTTCATGTGATTATGTCTAATATTCTAATCACTTAAATGGAAATTACACTTTGCGATTTGACTTTTCTTTACATTTATATTTGTCTTAGAGCATGATTCAAAAGTGGGTCACAGGGCTTTCTGAGTGGGATGTGCACGTCTGTTCCAATTGACAGAGCTTGTGGCTCTTATGGGGGATGCTGTTTACTTCTGTCTCTTCATAATTCTCAGTCCTGTGATTATTATTATATATATATATACATAAATATATATATATATATATATATATATATATATATACATAAATATATATATATATATATATATATATATATACATAAATATATATATATATATATATATATATATATATATATATATACATAAACAGTCTGTGGTTCAGTCAGTTCATCGCTGAGTCACAATGAGTGCCATTTTCCCAAAGACCTTTTGAGGAAAAGAAGAATATAATTTCAAGCAGTCGTCTTACTGAAGTAATCATCACGAAAACGGGGAAGAATTTCGTCCGTCACTTTCAAGCCAGGATGTACGAGAAACATGAATGTCTAGCTGGCTGTCCACAGGTTAGCAAACTTGAGTGTTGGTTGAAACCTCTTGCGGCTCCGCTGCAGGAACATTTTTTCCTCTTCCGGTCCACGATGTTTCGTGGTATTTTTGTGGTCATGAGTGGTGGATGCGGGCTGTGTGAGCGCTCCACCCCGATTGGTGGACCTGGTGCCCGACTCTGTCCACCAATCAGGGCAAGGGAGGAGTGCTTGCCGTACTTGCTTCAGGTGCGGGACATGAGTGGCCACAGCTTGGTGGTCAGGTTGGGAGTGGTTTGGCTGTTTGTGTGTGTTTTCGTGTTTGTTCCGCTGTCCTTTTGTCTCAGTGCAATTCAGACATAAGTTCGTCCATTCATTCATCAACCCATTATTCATTCGACTTTGCACTCGGGCAGTTCGGAAGGCCGGGAGAGTGGCCCGACATACGGGAGCGTTCTCATGTGTGGCCCCACTCGTGTGTCGTTCCACCAATATGTCCACCCGTTTGGTAACGGTGTGCCCTTTTTTCCACCACTTCCCTTTTCCTTGTGTGCTACCGCATGCCATAACATAATTTTGTGCCACCCGGCATGTAACACTTGAGCCCACTTCATGGGCACGAGCCCGTTCAAAAGACTGTAAATTCCACAGTGGTATGAAATAATAATTATGTAATATTTAATTTTAAAATTAATAATAAAATAATCCCCACATTTTTAGCGAGCGCTAAAAAATAAATATAATCTCAAAACAAAAATCTGGGAACCAAATAGGAGATTTAAAAAAAGAACAAGATCCTGACAAGGAATAAAAATGACTTGTGAACATTTCTTAACAATAGGCTAACATTCTGTGCAGCCAAATGGATAAATACAGTATAAAATTAAGTGCATCTTAACCATAACATTGAGCTATTATAAAATATAACTGGATTTCAATCATCCTCTTCTTCCTCTTCCTGATCATCATCCATATTTGTATGGATTTCATCAGGTGCTAAATCATCCTCATGTTTCCTCTTCAGCCAAGATATCGACAAGGGCTTTGGGGTTGACATCACCCTCAAACCATAGTGGTTCTAACTTGCTAGTCTATGTGTTCATGTGAAATACATGATCAAGAGGGGATGGGATATCTGGATAGCGCTCATGAGCCCTTTTCCGGACACATACAGTGCCTTGCAAAAGTATTCACCCCCCTCGAGTTTTTCAACATTTTGGCACAGTACAACCACAAAGTAATATATTTCACTGACATTTTATGTGAAAGCTAAACACAAAGTAGCACAAGCATGAAGTAAAACAAACTGTATATCTTATTTCAAACTTATTTTACAACAACAACAACACCCCTGAAAAGTAAGGTGTGCATAAGTATTTGTCCTCCCTGAATTAATAGTTTGCCGAACCCCGGCAAACTATTAATTAATTGACAGCTTCAAGTCTTTTGGGGTATGTCTAGATCAGTTTTGCACATCAGGAGACTGAAATTTTGCCCATTCCTCTTTGCAAAACATCTCCAGCTCAGCTAGGTTAGATGAAGAAACCACAATCTTGAGACCGCTCCACAGATTTTCTATAGGATTTAGATCAGGAATTTGACTGGACCACTAGCATATTGATGCCCTTAAAACATTTTTTTTTTTTTTTTAACCATTCCATTGTCACTTTAGCTGTATGCTTCGGGTCATTGTCTTGCTGCAAGGTGAGCCTTCATCCCAGTCTCGGGTATTTTGCAGACCCCAACAAGTTCTCTTACAAGATTGCCCTGTATTTGGCCTCAACCATCTTCCCTTCTACTCACACCAGCTTCCCTGTCCCTGCAGAAGAAAAACACCCCCAGAGCATGATGCTCCCACACAACAAAATCAGAAGTGTTAATTAAACTCCTATAGAGTTAAATTTAACACTTCAAAAGTGCTTATATTGGTCCACTCTACAAATAGTTAAAACATCACTTTAAAAAGTGTTAGTTAAGTGAGAGTTAAAACAACTCTGATGGTAGTTAAAATTTAACACGAGTCAACAACGGGTCAGTGTTGATTTTACACTACACTAGTGTTTAGTGTTAAAGTATTACACTATTTAGTGTTGTATTTTTTGACACTCTAAAACGAGTTGCTAAATATTTAACTCTTTTAGAGAGTGAAATAATTACTGCAGTGTCATTTTAAACTCCCAATTGTTTCCCACATGCTCTCATACATTCTATTAAAAACACACACATTTGTATTTAAATACAATATTTATTAACAACTCTACCACATAATGCATTAACTTTACAATAACACATCCCATCATTGGCCAACCAATCCTCAAGCACAGGTTATAATATGACAATGTGGTACAATATATGATTTTTCATCCATCTCATTAGAACACAGTCTGTCATGGGGTTTGTAATAAATCAGCTTATCAATGCAGCACACAAAAAAAGAAACCTGCTCTTTCCTTGACACAATATGCGTTAAAGTGGTCATCAGAATAAAGGGTGTCAACTCCAGAAGTCACAAAAAAACTTGATCATCAATTAAGATTATATTTGCAATCTTTCCAAAAACAGGAATTTCCATGTGTGTCCTTATACAAACAAACATACCAATCTGATATTCAGTTCCATATGTCTTAATCCAATTAGTTGTTGACACATCACAGTTTGCATTCATATTTAACAATGCACTCAAATTTTCACCACCCTGCAAGCTATCGATCATTTCCTTTCGTACCGGGCCAAACCCAAATCTCTGAAAATTAAAATTCTACCAGTGGTAAGCCAGCTGTCTCTGGTGTTGTTTCACCAATGATTTGGTGATATTTTTTTAAATTCTTCACACATCTTTAAAAAAAATTATGTTTGGCCTCAAACCTCATGCACACATATGTGAAGTAGCGGACCTATTTTACGAATACACCTGGGATAATGTATCATAAAATGATGTTTAGGCAGAAGTTATTTTTTTAGGAAACAGAGATCTGAATAGCTTGTGGTGGTCACTTATCAAATGCTTTAAATAGTAAGTCATACCATTAGTGACAATGGGTGAAAAAAGCACATTCACTATTTGAATCAAGAGAAGTAGCAGGTTCCAATAAGTGTTATTTCTTTCAATAACATCCCCCAAAATAAGGGGAGCATTACGCAGCAAACACCATGACTGAATGGCATTTAATCCAAGATCTTTGCTACCTTCATCCATTTCATCCATCCAGGGCTGTCCTGGTTCAGATCTCTCAAGGAATGTCTGCACACTGGCTCCAATCTGCAACACAGATGAGAAAATATATTTAAATTTACCCAAATTTTAATACAGCTAAAATTAAAGTCCATCGAATGACTGCTTACCCTCAGATATCTCACTACATGGCTGATCGCTTGGAAGGAGCTGATTTTAGCGCTCTTCTTGTGACCTTTTGAAGTTAGGGGAAGGAGGTGAACCAACAGAAGAATGCTTGACAGATCACTGTCCCAACCTAGTGTCAAAGTTGACGAATAAGACAGTTTCAAATACTTTCATCTTAAAATTTCAATAAATAAATACAAATTGTATGAAGAAAATACATGTTTCAAAAGACAGAATGAGCCACAGTTACTAGATTCATCCGGTCTATCCTGTGCAGCCAAGAGTTCATCAACATGCTCATTGGAAACCAGGTTCTTGCAATTTGCCAGGACCCTAGGCTTGAAGTATGTGGACCATTTTGCCAGCAACCTGCCAGAAATCTCTGCTCCAAACATCATGGTGAAGTCCTGGTCAATCTACAAACACAAAGACCCAATTTGAGCCAACCCAGAGAATAGTTAATACTACAGTAATTATAATAGTTAATGAATGTCCCACTGAATATATCTTGTTCACTTCAAAATTCTTCAACCAAACATTTCATCCTCACCAGGCCAGGTATGTCCAGGAATTGGGGAAAAACATCCAAAACTGTTGAAGAGTCTTGCTGGTCATGAACCAGTGCCTGGCGGTATTGAAATGTTGCCCTCATCTTCTCTTTGATGACAGATACATCAGTTGAATGCTTCAGTAAAGAGATTGCTTCATAACATTCATCTCCATTCAGTTGCTCATCAATCAGGACCAATTCCCTCTTGGCACTTGGACCACTTGGACCGAAAGTGCTGGTTGAGCATCTCTGGGACTGGGCAGTATTGCGCTGGACAGTCTTTATTCTCCAGGCCAAATAGCCAGATCCACTCTGCGCATCATAGTAGTGTTCCTGTGAAAATCCAACATGAGAAACATGAAATAGCAGCACAGAAGACAAACTGGAGAAAATGAGATGATTAACCAAAAAAATTACATAATTGCAATAAGAAAACTTACATATCCATTTTTTGAGAATGGATCTTTGAGGTTGGGAATTAAAGTGATGATGCCAAGTGCATACTTTGTTCGTACATAGGCTGGTGGGATCCTCCTTAAAAAACAGAAAATATATTTTATGAGCAGTTAAATAATTTGTTAAAATGTTTTAAAATTTGGTAAATTTTTCAAACCCATCAGCTTATGTTGATTAGAGAACGATATAGGCCGGGCCAATTATCAGTGCCAATATTCAGCATTTTGAAGAATATTTGCATTAACGTCAAAAAAACTTAACGAGACAACGAGTAGCTTAATTTTACATTTACAAAAAAAACGAGGCAGAACGAACCGGCTGTAACTTCCCAAAACAAAAGTCCCGACTGTCATGTTTTGGGTTCTGTTTCCCTTGTGTGTCTCCCTTGGTCTTGTTTAAGTGTGATCCTGCCCTTCCTTGTGTGATCCAATCAGTGCCCTCAGCCACTTGTGTCTTGCCCCAGGTGTGTCTTGTTGTGTCGTTAGTCTGTGTATTTAGTCTGCGGTCTCCTCTATCTGTGTCGGTTCATTGTTGTTTTTCCCCCTGTGATGCTGCCCGTTTTTGCCTTGGATTTTTCCCCCCATGTCATGCTGCCTGTTTTTGCCTTGGATTTTCCCCCATGTCATGCTGCCTGTTTTGCCTTGTTTTCTCCATGTTATATTTTTCCTTGCAATTTAGATCTCGCCTTTTGTTTTGTAGAAATTAAAATCCCTTTTTTAATCGAACCTCTGCCTCCTTGCCCTGTCTTCCCGCATTTGGGTCCTCAAGCTCCCCCTTCTTGACAGAATGAACCGACCAAGATCAGACCCAGCGGGAAGCTCCCGTTGCCGACCGGCACGCTGTCGGTCGGCTCGAAAGCACCGTCAGCCTGCCACCCAATCCCATTCCCTCCATGTAAGTTATTTTTCTCTGGCTGGTTCCACCTTGTCCTCTGTTCCCCATTCACCCGATCTCCTTAGTTCACTTAAGTCCCTGCCCTACGACACCATTTTGTCACCCCATTGTTTCATAGACACAGACTTCACCGATGATGATGATGAAGAAGGCTGTTTTTTGGTTAATGCACTTACAGATTCCAGTTCCGATTTAGACACAGATTTGGATTTTTTCACCAGCATAAACCCTTACATGTTTTTGTTTGCGGATTATTTTAACAACGGGTCATGTCACCCCCCCGTCACCTCGGTCCCCGACAAGTTCATCACTCCGGTCCCCATCTTGTGCACCTCATAGCCCCACATTACCGCCACGTGAAGACTTAGTCCCCACTTCACCTGGTTCCTTACCCAATCCCGTTTCTTCTCGTCACGTTCCTTCAGTCTCAGTATCCTCGGTTTCTAGTATCCCTGCTGCTCCTCACTCCCCATGGTGGCAGGCTGATGTGGCCCCAGTTCCTGCTCTCAAGTCTACCTCAGCCACGCCACCCCAAGCCATGTTCACCCAGCTACCGCCAAGCCAAGCACCGCCAAGCCAAGCACATGTCCCCGATCTGTCAAGAAGGGGGAGCTTGAGGACCCAAATGCGGGAAGACAGGGCAAGGAGGAAGAGGTTCAATCAAAAAAGGGATTTTAATTTCTACAAAACAAAAGGTGAGATCTAAATTGCAAGGAAAAACATAACATGGAGAAAACAACAAGGGAAAACAGGCAGCATGATATGGGGGGGAAATCCAAGGCAAAAACGGGCAGCATGACGGGGGGAAATTCAAGGCAAAAACGGGCAGCATCACAGGGGGAAAAACAACAATGAACCGACACAGACAGAGGGGAGACAGCAGACTAAATACACAGACTAACGACACAACAAGACACACCTGGGGCAAGACACAAGTGGCTGAGGGCACTGATTGGATCACACGAGGAAGGGCAGGATCACACTTAAACAAGACCAAGGGAGACACACAAGGAAAACAGAACCCAAAACATGACACCGACTTGGAGACAGGAGAGCGCTGCTAAGCTAACACTTGCTAATTATCATTAACATCAACTGCCAACACTAATAAATGCTGGGTGCAAACATTAGTAGTTTTGTATTAAATACACGTATAAATTAAGATTTACTTACATGTGGGGGTTGTAATCACAGGTCTATCGATGTCTGCTGCTCACATCAAGTTGAAGCACAGGAGAATGAGAAAATTATATTCTTCCAATGGCAACTGGCAAACAATTCAGTAATGTGAAATGCCGCCAGAAATATGCTGAGTTCCCGCCTCAAACATGCACCAGTGGACTTCTGGGAAAAGCACTGGCCGTGAACACTTTTTTTGAGTAAAATGAACATTCTAGAAGGTATTGGAACATCTGACAATTGACTCTCTGAATCAACACTCACACTTTCTGAGGAAATGTCATGTTGGAGTTAAATTAAACTTAACAAGAGTTGAATTGACTCTAAATTTGTATTATCACCTATAACACTGACAATTTAACACTTTTGATTTTGCTGTGCACCATCATTTTTGGCAGTGGGGAGGATGTATTGAGACTGAAGAGCAGTGTTTTTCTTACACAAAACATAGCGTTTGAAATGTAGGCCAAAAAGTTCAATTTTGGTCTCATATGACCAGCGCACCTTCTTCCACTTGTCAACGGTGTCTCCTAAATGGCTCCTGGCAAACTGTTTGGGTTCAAATGCCAAGTTATTAAAGGTTACTATAGCATCATCAGTTTTGTTAGCGCGTCGTTTATTTTAGTTGGTTCGACCATATCACTACCTATCGGCTCTATCGCACCACAGGAACTTCAGTCCTGTAAGTTATTTTATCATATTGTATATTGATGTTTTAGTGGACTCAAAACAGGAGAAAATGGCAGAGACTGACTGTGCAGCTTCAACCATCTCGACTATCAACAACTAATGACGGTTTCCCTTCATTCCATATGGGCAGGTCGTATGCTGAGCAGTGGGTGTGAATTAATCAGTCGTGCTTGAAATTGGCTTCATTTGCATAGTGTATGCCCAGCTTTAATCTCACCGGCTGTTGATCTGGACCCTTTAAAGAAAACTGTCAAACTGGCAGTCTCTCTGTCTGGAAGGACTTGGATTTTGGAACTGGAGGATCACAGTTCAAGTCCTACTGTGTGAAAAAAATCATATGCAACTATTGGTTGGTGAGGTTTTAGTCTTCCTCCTGAATACTGTCAAGGTGCCCTTTTTCCCACCATTTGTGCTCCCTATCACTCTGACATCTCTCCTTGATTGCCCGCATGTAGGTGGTCTGGTTCTCTGTGTGGTGTGCATATACAGCAGATTGTACATCTATATGGAACCAGCCAACCATTGCTTATCATGATAAGAATAAATTATGAACAATTAAAAATATATCATGGTTTCTACCCACTAACTGCCCAATGAGATCAACAAAAAGTAAGTTACATTACATCTATCTGTACAGTGTTATCTTGACAAGGAATGTTGCTGAAATGCAAGTAGCAAAAAAACAACTGGAAACACTGAGAAAAAGCCTTAAAATCAGTTCTTGTTTTGACTTTCCACAACCGTCAGTGTAAAACTAGGCAAATTGATTTGTAATATTGCACAACTGTGTTCTTTCAAATTCAGCAACCTTGCAAGGTTAAATTTCCCGTGCATTTCAAACAATTCCTTTGTACTGTAGATAAAGCAGGTAGTGGCATCTTATTGATACAGCCCTGCACGTCTAAAGAAAAAGTTGGAGAGTGTGTTGTTAGACTTGAAAAAAAAAAAGTTCTGTATGAACAAAATCAAGTGCTTTGAGCAGGGCAATCGAAAGGATACTTTCTGGGCCGTAAAGCATACAATTGAGGCACTATTCCACATTTGCAGGAATCTGTTTGAAAAAAAAAATACAGGTGGCTTCATTGGTGGCTTTGACTTACATGCAGGACAACACTATCATCAATTGTTGTCTGAGGGAAAAAAAGTCATTAAAGGTATACTTGACTCATTTTGCCATTTTCAGCAATAAAAAGTTAATGTTTTGTATATAGTTAATTCATTCAAATTAAATACTTGACTTTAGTCATTTTCAGCAGTAAGAAGTTAATATTTTTTCTAGATAACTTCATTACTTTTCATGTACAATTAATACTTTTAAAAACACATTTTGCCACTTACTGTCGACTGAAAATGACATCACAGGTGCTCAGAGTAACGACCTCTCAAGTAACGACCAATCACCTGTATTCTGGGTTTGGTCATTACCTGACCCCTAAGCCCACGTGATGTCCTTTTCAGTATAAATGTTTTTTTTTGGGGGGGGGGGGGGGGGGGTTAGCTTTTAATTGGCACGACTGCTGAAGAGCTGATCGGAAACAGGAGAGAGAAGGAATGACCTGTAGGAAAGGAATCGAACCGGGGTCGCCTGCTCCGAGGACGAGCCTCTACACATGGTGCGGATGCTCAACGCAGTGAGCTAACCATCGCAAATGTGGTTTAAAGCAGCACACCCAGTCCACAAAAGATGCTCCTTCCCACAGCAGCTCATTCTATGCTCATCATCTACAAACATGTGTCAACTATTGAACCAGAAAAAAGAACAGCATTTATTAAAAATATTATATACTACCCTACAATGTACAACAACTATAATGGGAAGGAATTGATATTTGCTAATCATAAGATAAAGTATGGGAATTCCCACTTATTTAAGAATTTTTGGGGTTAAGGTTTATTTATTTATTTATAATTGAATGGGTATCAATTATTCACAGATATTTGTTATTTTTAGGCTGGACCGTTCCTACCCCCACGAATAGCGGGCTCATTGCAGTTGTTGGGAAATTACTGAAATAGACTACATTGGATTTAAAAAAATTGAAGATTGCTGTTTAAATTCTGTATTGAGTATAATCAGAGTGGAGAATTATTCTTGAAATCTTGGTTACATTAAGCCATTCCTTTTATTAGCCAGGCTAGGAAGCCAGACGACGCAGCAGGAGAAAATTTGGATGCAAAAACAAATGTAATGTGTGTATTGGTAAATAAGTAAGTAAGTAAGTAAGTAAGTAAGTAAGTAAGTAAGTAAGTAAGTAAGCTTTATTTATGTAGCGCTTTTCACTGACAGAAGTCACAAAGCACTTCACAAAAAGAGGACAGCCTCTCATACAAAGCTATATAAAATACAATGCCATAAAACAGAAACATGTATTTATACTTTATATATAGACACACATGTATATGTACAGTATCTACAGCATAAATATAAAAAGCAGTGAGGCAAAAAAAAGTATAAAATACAATAAGGTTTAGTAAAATACAATAAAAGTATATTAGAAAGTTTTTTAAAATGTTTATTTTTGTATTTTATTTTTGTCTCTACACAATCCAGGGAACGCAGAGGGAGTTCATTCCAGAGACATGAAGCTACTGCTTTAAAAGATCTGTCCCCTTGCGTTTTATAACGCGTCCGAGGGACCATGAGCGGGGTCTGGTTTGCAGACCTCAGGCTCCGCGTGGATGTGTACGGCTGGATATGGCCAGTAATATAACATGGCCTGTCCAGAAAGTCAAGACCAGGATTTTAAAATGTATTCTAAAAGTGACAGGGAGCCAATGCAGTGTCTTTAAGATCGGCGTGATATGGGCTCTCCTGTTGGTGCCCATTGATTTTGAAGGCGGCTGCCACCTTGCCTGTCGCTGCAATTATTTGATTCTCATTGAAAGTCACATATAATTTTTACCTGAAACCAATCAATCGTGGGGTGTCGATTGTTGTTGATAGTCAGCTGCACGCGATCTGGTGTGGCTGCCACTTTTAAAAGAGGACACATAATAGTTAATGTAACAGGAATGTTGAATGATAATAAGTAATAAGTAGTTTTGGCAGCACCTGTCGTAGGCTTAAAATGTGGTTCATAGGTTTAGGCTGGTAGGTGTATGCCCTCTCTGCAATGGAAATGGCTAATTCTCCAATAGCTAAATGAACTATATGCGGAGTAATGCTTCATGCCCATTCGTGTTCTATTGCTGGAAGGATTTTGTAGGAAAGCGCAAGCACATCAACAAAGCTTTGTTATGCCTAAGGAGTTATGCCTTTCGGCAATCATGAAATAAAACCAGCCAGTTACTTAATGTGTCAATATTCTAAATCAGCAAAGAATACACTAATTATCCACATGAAAATAAAAGACTGTCCCGAGTTTTTGCTTAGCAATTGTAACATAAATGGTTAGATATTGCACCTGATCACCAGAGAAGGAAAATTTATTTAATTCCCATACAACACTGATGTTAGGTAGGAAATGTGTGAGTTTTAGCTAACTGGCAAGTTATATGCGTGTGTCATTCATATGTCCAGTTGAACTTGCTAGCTGATAGAAAGTTTTCCTTATTGGTGAATAAAACATTGGCAGGCACAAATTCATCCCCTCCCACCCCCGTCTTTTTGTGCTCCTCCCCATGATGCAAAACGTTTTACAGTACCACTGTGGTCAATTACAGTAAAGTGTGACAGTGCTGGATTCTTTTTTTTATTTTTGCTCCCATGGGCTATTGCGTTTTTACAATAATATACTGTATTAAAAAAAAGAATAATACATAATACTTAAAAAATGAAAGTAGGTTAGCCCAACATTGTCCTCATAACCCTTTTCGATACATCAATCATTCAGAAGGATTTCAAAGTATGTGATGCATGTGAGAAAGTGTCTTTTCCCTTCTGTGTCAATATTTTGTCAGCAACTGCAAAGAGGGGAAGAAGCCCAATGGGACTCTTATGTATAGTGTTATTTCATGTTTTGCAAAGTGAGTGGGGCCTCTATCTTACTATTTCTACATCATTGGAACAGGGAGTCAAGAAGAAGCCATTGCCGTAGATGTACAGTTTATTCGCTGACTTACAGTAATGACTTAGTGGACAATTTAGTGTTTTTTTCTTCTCTGTAGTTGGTCTCACGTTGCACTTTTCTTTTCGGGTGTAATTGTATGTGAAAGTTGAACGTCTTAAATTGTCTCAATGATTGTCCAAAAGAAACAAATGAACAAATAAAAACAACAACAAAACACTTTGCATTAACAAGAGACTGTGACCGTATGAGAAGAAATGAACTGGAGCTCATAAGATTTGTTAATGGCATGTAGTGTTATTTTGATGTGTCATATTTGGATGAAAATACACCACTCACAAGTTTCAGTATGTTAAATTCCATCACAATCACTATAAAAGACAATTTCCAACACTTTATGGACATAGATTAGGTAGTTGTCAATGATATTTAATTTGCAATGGCAACTTATTGAATGTTTCTCCTAAAAGTAGGTTTGGGATGAAAGATGCAAACACACACACACACACAAACATCATGCATGCACAAAGTCAGCGCGTAAGCCACAAACACTCCTTTAATGATGCTGTGAAGTTTCCTCCCAGATGCCCTAGTTATCACAGAGAGCTGGTACATGGCCCTAGTCTTTGGGGACAGAAGATTCCCCTGAAGTGGGTGAAGGAGGATGGTAGACGTCCCTGGAGGCAGCAAGGAGACGCACATCAGCACTCTCATGGGGGAGCACTTCAGGACCTTGTTTTCTTCTTTGTTGTGCTTCCTTTCCCACAGATCAAAATAAAACAAGACAACAACTCAGAACATCTGGAAACATAAAACAGAAGAAGTGCTTGTGAAGTCATTAGTTAGGCTACTTCAGGTTGTAAGGGCTGCTCTTGGCTCTTTCATTTTCTTGATAAAGCATCTATAACACACAGCTCTGTTTGTCATAGATGCTTTGTCAGTTCTGTTTCAGTTTGCTAACAAGGTATTGCATACAAAAACACATTTGAAATATCTGTATTGCTTTAAGTTTTACAGGGCTCAACACAGATGGGCCCTCTGTGAAATATCCATTTATTTGTGAACACACTAAATATGTTCTAATTTTTAATGGATACCAGTGTTTCTTCACCTTTTTGGAGATACTGAGCCACACTGAACCCATGCGCATGCACTGAACCCTTCTTTATTGAAAAATAAAATATGATTATTTTCAAATTCAAGATATAGGCATAGGGTTTACTGGTGAACAAAATGAACAAGGAGAATAACCTTTTCATCAAATCTGGCTCTCTTTACCTTACATTCAGAAAGGGCTGTGTCCTTGTATTCCCCATCTCCATGCATCTTAAGGAAGTGTTTAGTTTTGCTAGATAGCTAGTTGTGCTGGTCCAGAATTGCTCAACTTGGCATTGTTAACTATGCAGTTAGGATGCTGACCCCCATCACTCATCTCTAACCATCACTTTTTACTTGAAAGGAGCATTGTGAACTTGGTCACTTACTCACAACTGCCACCTCTGGCATAAAATTGTAAAGCCCGTGCATGGCGCAACTCAACACCCCCCAAGAAACGGGTCGCACACTAAACACTGATAGGTGCAGTCTTTGTTAAAAAAAAAAAAAATATATATATATATATATACTGTATTAGTGGTGCAACGGATCACAAAAGTTACGGTTCGGATCGGATCACGGATTTGAGTCACGGATCGGATCGTTTTTCGGGTTTTCATTTATTTTGTAAAGCGCTTTTTCTATTAAATTTAAATAAACATCAATTCAAAATGTCTAACATAGCAATGTAGGATTTAGTGTCTTCATTTATTTTGCAAAACACCTTTTCCTATTAAATTAAAATAAATAAATGTAATATGTCTAATACAGCCATTTAGGATTTAGGAACACAAAGCAATTATAAGGCAGAAAACATTCTTATTTTTACATGGTTCATGTGTAAAATAACAAGGTATTAATGGCTTAAAGTTAAGTTTCTATAATCTAAACAGCTAAGTTTGACATATTCAGTTGAATGTTTTTCTTTTTTAATGGGCAGAAGTGTTTTGTAAAATAAAGACAAAGTTCTATTTATCTTTCATCTCTAACATGGAGAGTGAATTACAAAGTAGCCTTGGTCCAGAATATTGAAAAATTATTAAAGTAAGCCAGGTACCAGCTGTCAAACTTACCCCAGCCGGCAGCCAAGACATTCGATGGTCATGCTAACAGGTAGCCGCTAGCCACTTATGTCGGAGACTTCTGCCGTTTTATACAATGACGGCGTAATTAATTAGCGGTTTCTTAGCGTCCTTAATTAGCGATTGAACATGAGTTTGAGATAGTGTTGTGTTGATGTTGGTTGCAACTACAATTTCAATCAAAGTAACGCCTAAAATGGAAATCAAGTTAGCTATCACGCCACGACGTGGGTCAACTTCGAGGTAAAAGTGTACTAAGGCTATCTGCATTGCCGTCAATATATTACTGTATTTAGTCAACTTTATTCTGAAGTTAGGTTTATCCTGTTACGTTGAGTATGTTTCAGCTTTCTTGACATGTCAGAATGTTCCCGATTGAGAATACAAACTTTGTTTTTGTTTTTTCACCCCCATCGACCTATCTGCGGATCGGGCGTGACCAGAACCGTGGGGCCTGATCAGAACCGTCCACGGATCAATGATGATCCGTTGCACTACTAATATATATATTAGAGCTGTAAACGATTAGATTTTTAAATCAGATTAATCACATCTTAGAATTTTGATTAATCGTGATTAATTGCTGAATTCAAAAGGCTTTTTTATCAAAAAAATGTGCCCGCCAAATTTAAAGAGCACTTGTTATGTGTTAATTATTTCTACATTTAATGTTCTAAGAAAATCTTCAACATTGTTTGACCTACTGCACACTCTCATTCTCCTCTTTTCTAATCAGTCAATTACTTAAATAATTCAAAATGACAAAAAAATGACCCCAATATTCTGAGTGTAATACATAAACATTTATTAAATGTATTACTTTAATGCATGTAGTTATGTCTATTGCCAGACCCATCACCAGAGCTCAGGCTTAAGGGGGGCACATGAAATGCATGGGTGGGCTCAATTATTATGAATACACTACAGACAGCATTAACTTTCCCTAAATATTTGTATAAATTCACATAGCACTGCCGTGCATCTATCCATTGAATGGTGCCCGGTGACAGTATTATCATTTACAGTACTTACACATACAGTAGACGGCAACGCCGTTGCTAGTACGTTGACGCTGCAGCCATATTGGATGAGGCAAAGTGAAGCTATTTGTAAAGATGCCTTGTTCAGTTTCTCCTTGGAGATGTATTATCAAGCCACAACTCATTGGATTAATAAGGAACCATTACCTTTGATAATATTATCCCATTCTAACTCAATCTTACTAATTATTTGCCAACATTTAATGGTGAATACAATTGCCACATCCAATATGGCGGATGTGCTGACATATCGCTTCGAATGGGCCACCTGTTTGAACGGTGTCTGCAGCAGAATTAAACACAAAAAAGGAAAGCAAAATCCTACTTCATTTTAGATGCCCAAACGATATGTGGCTCCCATGGTTTATTTTTTCAATTCAAGTGGCTCTTTAGTTGCCGACACAAATGTAGTTTGTAGTATGTCCCTCCTCACTTGTCTTGTGCGCCAGCGTCCTCGCCAGCATCCTTGGAAACTTGTCTTGTACGCCAACATTGTCGCGTATAAGCCAGCGTAGGCCTACCTAACATTACTTTCAGTAAGGCTGTGATGGCTGTTGCAGATAAGACTGGCCATCAATCAAACACAATCACACCACTATTTCTTCATATTGTGACATCTTGCAAGAATGCCGCCAGCAAACGTTGTTTGGGAATGTCACCCTTTTATATGTCTTGAACAAACGGCTACCGTAGCCGACGCCAAAAACAAGAATAATTCACGAGCGGAGAGCAGTATAGCAGCAATGAACACAAGCAGCCAACACTTCAGTACCTCCTCCACCGTCAGCGAGACCTGTGTTGCGTTTACTGACATTCGGACATAAGAGTGTCTAAACAGAATGAATGAAAAATATAATAATTGAAAAGGAGAACCATTTTAGAGATCCATGCCTAAAAAATGGGGGGCACAATCATCTTGGTGGGCGGGCACAGACCCCTACGGCCCGCCCATGGCGACGGGTGTGTCTATTGCCCAAACACAACCTGTGCTACCTTAAATGTAACTATCCACTGTCAAGCTAAAGCATCATTAAATTTAATAGTGTGATTAATCTGCGTTAATACATGATTAATGCGATAATTTTTTGGGGAATAATCAATGAGTTAGTTTTAGTTTTGACAGCACTAATATATTGACTTGTGGTCATACAAATTGACAACTCTCATTAGCCATCAATCAATCACATTCACATGATATTGATCTAGTCTACTATGCCTTAAACATTTCGTTTCTGAAAAGAAACCCAAGGTTCTTTAAACTGCTGGATTTGCTCATATATTTTAAGCACTGTGAATTGAGATCCTCCAGATATCAGGCAAAACAACTGCAATAAAAGTGTGAGAAAATGTTAGGTTTTTGAAGCAAGGTATTGGATGTCACCAAACAAGAAACTGCTTGCCGAGGTCGGTTGTCATGTAGTGGTTGACTTTTGCGCTGCTAACATCGGATTGATTCCTGCTTAGTGACTGGCGGTGTCATGTCCGGGAAGATCTGGTTTTGGTTGAGGGTCCCGATTGGTCCTGAGTGGGTTCCAGCCCTTCCGCGGGTTGAGTAATCCGGGCCCTCAGCCACTTGTGCCTGGCCCCAGGTGTGGCTAGTTACCCAATTAGTGTGGGTGTATTTAGTTCCCGGGTGGTGATCAGTCGGCGTGGGATCATTGCCGCTGGTCATGGTCACCACCGGAGTTCTGTCTGTCACTTTGATTTTGTATCTTTTCAGTTTGTTGTTTAGTTAGCATTAACCAGTACCTGGTTAGTGTTTTCTGTAAAATAAAGCACGCCAGTCTCGCCCGCACTCCTGCTGTGGATCTCCTGCCTCCCTGCATTTTGGGTCCTCCACTTCACACGCCGACAGACACCACGCCGCTCCGTGACCACAGCGTAACAGGCGGAAGTGTGAATTTAAGTGTGAATGGTTGTCTTTTGTGCCCTGCCATTGACTGTTGACCAATCCAAGGTGTTATCTGCCTTTTGCCTTAAATCAGCAGGAATAGGCTCCCGCTCTGTGAAAGAAGTTCACAATATTAAAGCAGTTTTTTAAAGCAATAGAACAGTGCACGTTACTCTTCAGAGATGAACTTCCTGTCTATTTATAAATTTGATTGAAAAGTGTGTACAGACTCAGAATTTCTCAAGTCAGGGTAATACAAAATAATACAACTCTGACCGTTTCAAACAAATTAACATTACAATCTGTGTAAAGGTGCTGTATTTGGTACATCTCTTAAAGTAGATATTGTATTGAGATGCATAATGTTGTGGCTTTGTGCTTAGCATCTTAAGTAAAGTAAAACAAAGTCAGACTTCATTCACTTCCTGATGGGTTTTTTTCCACATTCAAAGGAAATTAAAGAGTGTTGAGGTTTGAATTGTTTAATTGGCATTATAGATTCTTTGTCAAGACTATTCTTAGCTATGTCATTGATTGTGAATGTCGGAAACCCATGCTCTGTAAAATGTGGTGTATTGAGCAAGCCAGTACATAAGCAACACATTTTACACATACTATTCTGCTCTCATGGGTGGGTTTGTAAGTGGTGGACCAAAACACAGGAAAGCAGGAGGAGCAAGGCGCAGGGTTTAATGAACAAAAAAATTCATTTCCCCCCAAAAAAAACGCTGAAAAGGATACTGAGAAAAAACTAAATAAAAATTACAAAGTCCTCAAAATACTCATCACTATACTGTAAGTATCATGACAAGACAAGGGGGACGTGACTTGGAACAGCAACATGATCTGACAGAGCCCGAAAGAACGAAATACAAACAAACTGGCAAGACAACAAGGCACAACTGGACAAGACGAGTGGTTGGAGGGAGTTTACACAAGGGATCCGGCTGAAGAGGACAGGTGGGAACAAAACAAAACAAAAAAAGATACAGACACCAAATGATTTTGTGAAGGCGCTATGATGCTGATGTTTTTCATTGATTTTGGAACTTCTCAAAAAAGTAACGGACGATGTATATAACGATGTATATAATTTTAGTTATGTCCCTTTTGCTTTGAACGTATATTTCTTGGTTTCGACTATCCACTTGTGACAGAATAAAGTTGTATTACTGTTTTTATTAAATGAGTGATTTTTTGTTTGTTTAGTTTTTTACATTTAAAGTCTTGAGCGTGAATCTTAAGCGTCTACACATAGACTGCCAACTACGTCGGTGCCCTGTTGCTTTAAAATTTGCTGCCGCAAGAATTGTAGATAATATCCTTTCAAAAAAGTTGATCAGAAGTAAGGTTTGGTAAAGGTGGCTTAAAGGTGGCTTACAGGCACCTTTTCTAAACATTTGTAGAATTGGAATGCTCCTATCCTCCAAGTAGTTCCGGGTCATCTCGTTCGGATAGGATAGGAAAGGAGCTGGGGCTGTGGACGGGTGGGGTGCCTGGTGGGCCTGCAGTGCCCCGTCCTGCTGCGTTGGGTTGGGGGCGCGGGCCGTGTTGGGGTGGGGGGCGCTCCTGCTCCTGGGTTTGCTCTCCGGCCGGTGGCCCTGGCGGGGCCCGGGGGTCGTCCTTTGGTGCTGTCGCGGCCTGGGGGGCCCTGAGGTGTTGCGCTTGCTCTGTCCTGGCAGGGGTCGGCGGCTCCCCTCTTTGGTGGAGATTTTCATGCATGCCAGATCCACCACAGCAGCATCTATCAAAACTCAGACACAATCTGCTTCTTCCTCAGGTCATTGAATCGGTGGAGGCTGGTGTCTGTGGATCTCACTCTGCTTCGTTTGTCCTTCCTTCCTTTCCTTAGTCTCTCCTTTGGTCTCTTGAGGTCTCCCTGATCTGTTGGAATTTAGATGTTTCTGGGGTTGGTGAAGAACTCTGGTTGGTGGCCCGGTGGGTGGTGTCTGGTCGGTGCTGGATTTCACTTTCCTTTGTTTTCTTTGGTCCTTCCTCAGGTCTCCTGACGGCGGTGTTCGGTTTAGGTGAACGGTATGGGATTTTTTTTAATAGGTTTTTGGTGAGCTAACGAATACACTCGCACGCACGCACGCACACACATACACATACTCACCCACATACAAAATAATAAAAAATAAATACAATACAATTTAAAAAAGGAGAGCAATGATGATGACATTACCGAATGAACAATACTGAGCTCTTAAAAAGGAAAAAAAAAAGGATTGGAAAGGAAATTTCTGAGACAAAAATTGTGTCACATTGCGGCTAAAGGTAGAATCCTGCCACAACCATTACCTTCTGAAATAATGTGCGCAACAACATTCAATTATTTATTATGCTTCAAATGCCAAAATTCTTATCCAGCCACAATGCACTGTAGTTAAAGCAAGCCATTTTAAACTAAAAAGAAAATATTTTCTGTATTTAGAAGTGTAAGAATTGGAACAGAGATTTTAGGTGTGAGTACAAGCACTGCTGTTCTCAGGCTTGGCTTTTTGAAATGCGACAGTACAGTGTGACTTACATAGGGTTTTTTTCTTCTTCATGATGCATTTATTTGACTGGTGCAACTGCGGAGCGACCACTCCGACGTGTCGGACAAAATATGGTACATACAAATATGAGCAAAAACAAATACTGCCAACTTTACTGTAGGAAATAAGCAAGTGAAAACAAAAGTAACCGTAACGGTGAAAATACTGCAAGTGCCTCCCATGGGGTGGAAGCCACGAACTTCCGACTTCCGGGTTTTACACTTCAGCGCCGTTTCCGGCCACTGCTGGCCGCGTTCCAACACTTGCACCCCCACCCCTGCACCCCCCAACCGTGCGCTCCTGCTCATCGGCGGGAGGGCGTCTTGGCTATCTGAAATGCTTCGGACACTGAGACACTCACTACACACTCGCAGCCTCACACTCGTCGACGGGAACGCGCAACCGAGCGGCACAAAGGCGGAAGTGCAAGTACTGGGCCCACACGTCGCAAACCGGAAACGGAAACAAAGTTGAAGGGTGAAAACCCGTAAGTCGGAAGTCCCGTCATCTCCGTGGTTAATAGTCCATTACAATATACACAAAAAAATAATAATGTGTTGGGTTTCAGCAGGCATAATGAGGGTTTGTGCTTGTACCGAGTAGATCTTCGTACCGATTAGAAAGCTTCAATCTGAACAGATAATATTATTATTGCTGTTTTTCTTTCATGTTGGCAACATAACCAACCCCACCCCCACCCCCGCTTGTAAATTATGACAACCTAACAATTACATCTCAATGTTGTCTAAATGTCTGACTACGTAGCGTTTCTCCAGGACTATTTCATAAAAGTGAACCAACACACTAGGAGTGTGAAGTCTGTGGTGTTATAAGCAAATGAGACGAGACGGTGATAATGTCCTGCTGCGGAGCCAGCTTTGGCATAACACAGCATAGCCAATCTTATTATTGTAGGGTTACACTTTTGTGAATTGAAAGAGAGAGGGAAAGTCATCCAAAACAGCGGATTTAATTGAGTGGCTTCGAATCGCTACTGCCATCTGTTGACGAAAAATTTAACTGCACACTCCCTTCTTCACATGCACAATGATGTCACATCCGCAGACAGAGGGTGGGAAATTCAAAACCAAATCCAGTCTGAAAACCATTGGCCAACGGCCAGGAGTACCCATCGTGAAAAGTTATTGTGCTTCAGTCATAAATGGTCCAATAAAGAGGCCAAATTGTTACAGAGAACAGCTTTAAAGCATCTTTAAATCATTTTGCTAATTTGCTAATTAACTTGTCACCCTGTGCAACAACAGAGCCGTCACTTTCATCATTGGGGTTACCTGCTACCCACGGGGCACCACCTTGGTAAACCCTAATTTACAGTATTGTTACTGTTGTACTGTCATGATTGTGCATGTGTTAAGAGGTAAGTAATGCTATACTAAACAAATAATAAACAAAGTACGCGCTGATTGATGCAGCCCTGGTGGAAAGGAGTACTTGGAAACTTCTACAAATTGGGGAAACCTCCAAAAGGTCAAATGCATGCCAGTAAGCAAAACTAATAATCCATCTACTTCTTGCCACTGCTGCAGGGCATATAAAAGAAAGAGATTACAATTAAAAAGATTACTTTGCTCGCTGGTGCACAGCAGCAGACTCTGCCCACCATCGATCATCAAGGAAACTGAACGATAAGGAAATCAAATGAACTTAACAAAAATTTCACTTATGCCCCAGTTTGGTCAGGGACGACCCTGGCTTTGGCAATGCAACAGTTAGCAGGCCCATTGAAAATTTCCATTGGAATTTTTTAAGTCATTTTTATAACGTACATAGTGTACACACTAATGATAATTACAGTCTAATTCAACATTAATTGTCCTTTATTATATCATTGTACCAGAATTTGCAACAGCTGTCAGGTGATTATTACATTTAAAATAATTGACAGTGCACCTTCTAATTTGAAATAATGTTTTAACAAATGCAACAATAATGGCGTATCCATTTCTTAGTAACCAAAACTGTTTTGTCTAACAATTAAAACATTTGTTATTCAAATCTCACAAACCAATATCTCAAAAATAAACATTTGTTAAATGATTCATATCAAATGTAGCATAATAAACAGATGGCATAGTCCACCAATGGCGAGATCTCACACTGTGTATAATTTGCAGCTCCAGTAACACCCTCACTTGCATGATTGCAACACGCAAGTCCTTGGAACACAAACACAAACCACAATATAAACACAGAACTATCATAAATTGTATACATTTAATCAAGGGAAACATTTTGCTGTATTTTTTTTGTAAAGCAGGACCTTCTACTGCAAAAATGTCAGCTTTAAACAACTTTCTTGCATATGATGAAGGCATGCATCCTGCTTTCAAATCACCTTCTCTGAAATGCATTTGCCTTTTGCTGTCTTCCAACCCGCTCCTGTCATCCCGCCACTCCCTCACAATTGAGCCCTGCGCCGCCATGAAAATCAAGCACTAATCCATTTGAAGCTGACAGGGTGTCATGATTACAGCGGGGACTTTCTTCTTCAAACATGTCATCGTCATCATCTATCCAGGAATACATGTCGAAACATGAAAGGTTTCCTAAGTTCAATTAGCCAATCAATTGTTTGTCAGATGAGCCAACAAAGTGCGGTCAGAATGTCTCACACACAATTGAACCCGTACAGTTCAAGTGGGAGAGAGCTGAATAATGCAGTCATTCATTCAAACAAAGGCAAGACACATTATTCAAATTATTGTTTGTGTATGTTTATCTATATGTACCCTGCAATTGGCTAGCGACCAGTACAGACCAGTACTGGGATAGGCTCCAGCATAGAAAATGGATTGATGTAGATAATCATGAATCATGTATTTCTCTAATGCAGTGGTTCCCTGGCCCTGTTCACACGGAAGCAAAGTCTGCTTTTTTCCTCAAACAAATCTTGTATAGACAGAATCGTTTCAAGACATGCGAGTGTCCAGAAGAAGACTCTGAGGACGTTTAATGGCTGTAATATATATGCCAAGACTGGAGTGGCGCTGTAGCGTAGCCACAGGGAGCTAACGGAAAGCGTAGAAGAAAAATCAGCGAAGAAGACAAACCACTGATCTGAAAGGATTACTGGATAGCCGATAGACCAAGACTTTTGAAGCCGCGAGGCTGCCATATTACTCCTCCCAAGAAACGTTTCCTGGCATACGATCCTGTACATACATTTTACAGTATCAAAATTGGAGAATATTTGCGACAGTACTTAGTAGAAACAGCATTATTTATGATGTTTTAAATTTGTTAAACATACACAAGAGGACTTTAGACATTTTACAACTTGCCTTAAATACATGTATAAATTATAAGCTTAATGATGTTTACAGGAGGAAACTTTTTTATTAAAGAATTATAACTGTAATTCAACAAAAGATGACTCTGCCAAATCTGTTATTGGGGTCTAGGAATTGAGTGATAAAAGAAAAAGGGGGTCTTCAAAGTAGTTTATATAGTAGTCTGATTGTGAGATGGGAGGAGTAAGATGGCTGCCCTGTTGCTTCAACAACTTGCACAGGCGTGTATGGGCTAGCGGCTATCCAGTAATATATACAGATCAATGAGACGAACACAGGAGAAGTGACAATGCCGGGTGATTCAAGTTTAACATCAAGCAAAATATTTTGCTGTAAAAGCAGAAGCAAGCTAAGGAGGTTGCACAAAACGAATACGACACGGCTATGGAACGTACGGAGCACGTTTTGAAATCTTTCCACTCTGGAGCCCGGTTCCAAAAAAGATCGGTTTCAAGCACTGAAACGGGGCCGCCGTGTGGACGGGGCCTTAACCTTGTTGGAGGTAGGCTACTGAACGCCACCAGTTTCCTATGCACATTCACTGAATCCTTATTTGTTGAACCCCCCCCCCCGATAAAAAAAATAATATATATTCAAGACATAGGTGTAGGGTTTACTGGTGAAGAAAATGAATAGGGAGAGTAGCCTTTTCATCAAAACTGTCTCTCTTCACCTTTAACTCAGAAAATGTTGTGTTCTTGTAGTTCTAGGTGTGCTGGACTAGAATTTTTTATCTTGGCATTGCAAATCACGTAGTTAGGATTTAACTCTATTAATAGAGCACGTTAAAGCAACCACTGCTGTTTTCTTGAGATGGAACCCAGGGGCAGCAAATACAATGAAAACAGCAGAGGCCTCAGAATTTAACCCTGCGGAACACCATACGTTCCGTTATACATGTTAATTCATATTGCACATATTTGACCGACCACTTTCTGTCTTTACTTGACAGTTAATATGAAGGGATTAGAATAATTAAAAAAACAAAAAAATGACATGACGTACCATCACAACACCCTCAAGTCGACTACTTAGCGCACCAAATTCCCAACACTACAGATAGGCCAAGCAATGTAGCGTGATCACCTGCAGCCAATGATGGCCAAGCAGAGCATATCATCACGAATCATTTGAGTCAGGTGTCTTGACCTCCGCTAAACCCAGGTTAAGAACCTTTTCCCTCATGGATGTTTGTGTGTGTGTGTGTGCACATGAAAATATAGAATCTATGATTCAATCAGTGAGTTGTGTAGATATTTGTCTATGTAATACTGGTTTCACTTTTGTTTTAAATTCTGATTGTCCTCCACTCACTCCACTGTCTTCGTAACTTATTGCCCCCAGTTTTCAATTGGACTCTTTTATCATATTTTTATTGTTCTGTGACTACCTTTGCCATTCTCTCTTAGTGTCTTTGCAGGCAAGAAATCACTGAGATGAAAGTGAGGAAGAGGAAATTCAAACACCCACAGTACCCCCCCCCCCCCCCGCTTTAGCACCAAAACATCTTATACAATCACCCTCCCCCCTTCTCTTTAGATCTTCCAACCTGCCATATCACTTTCTTGTTTTTTCTTTTAATAACAAAATTTCCGTCTTCACTTTTGCAAACGAATAGTTCAACACTGCAGTCAAAGTGAGGTTGCTGGCATGCCGCCCTGCTTGTTTACTCAGAAGTGACAATACACCAGAATATGAACTTTATACAGCAGCCCGGCATTCTGTGCAGTAGGTGTGTCAGCACCATCTGCGTTTTTAATGAGCTCTTCTGCCGTTTCTTACTGTCTCATTTACACAGGCACCTACACAGCTCCGATGCTCTCGCTATAGTAGGCTAATCAGCTTTACATCTGATTTTACATAAACGTGCACTGCACACGGCTGAAAAGTAAAACTGCTCTGTATTTTTGTATTATAGCCACTTCTAAAAAACTATTTTTAAGAAACATTAACAGCCAACCAGAGGCAAAAAGGGTCATGAAGAATACTGACCCATTTCCTAGTAGGGTGGTCGAGATGGAGAGAAAAAAACATAGATTAGAAAAGTGCCAGTGCAAGTGCTAAAGGGAAAGATACAGAGAGTTGGAAACATGTTTCGTGCAAGCCACCAGCGCACCCCTGCAGCTACCGCAGCGTGAAATGAGAAAGGCCAATTGACAGTCTATTGAGGGATTCTAGCAATACAGAGAACTGAGCACATTGCATGCTTCTTCCTAGCGCTGGCACTAAAAAGTCCAGCTTCCTAGACGTTAAACTAAGCTGGGGTGAAACACAGCGGGAGAACTGTTACCTGTGATCATGCCCACCTTCCATACCCAATTACACTGTGACTGAGCAGCCTATAAGCAACTTATGGACTGTACCTCATCTGTAACATAGACGGAAGACAGTATAAGGCCCTTGTGGACATTGGGTCCACATGCCATTAATTTGACCCTTCATGGAACCACTAGCTCCAATTCCCTAAACCACAAGGATGGAAATACCTGATGCACCACATCACCCACTGTAACCAGAGAATGAGCCAAGATGTGAGGTTGAAAGTCCCTACCAATGACTTAACTGCACCCATAAGGTTTGGTTGGCTGAAATACAAAACCCCGGCATAATCATAGTAGACCTGTTGCCCAAGTATGTTTGCCCACCGAGATTGACATCAGGGTCAGTGACCCCATCTGTCTTCAGCCTGTGCTTTGCAAAGCAGGCAAGGGCTTCGAAATGGGCAAAGGTGCGGGAAATGCTGGAGACAGAAATCAGAGATTCGTCGACAAGCCCATGGGCATCTCCAGTGGTTCTAATCCAGAAGAAGGGTGGAAGATAGTGGTTCTGTGTGGATTACTGTCACCTCAACAAAGTCACCTGGAAAAACTCCTATCCCTGGCCTTTACATCCATGACTCCCTTGCCTACATTGCAGGGTCTTGTTGGTTCAGCTCCCTTGACCTATGGAGCATAGCTGGTGGAGTTAGCACCAGAGGCATGCCCTAGGACCCATGGGCTAAGGACTGCGCAGTATAAAGTGGTGCCATTACGAGCCACTTTAAAATGCTTAGTGTACAGGGTATTTATTGGCTGACATCATGTGGAACCGCTGTGTGATCAGTCTGTGTGATCTCCTGGACAGTGCTGCAATGCTTTTAAATCCAATAGACAATTTGAGGAAACTTATCACTGCCATCTTCCAAGCTGGGCTTTGTCTTCACCTGAAAATACACCACCAGTTCAGATGAGAAACGTCCATTCTGACGCACGACATCAACAAAGATGCCGCTGTGAGGGATTGGCAACCAAACAACTGGTCGGTGAAATGTCGGCCGGTTAGGGCTGTGCAGATCGATCCCAGTATTGATAGAATCGATACTAACAGGAGTATCAGTATTGGTTCTAGTGTTGGCCCACCCTGACATTCAGGAACCTTTCATTTTGGACACTCAGGGCCACTGACATGGGCTTTGCTGACATGGGGAGCAAGGAATTATTTACTATCGCTGAGGCCTTTGGAGTCCCAAACAAACTGATGAAAACTTATGTCTGACACCCTTGAAGTCACCTGTGCATCACCTGCAGTCCAGAGCGTGAAACAACAGAAGGAAATCCCCCTTCTCAATTGTATTCATAGATGGGTGGAAGCATGCTGTAGCTGGAAAAGAAGGCCCTATATTTATAATGGCTCACCCTCAATGGCTGCAGCCATCTGCGCCACTGCCACTGAAAGAACCTGGTGGGCCAACGATAAATCCCCCAGCTTCTTGTGCTCAGGCTAGTCCACGGTTTGGTGGGAAGGACCACTTTGGCATTAACAAGACCCTCAATGTCAACCCAGCTTTCACATGCCCCCTTGTGGCAGCACCAAATGGGGTTACCTATGGAGCATATGGGTGTTGACATCATGGGCCTCTTCCTGGTTTATGGAGCAAAGAAATTGCTATGTCCTCTGTGAAGCGATACCATTTCACCAAGTGGCTCAAATCTTGTGTGATTCCAGACTGCTACCACCACCGCCAAACAACTGGTCAGTGAAATGTCTGGCGGTTAGGGCTGTGCAGATCGATCCAAGTATCGATACAATCGTTACTAACAGGAGTATCGTATTGGATCAATACCAAAGCGCCAGTATCAATATTTTAAATTTGTTCATTTATTTTGGTTTCTCATGGGTCCCTCTCACAATCCCTTTTGTAGCACACACGCATGTGCCGACCTGCCAATGATAGCGGTGGGCGGCACTGGCGGTAACAAATAATTATCTTTACAGTAAATGACATAATATGACAATGAGTCATATTATGCTTTGTTTGAGCTTTTCCAACTACTAGTTGAGCTAGGTATTGGTGTAGCTTAACATGTAAGTATCGTTTATGTAATGTGACACTACTAGAGGAACTTCGGTGGCTAACGTTACTTTGAGTGCAGAAGAGTGACGGACTAAAAATATGACGATTATTAGTACATTGCAAATTGAAAAAACAACCCAGGTATGTTTCCGTTGAGGATGTTATATTATGGCATGTTTAGAAGGCTTTGATGCAAAAAAAAAAAAAAGAAGGCTTTGATGCAGCCTCTGAACTCAAGAGAGCGCTTAAAGCAATAGTAGTTATTACAAAAACGCCCAGCAGGCAGGAGAGTAGTGGCAGGAGAGTATAAGAGATCAACCACGGCCATGTTGCAAAAAGGCTCTTTTCCCCAGTGTTTTAAACAGATTTGTGAATAATGATGAAACTTAGCTATATTCTAATGCTAATTGCTGCAAAAAGGATACAGATAGAAATATACTTTTTGCCTGATGAAAGAAGAGACTCTAATCTTTCTTTTGGTAGGTTCCATGTTTTTATAGCAATAGAACACGATATTCTGTGGGCCTTGCAAAATCAGGCAAAATCCAGTAAAAAAGCTAGGAGCGGGAAAAACAATTTTTTAATAGGACAAATGATTTAAAATACCATATGTAATTAACCTAAAAGTACATGGTATCGGTATTGCTGAAATTTGCATCAGTATTTACTTGATATCGATACCAAAATCTCAAGTATCGCACAGCTCTACTGCTGGTTGAGTCGATACACCTGTGGCAGGGTTTTTACTTTCTGGACCTGGATTTTCCACCTCTGGTCTTCCAGAGGTCTGTCGATGGCTGGACTTTAAAGAAAAAAACACACAGCACCATTGCGTCCCCAGGGTAACAGACTCTTGGAGAATTTTCACTACACCCTGGCCACCCAGCTTGTTATCCTGACCCGCCACTACCAGTGCAACTTTTACCCGTATATGTCTTTAGTGTTTTCGAAATACCCGCTGGCAGTTCAACAGTCCACAACAGCCCCCCACTACCTTTCCAGTTCCATTGTGTGGGCAGCTCTTTTGCTTTTAATATGTTGGCTATTGCTTTCTTAAATACACTTCCTCTTCGTCATGAAAGTTAAAGTGGCTCAAATACAACCAGGAATGACAAATAAAAAAAAATAAAAAAATCATGATGCTTTAATTAGCCTCCAGAGCTGCCATAGGAGGCATGAATCTTTTTATTCATAGTTCAACAAGCTTATTCATGTCTTTGCCGTTTTGTTCCTTCTTTATATTTATTATCATAGAGACAAGACGTTATCACACTGAACCAACCATACACTCTTGAACAAATTATATTATTTATATACCCGTGTAGGCTACAGAAAGATGAAACAGTGCAGATAAAGGAACGTGTATACACATATATGCATGCACGCACACACATATGTCCCCACAGACTTTGTTTTCCAAGGGGTTTTATCCATTCAACCTCTATAGTCCCTCAGAGGAATGTACATTCTTTACTCACCAATTCACTCATTGAAATAATGATCAAAAACACCAAGACTGTGTGTGCACTGTGCAGAATGTGTCTTGTGGGCATCCATTTAATGTATCCGGGCTAGCACTCGTTGTTTGCACAACATCATAAAGATATTAGCACTAAAGCAATGTGATGAAATTTCCAGCACAAGACTGCAAATCTCCCCAGTGTGTCACACTGCTTGCATGTCATCCTTCAATGCAAACTGCCCCAACACCCGACTTGGTGGATTGTGAGCACATCATAATATTCTTTACTTCGATCATTATTAATTTAGCTTGTTCGAGTGGGATCCTACTCTTAGCCACCCGGAGTTGCAATCCAGAGGATTGTGTGTAAGTGTCACCTGAAGAGCTACAAGGGGGAAAAAAAGAAAAGTATTGAAAATGGAGTGGTGTAAAACCAAGTTGAGTATCTAACTGTTGAATTGTGCTTTTGAAGGTGTGATGAAAAACTTCTGAAAGGTCAACGAATGGATGCACGTGAATTCATGCATGCACACACACAGCATGCTGGGCTCAATCATTTATTTTAAGAAACACAGCAGGATGTTGTGCAACTGTGCTTTATTGTCCATTGTTGAAAGCCCACACTTTTTAGTTTGGATAGAATGACTCAAAGAGGTATGTGAAATGTTGAGGGGGGAAAAAAAATAAATGAGAGAAAACAATGCTGCCTAACGGCTTTATATATACCATCTTCCTTCACCTTCCTGCTTTTCCACCTTCACACATTCCCTTCTTGCAGTCAAAGTTTCATTGTGCAACAATAAGACTGCTTACTCTCTCAAAAGCTGTTTAAGTGAATTTCCCTGGCTCACTGGGGAATCACCCCTCTGAGGCTTCTGAAGGCATTGAGGCAGGGAAAGAGAGTAATTACTTTTTTCCCTAAACAGAAATGGGGCACAGCATGGCGCGTGTGTATGTGTGTCCGTGCACATGCGTGTGGGTGTGTGTACAGGTTTATGAAGATGGGATTGCATGTATGATGGATCCGTTTTTGCACATGTACGTTGTTGTGCATGAAGGAAATATGTCGTGTGGTGTCTTTGCTTGAGAATGAGACATAAATACAACAGCCGCCTTGTTTTCATGCAAAGAATACTGCCTTGCAAGAACTCGAGTATGATAAGCGGACATTTGTATTATTTATGTCTTAGCCGAGTAGTTCAACTGATTGTTATAGATTATTGCATTGTTATTTTTTTCCCAAACAGAATCAAGTAGACTTTGAATTTGTTTTTATCTAAATGCAGTTTACATACATGTATGTTCACCTCTTCAAAGCTATGAGGGTGATATTTGCTGAATTGATACTAGCCAAATCATTGAATCATTTTCCAGCTCTGTAAAACTCACACGTGAATTCATATTTTATTTTTTGTTCAAGCTCTGCCTCATGCTAGCACCATAACCGGACTTACAACTCAAGCAATCGGTGAAGGTTGTAGATGTTTTACTGACTGTGGTCAAATGGTTTGTACAAGACAATCAACATTTCACGAGGAATACGTAATGATTTTGCTCGAGAACATGGACAAAGACAAAGAGGCAAATGAAAGAGAAAACACAAAGACTATTGGAGCACAGGTGAGACAGATGAGTAACCTTGCTCTGCAAGATGAATTCTCGCAGTATTTGTGAGTTCACAAACTCCGGAGAATACATCTTGTACGAAGCCCGTTGATTTCCACCGATAACCAATTTACAGAGCAAAATTGTGTTTGGGGCGTGATATGCAGCTGTGACGAAACCAGGAAGCCAGCGCCGACGCCAGGGCAAACAAACAAACCTAACATGGATGAACGGACGCTGCAATTAATTCTGTTCTTGCAGAGTTACTCACCGTTTCCTTGTTGAATGTTGAACAGCGAGAGGCGCTTTGTGCATTTTTAGCTGGTAAAGATGTGTTCGTGCTTTCCCCCCGCCTTCGACGAAAACGAAGATAACATTTTCATCCGTGGCCGTGATTGGTCAAAACAAACGTGCACAATGCCGTACAATCAGCTCGAAGTATTGTACAGAATGTTCCGCCTTTCCCGAGCAAATCACCGTGGAGAAGTCCCAGATTGATATTGTGGAGAACTCCCTTGAGTAAATCACAATATCAATCTGGCTGTTGCCAGGTTAACAGATGAGGGTGTTGATGAAAATCAAAAGGCACGTGTGTAGCCCAAAGAACGATGACTGAAAACAAGATTCAGCCTAACATAAATATAATACAAATATGACACCTCGACTCTTACGGTTATGATGAAAGAGAAAATAAAACTCAATGTCTCCTGGTTTGTTTTCAAGGGCCACTTTTTATATAGCAATGTTTTTCTTTTATCTAGTTCCTCAGATTTCCTTTTTTTTTTTTTATTGTGTAGTTAGAGTTGTGTTGTGTAGTCAGACCTAGCTTGTTGCTGTTGCTCAGGAAATGCTAAATAAATCATTTTACAGGTTGAAACAAGCTGGCCAGTGATGGTGTTGGCTAACCTACCCTCACAATGTCCATTTTTTCTTGAAAACACATTTTTAATGATGTCTGACATTCATCCTCCTGACTGTCACAGCACAGCTCAAGACTATTTACCTCTGATCAACAACAGAATAATGCATATGTCAGTCAACTAACTCCTCTGCGAAGGTGAAGACTAGAGAATATGAAATCTGATTGGTTAAAAAAAATAAGACACACAGTCATTGCTAATAGTATGTGTCAAAAGCAAACACTTGGGATTTATTCACACTGTGATTGATGTGGTAAACTTTATAGTATTTTAAAATCTCACCAGGTATCCACTTTGGGTCATGTTTGCCCATCCTGTCTCCCTTTGTTATCTCACGACTATCCTGCTTTGTCCACGGTCGTCTTAAACGGGGCTGCCGTAGCCAATAGGAAAAAATTGTGAACGTAGCATAATGCTAATCACTCTCAGCAGACCCGTTGAAAAAACATCGGAAGCAGTGTAAGCTAACCTTCAGCACCCCAGTCTGGGCATAGATAAACAGTATTGTGGATACTAGGTATGCAAAATGAAATACTGACATCTTACATGTTCGCCCATGGGCGTATATTTGCATAAAACACTTGAGAAACTTCACATCAAAATGAGGTTCCATGTCACATCACGGCCATATCAACTCAAGCTGAGCCTCATCAGTAAAGCTGGCTGCTTTAGGATCTCTGTGTTTCTTATGGAAATCCATGTGACACCAAAGCAGTCTCTGTCATAACCTTCATGTCTCAGCATCACATGGCTTTAGCTCTTACACTCAGACGTCTTAAAACCAACATTCCACACACTGAAACCAGTAAATTTTTTAGGTATTCTTGTAAATAATGTGATATAAATATGATTCACAAGAGTTGTACTAGCTGGTGGTGTGCTCGAGTATAGCTCTGAGAGCAACTGTGAAGCCTCTCAAATTTAGTTTTTTGGGCTATTTTGTGGCTTGGTACATACCTGGGTATATAAAGGAAGAGGAACCGAAGACAATATGCCACCAGTGAGACACATTACGGAGATAGCAGTTAATAAATGAGCAGGGAGGGAAGAACAAATTATCAACAAAATAAGGTACTAAGAAAACATGACAAAAGCTAGAATGGAACAGATCAATAAAATCCACAAGCTAAACTCAAAGCATTCAGCGACGGAGCTGACTGACAACCACTTTCTCCAGAAATAGCATCGTCACTATCGAGAATATGTATTCCATTAATTTGCTGTGACTGAGTTAACAGTTTGAAAACGTTACGTCATTTGAAGGTGACAAAGTTACACCCAAGCATGTAACTTGAATAAACTTTAAAATTAAAACATGTACTGTAGAAAAATCTATCTATTCATCTATTTTATATACCAAACCTCTTTTGTTACAAGACAGGCTTGAGCACACAGACAAAATGATAAACACAACTAAATTACATATAAAGTAAAAGTATTACAAAGTCACTGCACCCCCCCCCCCCCCCACCCCACACAAATAAATACAAAACAAATAAATAAATAAAGTTACTTTATAGGCCATTTACACTGGAACAACTTTGAAATGGATACATGCAGGATAATTTGTTTTCCACCGATACCGATAACCGATAACTTCCTGCTCCTCCACACCGATAACTTTTTTCTTTTTTGTGGGGAGAACTACATATATATCTGTTGTTGCTGCTTAAAAGAGTAAAGGGTCAGTGATTGCTTGTTTTGTTTAGATGGCTAACTGTCCTCATAACTTTGACTTAAGTTGAAAATATTACGTGGTGTGATAAATCATTACATTAGATGTCCCAAATTGTAGATGATAGTAAAAGTACGGATGATAATAATTAAAATAATAAACATTGTATTTTGCTTTCCTTTTTTGTTTTTAATTCTGCTGCAGACACCGTTCAAACAGGTGGCCCATTCGAAGCGATATGTCAGCGCATCCGCCATATTGGATGTGGCAATTGTATTCGCCATTAAATGTCAGCAAATAATTAGTAAGATTGAGTTAGAAAGGGATAATATAATTAAAGGTAATGGTTACTTATTAATCCAATGAGTTGTGGCTTGATGATACATCTCCGAGAAGAAACTGAACAAGGCACCTTTACAAATAGCTTCACTTTGCCTTATCCAATATGGCTGCGGCGTCAACGTACTAGCAACGGCGTTGCCATCTACTGTATGTGTATGTACTGTAAATGCTGTCTATGATAATACTGTCACCTGGCACTATACAATGCATAGATGCATGGCAGTGCTATGTGAATTTATCCAAAAATATGGGGCAAGTTAATGCTGTCTGTTGGGTATTCATAATAATTGGGCCCACCCATGTATTTCATGTGCACCCCTTAAGCCTGGGCTTTGGTGACAGGTCTGGTCAACATGATTTTAGTATGCAGCAACGAAGGTAAAAGCAGTTTCAAACAAAAAAGGCACGGCGGCTCGGTCGTGACCACTACGGCTTCTGAACATACCCGTCTGCCAAAGCTGGCTGCCTCCAACGCGGTGCCTCGGAACTCTGGGCCATCAGGTGACTGCGGGCCTCGAGGGAGCCACAGCTGTGGCTGTCATTCCATTCAGGAGAATGGAAGTCTCTGCAAGCGTGCGTTCGTGAAAACTTTTACTCCAGTTTCAACATTTATAATAAATATTGTTTTTTTGTGTCAAGCAGACTTCGACTGGTTGCGTGTGCACAAACTATATATTTTTTTCCCAGTCACCAAGTTTGACCAATGGCTAACTGTTTACTTTTTTTTCTTTCTTTTTTTTCTTTCTTTTTTTTTTCACACTCAAACTCACAAACGCGTTCTCTTAATCGGTAAGCGATCCGGCGGGACCTGCAGGAAGGCAGGCGACCGCATCACCTTGCCAACCAGAGCCCAGGCTCACGTTTACTTCTTAAGTTCTGCGCAACAAGCACCATTTTGCCTCCGACGTCATGCAGCGGAGGCTTGAGCTCTTAAAGTAACAGTAACCAGAGCAACGTTGGTGTATTTTAGGCGGCTTTCAATATCGGTCTAATTCTGAGCTATCCGGCCGATAGAAATAACATAATTTTATCCCAATATCGATCCGATAATTATCTGTCCGATAATTATATATATATATATATATATATATATATATATATATATATATGTGTGTGTGTGTGTGTGCTTCTAGCTTTATAAATAATGGAGCCAACTGGCATTATTGATCTACACCTGAGGGCACTTTTGACTCCTTAATAGATAGAATAATGTTCATTCATAGAAATCACCCTCACAAGTGAATGGGAATTATTCAGATGTAGTCTGCTAACAGGCATCATCAATGTGGCCAATCCTCAAGAGTGAATGTTCAACTGAAAGTTATTATGAATTTTTTATTTCTGAAGTACTTTCAATATGTTATACGGTGAAAGGCCGACTCCAATATTTATTTGATCGACATGTTGAAATAATAGTCTGTTGAAATGTCACATTTCCCTATTTAAAGCATTGTACCAGAACAACACTGTATTAATAGTAGCATTAACTTGTATGACACTTCCCACATCCCTATTAAGTGTAAAACTCATATTGCCTAATTTAACAAGTAAAACAAAATAATGACATTAAGAAAGAAACTAAACCCAATACGTCCAAACTTTGTTTTATTTCAAATGTGCACATCCACTTTATTAGCTGCTGTTTACTTAAATCTATGAAGTATTCATTCTAAAATGTACTTTTAAAACATTTAATCTACCTGCTTATGGGGGCTGCTATTTTTAGGTCTGTTTACTTTTGCAAGAATGCAAATTCACAATAAATACATAAATAATATATAATTGTTTAATAAGGATGCCACAATATCAACATTTTACCGTACAATATCTTCAAAGTATTGAGGTCACAGTATTATATGGTATTATTGCGGCAAAAAAAATCATCCTGTCTACAAATCTATATCGTCCTGTGTTTTTCTTTTTTTAAGACAAAAAAGGTTGTGCTTTACCTTGACTAGTTACGGCAATGACTGCCGCCTTCCTCAGAAGCTTCTCAGGAACTTCTGAGGAAGGCGGCATCTCGAATGAGATGACCAGAAGCAGACAAGACATGGAAGAGGCAAAAATGCGATCAAATCACCCAACAGGTGTTGAAGAGCATAAAGTAGGTAACAACAGAGAGCAGGGCTGGATGCAGCCGTGGTACTTTGCCCAACGAAGAGGCATGTGAGAAAACGAGACGTTCTGACTATGTGTCACTGCACAACCCGAGCTTAAATACTCAAAGACACCAGAAAAATTCATTAGAAAAAAAATTCAAAAGAATCAATAAATACTCTATTTACAAATAATCTGAATTTTCTCTCATATATTTCATGTTTCAGACTTTATAGAAATGCTGCTAAGACCTCACGTTTATTTATTTTTAACAGCTGTGGAGCAGTCACCAAAAGATGTCGCACTTGACGCCATTAACTTAAACACAAGAATGGATACCATTTGAATCATTTGAAAATATACTTCACATTATATGCAGTTCAAAGAGAAAAGTAATTTCTCAAGGAAGTATCATTTGAGTGGCAAACACACAGCACACTCTTTGATTAGTTTTGAAACTCAACTCAAAGTGAGTGACACAGAACCATGCCCCCTCCACTTAGTCATGCTCCAGCTAAGACCCGCCACTCCCTCTGCCACTTGACAAGTACTCGCTTGGCCTCCTCTCTTTCATTCCCTTCAACTGCAGAATGCCACTCCCACATGCTCTCGGTTTATTCTTATATCTCCAACCTTCCTTGACAACGGTGACCCCTTACTGCTTTATTTATCACATCCCTCATTTCCTCCCTGGCTAAGATTTGCCACACAGTACCGGGAAAGGCTAATTTTAATATGACTTGTGGATCTGGAGGGCCAGTAACTAGAGACAGACATGGAGACAAAAACAGTGATAGACATGAGTGCATGCATATGTATGAATACACACACTTATGCATAATCTCACAGAGAAAATGGAAATACACACTCATACACATAGTCAACACAAGAACACTAAGCCATTGGAGGTGCATGCATATCAAACAGAAATGATGAAGGATGTCACCGTTGATATTTGGGTACTCACAGTTTCATCAGAATGTGTCAAAGGAATTGTAAAGCTGTCTGAGATTAAGTATGCAGATTGTCAGTTACATCATGAAAGGGTTGGCAACAGGGGATGGTCAATAGAGGGCGCTACGCTGCCGCCCTACCGCTCAACAGTGTCACCTTGAATAAAATGAGAATTTTTTTATATATATATATATATATATATATATATATAATGCGAAGGGTAAATAGTACACAGTCAATGATGAGTAAAATGAAAAGCTCTAAACGAATAGCTGTTTACTAATTTTTTCCCCAAAATGTACAGGATACCCATTGACTCTTATTACAAGTTGTCCATGCACAGTAGATCCTCTTTTAATACAAGAGGTAGGAGCACGGCGGGCCATTGAATTCCAATGGCCACGTAGGAATGCACCCTCCCACCATGGAGCCAACATCACATCCGGCTACTGCTGACTGACTAGTCGGGTGGAAGTGCTTTTTAGAGTTGCATATGATTGGATTGTGTTCTCTAATGACAATTGTGTATGGCAGTCAAGCATGTCAAGTTGTATCCTTGAATTCCTATTCCAGTTTTACATCTCATTGCACCTCTGTAATTTGAAAGGCAAGTTTGCTAGCATTGGATGCTAGCGTGCTATGCAGTTTTGTAGTGCTCACTGCTACGTGTGTTGCATCCTTCTGTCATCACTACTGCTGTTGTTTAAGGTAAGACATTTTAAATATGTCTAAAATGTTTGTAATCTTGTATATGCACAACCTACTTCCAAATTCAGCAAAATTTCTGAAACGACTTCTTTGTAGTTCACGTTGTTAGAGAATCCCTACAGTAGGTGACTGGCACACACTTGCAACGGCACAAGATGTCTTCAAGAACTACAAAGATGACCATAACCAATGTCTGGCGCAACAGAAAATGGACAAAGACAAATTCAAATTCATAATGTCCCGATTGAAAGAGTTTATGAGTAGACATTTCTTGGTGAAAGTCTTGACCATAAAATATGCTGGAAGTCACATATTTCAAAATGAAATTGGCAAAAATTGTGGCCCTGATAAATAAATCTAAATATCTCCTCGATAAGAAATCGTTGTATACCATATATTGTGCTCTGGTCTTACCTCATTTAATAGATTGGGTTGAAGTTTGGGGAAATATATATTAGAGCAACACAGAAGTTTTGTGTAAAATACAAAATAAAGCAATCAGATTCTTCATTTAGCAGGCTATCGTGTTTACACAAATGCCTTGTTTCTTCAATCAAAAATGTAGGGACTTAATAGAGTTCAAGACAAATTTATTATTAAATTAAATATAAGTCTACGTCTAAGTTTAGTGTATCCCAAAAATGTTCTGTTCAAGAGAAGGAAGTTACAACCTGAGAGGAAAGATGAACCGAGCCATTTAGAACGACTTTAAAAAATGTATTAGGGGTGTGCCCAAAAATGTATTCTTATAAGAATCGCGATTCTCATTTAGTACGATTCTGAATCGAATCGCACACCCAAAATTCGAATCGTGAGACATTCAAAGATTCTCACCCCTAATGTGTATCACCAGGGCTGAAGTGGATCTATGGAATGGCCTCAAGTCTGATATTAAAACTTGTACGAACTTGAGGCAATTTAAAAAGGTATATATCAATTACTTTATACGAAAATATGCAGACGAATTAAATAGCAAATGAGCAAGAGGTGTTTAATTTTTTTTCAACAATTTTTACAATATATATATTCTGTATTCATAAATAAGTCTATTTTCTTCTTCTCAATTGTCTTAAGTTTTTCTAATATTGTACAATTACAAACGTGTATACTATTTACACAATTTGTCTTTGAGTTATCTTCAAACTATATGACCATGAACGAGTATACTGTTTGTGCCAAAAGTTTTTCTTTTTTTTGTATTATTATATTGTTTATTTGATGCCTGTTTTTCTTGTGCTACTTGTAAATAAGAACATTATTAATTTTATATAATTATGACATAAATTGTGATTGGTTTTCTGGAAATTGCCATAGTGATTAGGCAAAATCTTGTAACTCTAAACTAAGGGAGTATATTTTGATGTTTTGTTTTGTTTTAGTCCTCAGTTTGAGGTTCTGTTGTACACGAAATGTATAACCAAATAGTGGAAAATAAGGGGTAGGATTATTATAAGTTCTCTGAACTTATACCTGCTCCTTTTGAGTGCCACCGTTGTACAACTTTTGTTGTAATTGTCTTGAGTATTTTAACCTGATGTTACAAAAAAAATTAAAAATCTTTATGCATCATCCCACATTATTTACAAAAACACAAAATATGGTGAAAGAAGTAGTGTGACTGTTGTATGTCTGTAGCTAGCCAACAACAAGCAGTTAATCTTTGCTGATAGACTTAGAATAGAAAATGTGTCACTCTCTTCATTATTATTTATGCAAGCTAATGATAACTATCTCGTCAACAGATTGAAATCATTATCACTCAGATTAATTTATTGATATGTCATATACACAATTAAGCTTTCTTTTTTTCCCCCTCATCACATCTAGCAAAGACAAACTATTGATGCTGTCAGCTTTAGGGCAGACTGTAATAGGTCCATGAGGGAAAGAAAGAAGCCTCACAGCCAGAGAAAAATGTTCGGGATAGGCTTGGGGTTCTATTGAAGTTCTTTTCCATTTTAGTTCTGAGGCTGCATTTATAGTGTTCATAAAGTTGCTCAGGATAAGAAAACAGTGTCGTTGTCTGTCAAGTTGTTAAAATAACGAATATTGGCAATCTTCGGGTTTTATAAGACCCCTGGGTTACCCCTTTCATAAGCAGAATTCTAGTACATATAAACGTAATCCAAATACCTCGAATGAACGGGGCATTGTTTTTCATTGTGCGCATGCTCACAACCTGTTCTCCGTCTCCTTTTCCTCTTTTTCGCTTATTTTTATCCGCTAGGAATCTTGGCCTTTGTAGTAACGACTTGAATGTGCAGCGCCGTTTTCACGTTATATTGTGCCTCTTTGGCGGAAATGCCGCAGTTTGTGACACTTTAACTATTCATGTGAGACAGATGCGACATCACTCGTAATGCTTAAACAATGTTTATCTCTAAGCTTGCAGTGTTCAACAATACACGTCCGTGTAGGAACATTAGATGATACACACATAGTTCCGCTTTATTCAAATGAGTACAGTTCTGCGCTTCTGGCGTGTACCAACTAGAACCACACTTCTGGAGCGAGTAGGAAACCGACTACTTTATTTAGCATGGTGAGTGCTAGTGATGGCAAAATGAAGCTTCATGAAGCATTTGCGATATTTTTTGACTCCTCTAGATGGTGCTCTTGGTTTAAAGATAAAGGCAAGTGCAATGAAAATGGATTACATTTGCATTGCATCTTTGAATCATGAGTGCCATCTAGAGGAGTCAAAAATATTGCAAATGCTTCATGAAGCTTCATTTTGCCATCACTAGTGAGTGCCATGAATATAATGTATTTTATTGACCGTTTAAAGTTAGAAGTGAAAATTACATCTTTACATCGCGTTATTCCAAACGCCATGTATACGGGGGTAACTCTGTCAACTTGCGCATGTAAACGTGTTATTCCGATTGTTCCAGAAACCCGAATTCGGACCATAACCCGAATATTGCCTGCATGTAAACGTAGTCAGTGATGACCGATGTACTGTAGCCTCTTTGTTGATAATTGCCATTATCATTTACAGCATGAGGGATTAAGACATAGAAAGACATGACAAAAAGTGAATAGTAAGAGTCCTCAGTCCCTGTGGAGACAGGTGGGAGGTGCTCTTGTTTAATGGCAATTTCAGACAAAGAGATGGCCTGGTTTGTGAGTTTGGCTGGTGTGAGAAATGTCAGGTGGAGATATTTCTGAATAATTAAAAAGCTGTGTCTGCTGGGAATACAGCTTCAGTTCACATTTAAATTCAGCGAGAACAGTTGTGATTGTTTCCCCTCACCCATCTACAGAAGAGTCATTTGGCATATAACAAGAACTGGCAAGGTGTGCAAGAATGTTCTTTCACCTCTAGCAGCATGTTGCATTAATGCTTATAAATTTAACACAAGACAATTAAACAGTAAAAGCAGCCTGTTTCCCGTCTCTTTTTCTGAGGAACTTTACAGTTCTGATAAATTTGCTGTTATGGCACAGTCTATACTACTATGAGTCAGTGGGGTCACTATTTTTTACTTACAGTTCTCATTTTCACTACATCTAAACCACATTTGTAGCTACCACTTCGATACCCTTCTGATTGGATTTTGTTTGAAAAATTGGTAATACCCCTATCCTCTTCAGTTTGTTCTGGAGAAACTCCTAAGCATTTCAGAACCAAAACTGTGCTTGGTCAGATTTTGTGGAGAATGGCTGTGTCAATGAAAGCTTTCACAGGCGCTACAAATATATTTCCGTGTTTTAGGCAACACAGCTAACACATACGCATTGCTCGGCCGTGGCAGTGAAGTTGCGCGGCGTCACAGTGTAGGTGGAAGTTGACAAGAAAGTTGACAACTACAAACCAGCCATGGACCATGGCTTTGGATTGGTCAGTCCACTTCAGAGAGTTCGCTGAGCCACTGTGAGGTCGCTATGTGTGTCACCATGGAGGTGCTCTTCCAAAAGAAATAAAAAAGAAAGAAAAATAAAAGAAAAACAGGGTAAGTTTTGCTTCAACGTGACTGGGCTGTTAAGCTGCTATTAACACATCAGAGTGTACCATGGCCGGCCACAAATCTGCCAACAGCCTAAATTTCAACAGAGCCAACACTCTGTAGAGACATAGTGGCCACAAAAGACGGCCACAGATCGGCAGCTATCAATCAGAGGGAAGGTCTGTTTTCCATTTCAAACTAAGGGGAACCGCAACCCAATTGGAGCAAAGTTTATTTACATAATAATAGTTTATATACTGTATATAAATTCAAAATCATATCAATCCATATTAGTTAATATTGAAATCACAAGCCAAATTATCTTGCAAACCCAATAAAAAAACATAAAAAATATAATTGTGGCATAGGACCTTTACATTTTTTATTTATTTGTGATATGTGACCAGTAATTTTGGCGACCCTCATCTTGAAATCATACTCACCTACCTCACAACACTTCATAGTGCAAGAAATATCAAACATGCCAGATATTCGCCTGAAGGCCTCGTGAGGCAGAAAACGCAGCAAAAGTAATGCACATACAGCGAGCTATATGCTGAGCAAATGATATTGAATGATTTTTTTGCCCAGAAGAAGTGCTCCAGTGTGTGGCAGACTTAACTCATGTAATGCATGTTTTTTTATTTCGCTTTTTTGGGGGGATTATTTTATACTCCACCTGAATAGTGAAGTTTCAACAATAAAAAAATAACATGAAAACCTTAAAAAAAAGAAAAGAAAAAGATAAACCGACGTTACTGTCAAGTAAGCAGATACACAACGCAGTAAAACAGCATGTACTAATGGAATATCCAGTGTTGCAGATTATTTCAGAGGAACCCCAACAGCAGTTAACATTGAGCCACGAAGTACCGGTAGTTGCATGGATGGCCAAAGCAGAAGTGATGTTTCTGTTAACTAATGCTTTGATCTGTTGTGGTTTTCTTTAGTAACCTTTCCACTTATTTTCTTTGTCATAAACTTGTTATTGCTGACTATGAAAGCCGTAATTCTGGCAATAATCCCTTGTCACACTCTTGTGGTCGTACTTAGATCCAACCCAAATCCTCACAGTCCCATCCTGCAATTTTATCTCTCATTGAGTCATGCCATGCAGCTATGATTTAGCGTCTTAATATAATTTGCATGATCGGTTGGGAAATCAAAGACAAACAAGGGTGACCTATCCACAAGTGCTGTATTTCTCTAACAATTGGCACAGTGGTTCATAATGTCAAATTTGAGGGGTGCAAGCGGCAGTGGTGTGCGAAGCACACGACATGTCGTGGGCCAATTTAAATGCCTCCAAAAATGCATTTGTTGTGAATGGAGGTTACTCGAACTTTATGCTACACTAATCACAGCTAGAAAGGTGTGTTTGTGTAGTCGTGCAACATTGTGCGAGGGAACACAGTTGAATTGTTTGCCATTCAATGAAAGTGGTTACCCTCATCCACTTTAAGAGGTGCGTGGTCTCATCCATGAAATTGTTAACGTGCATTCAAAAAGGAACTGCAAAAAGATCCCTATTTGCAGATTATGTAAAATTGTACGCTGTGGAATTGGCACTTGGAGACCGTCTTCTACCCCGATCGTGCGTCGTTGTGAAGTTGAAAGTGACACTTTTGACATGATGTGTAAACTGTGTTAAAATTGATTCATGTTCTTATCAATTCAGTAAAAGTATTGAAATGATTCATTTGCTTGATAATAATCCTCAACAAGGATTTTAGAGACTATCTTGGGAAATTTTAGATTTTTTTTTTCTCAAATTCAAACTTTTGTTGTTGTTGAAGATGTTGGTATTAAAGAGGAGGTATTATTAAGGAGGGCCCCATGACTGTCTTTGCCTTGGGCCCCAAATACTCCCTTGTGCATGGGTTTAGACGTATTCAATAAAACCATTGTTCCAACAAATCCCTGCTTTATTCTTCAGAATAACCTTGAATGCATTGGCATTGAACGCTCCCCGTGGGGATCCACGGACTCTCTTTGTCATTTGAAGCTGTTACACAGTAAATCTGGAAAGTAGATTGCGGGGCAGTGAGCTGTGGCCGGCCGGGTCCAGAAAAGGAGCAGCAGTGGTGGGATTGACAAGGATTGGCAGTCAAATCAAACAGACAAGGGGGGAATACAAATATTGACTGGGATACAATTGGCTTGTGATCAAACCCAACGAGACAGGGTTGAACAACACATTCCAGGTAATTAGCCGGTAATGCAGTGTGTGGTGGAGGGGACAGAACAAATGATGTTATTCATGAAAAATAAAACGTTAAGTAAACTAAGCAAATAAATGTATGCAGATTCACAGCATTGGAGGGCATGAAAAGCTGTTTTCAGTAGCTGGGCATTCAGGTGACTGCTACTTTATTCAAGCATGACGCGAAAAGATATAATTGAATGTTTTGATCTCACTCGAGTTCTAAAATAACATCCAGTGATGAGTGAAAACAGGTTGAGAGACTCACTTCAAACTAAAGTATGGAAAAGTATGGAATGCAACAAAAGATGATGGCAAATGATTTTTTTGTAAGTCTGAACTTTTATTTGCACTTTATCCTAAAATGTTCATTTATTGAAAAAAGATTGAATTGTTTAGGTTTTCAATTTTAACATTAATTAAAATGTTCACGTGGAATGCTAATCATTTTTCTCCTTAAAGCTTGCATCTCTTATGCTCTCTGAACATCAATTGGAATTCTTAGTGAAAGCTGAGAAGTCATTACATGTAAACATTCATCTTTCGTTTTCTGTTTTGTATTTCCTTAGAGTGTGCATCACTTAATGCATTTGCACCGGTGCACTGCTGCTTATGTTGCTGTACAAGAAATGTCATAAGGTTCCCGAACTGTATGACGGCAGTATAATGCACTGTGTGGTTGCACACAATCATTGTTTAACCATGCTCGATGAGGGACAAGCAAATTTGGTGGTCAGAAGGGCCACAAATTGATCCATAAACGACTGTGAACATGCACTTCCAAACGCCCCTGTACAAACATGTATGAGAGTTATAACTTTTTCTAAATTAAAGCAAACATGTAGTCTATCTGACCATTCATCTATTTTCTATACCCCCCGTCCTTTTTAGAGTCACCTGTGAGCTGGAGTCTATCCCAGCTGAGTTTGGGCAAGAAGTAATATGCAGCCTGAACTGTTTAACAGTCAATCGCAGGGACAAATGTACAAATACACTCAATTGGGCACATAGTGAACTTTCAGTGATGGACATTTGAATATAAACAGTGGAGCAATCTACATTGATCTACAGTATAATACCCGCAGGTATATATTCTTTATCCTTTGCAAAAAAAATCCCTACATTTGTCACCTAAATGAGTCAGTTGTGAAAGTCTTCTTTATGTGTGCCTCAATGTCTGTATTATACTGTCCCTGACTGCCAAGGCTCGCACACCAAAAGGAGCACAAAGTGAGGTTGGAACGAATTAGTGGCATTTCCATTTATTTGAATTTGGAAAGATGATTTGAGATACTAATGTTTTGCACAATGTACCATATAACGAATGGTTAAAAGTGAGCCTTCTAAGTACAGGCACCACTGTATCTTGTTTTGAAGATAGTGACAATAACATCCTTGCTAGCAGTTTGCAAATTCTGTGGGTTTGTGTGGTGTTGTATTGGCAAGTCTGACGACTTGTCCAAAAGTTAAGTGAAGGGTCAGCGTAATCTACATGACAGGATTAGAAGCAACATGTTTGTGTACAGCAATATTCTTCGGAAGAACACAAGTGAGCTGTTCAAATGAATTGTGAGGTATGACCAGCTCGTGTGTTCCTTAAACATTACCTGAAGCATTTTTGGCAGGCTGGTTGGGCATATTGCACATGTAAAAGAGTGCATTTCCATTATAGTTTCTAAGAGAGGATATGCTAGGTCTATAATACGTTAAAGTAGGTGGTATGTGTACTGTACATGTTAATGGTATATGTCCAGTAGACAATGCCACTTTCAAGTGCCCATGTGCCAATTGTATGAGAGAGAGAGAGAGAGAGAGAGAGAGAGAGAGAGAGAGAGAGAGAGAGAGAGAGAGAGAGAGAGAGAGAGAGAGAGAGAGAGTTTTGATGTGTTTTCCAATAGCATGACATTGAGCTTAGATGAGTAAATGACATCCACTTTATGATGATGGAACTATAAATACTTGTCATAATGAAAATATTAAGGGCTGCCTCTTTTTTTTTCATCATCAGCCAGTTATCCTGGGTTTAGTAACACCCCACATTATCATTTTCTGCATATATTTTCTCATGCAAATTTCAATGATAAATTGGTATCATTAGAAGGTGGCACTTATCCATATTACTCTTCTGTTTCTTGAAATTGATCTCAGTGATATTGGTGTAAATGTTTACTTGTCCATACAAAAATCCCTCACAATAAGTATTTCAAGGTATTTGGAAATCTGAATACTTTTTCCAATGTTCCTAAACAAAATGTTCTTAAACAAAATATTTTTGAAAGTATTGCTACAATGTAATAAAATATGATAGCACAAAACTAATTTAAATTCTTGAACTGAACCAAGTTGAGGTCATATATATTAATAATTCAACCAACATTCAACCAACATTTTCTATAAAAACATTCTTCTAGTTGCACAAATCTTTTCAACTCGAACTGCTTTTATGCATGATGTCAAGTGAGAGCATAACGCAAAAAAAAAAAAGTGGAATCTCTTTTGAAGCAATACAACTGTAGTTTCACTGTTCTTAATAACTGAATCTTGTTTGTATTGTTTTTATTAACTTTTTGTGCTTTTTTTACACCTGTGACAAAAAAAATATTACAAAGCGAGGTGGGTGAGGTTCATTTGTGACACACAAGAAGAGCATTCATCTTTTCTTGATTGATGACAGCAAACAATACATCACCGTGTCAAAGATGCATTAATGTAAAAGTGCTTTTACTGCTCTGAAGGTAGAAAGGCGCTGTATAAATGAAACCCATTTGTACAGCACAAGGCCAAAAGTAACATTACATGCCCGTGGCCTGCAATCCCCCGGGCAAGTTAATGAGTTGATAAGCGGCATTACTACTTAGGAATTCAGGAACCCTTTGGAAGTTGTCAATAAACAGTTTGCGGATGCGGAGTCTTTAAATGCAAGTGAATGAACTTGCAAACTAGAATTCAGATAAGCTAAAACATCTTATTTGAATGGTGGTGTTACACAAATTAGAATGATGCCTAGTGAACTAAGAAGTCTGCAATGTGTAATTGGTGTTTGAATTGCTTTGTGTTTGAAATGTTAATAATAATAATAATAATAATAATAATAATAATAATAATAATAATAATTACTGCACATGTTGACATACAAAGACATACAATGATGGCCTTCAAAACCTTTTATGCTGACTGAAACATGAAACGCACTGACCTGTATTGCCCTATTTTCATGCATTTTCAGAGCAATGGATTCGATTTCTACAATGATTCAGAGGGATTGTCCCATGCTGTTGTCATTTTTATGAATGACATACAAAATCCCGTTGCACCATCTGCACCACTGGTTAGACCTGGTTTCACAAAGTCTAAAATCTTATTTTTATTTATTTTATTTTTTTGCCACTAAATTGGAAATGCGGCAGGGAGTGCAGCAGCTTTGTGTGCCGGAACACACAGGGAGGTGAAGCACATCTACCAAATTCACAAACACGGTAGACTAGACTTTCCCTGCCATGAAAATGGAAATGCGCCTGTTTTCATGCTGAGTGCAGTCTACTTCCTGTTACCAAATTGTCAGTTGCACTGGGGGGTGCGGCAGCTGTGCCCACCACAAAGCACAGCCAAGCGCAACAAGGTCCCAAGCACAGTAGACTAGACTTGCTCTGGCACCAAAATGGAGATGCGCCTATTTTTACGCCGAACACATATGCCTGACTACAAAAATAGAGCACTAAATGTATTTTTTTGTTTTTTATTTTGTTTTGTTTTTTACAAATCTGAACAACTTTAATAAAAAGTGCCAGTTAGAAGGCTTTGGGTGATGTCAGCTGTCCTCAAATTGGTTAAGAGCTACTCGAGTGGGATTCATTATGTAGAGCCGGGAAAGGAAGACTGTCAGGCATGATTGAAAATTAATTTTCAAGGTGGACTTTTAAAACAACATTGTGAGGACAAGTTGGACAACACTTGTGCTGGCTAGCTTGTTTCAACCTGGTTGAAGGATTTAGATATTATTTTTTGGCATGGATGAAGGTGAGAGCTAGTGATGGCAAAATGAAGCTTCATGAAGCATTTGCGATATTTTTTGACTCCTCTAGATGGCACTCATGATTCAAAGATGCAATGCAAATGTAATCCATTTTCATTGCACTTGCCTTTATCTTTAAACCAAGAGCACCATCTAGAGGAGTCAAAAAATATCGCAAATGCTTCATGAAGCTTCATTTTGCCATCACTAGTGAGAGCCACATGTCTGTAGTCATTCATACATGTGACATTGGACTGATTTGGAAGAGGAACAATTGTAGCTGCTTTAAAGTAGGCAGGGACCAGCGAGCAGGACAGCGAGGTGTTGTAGATAGAGGTGAAGACGTCTGCCGGCTCCGCAGCACAGTCTTTCAGCACCCGGCCCAGAACTCCATCTGGACCAGCCGCCTTCCTGGTGTTAATGCTGCGGAAGGCACATCTCACCTCATGCATGCTCAGGCTTTTGTCGTGTTATTAGATAAATAATGATTGTGAAATGTCTGGAGTAGAAAGTTGTAATGGAAGGTAAACAGTTTGACTAGCTGTTTTGGTCAACAGGCATTGTGGCTACTGTTTTCCCATAATTACTAGCCACTCAGCATTTTGACCAAGCCATAATTGTATGTACATTATTTCCAAGCAGAATGCATTTATGAACAGGAGGAATTGGTGCTGAGCAAACTTTCTCCCAACCCAAATACATTTGTCAACTGGGTGTGGGGTTCTGAGTGTAAGTCTTAAAGGAGCCGACCACCTCTGACAAAGACTGATAAACATTTATCATTCAGTATGATAGATTGGTTAAAAACAGCTCCTAAATGTTGGCAAGAACAAGCTGGGTATCTTTTACAAAGGGCTGTTTGGGAAATAATTAAAAACACACATGGGATTGCAAAAAATCGAATGCAATGTACCGGTAGTTGCATGTGATCAACTAGCTTGCATCAGTCCATTTGAGAGACATCATGGCTCATATCAGTTTTCTAATCCTAGGATAGTCTGTGAAATTTATACACATAGCATATTTTATCAATGATATGCGAGTAGAGGCTTACAAGTGCAGTACATCAATTCCAGTATTACCTCAAAGTAGCCTGAGATTCCAAAAGTTCTTATCAGGCGGCACCAGATCCATTATGAGTTTATCTGTGCTCAACTCTATGTGCAAGGCTTAAAAAAAAAAATATATATATATATATATATATATATTGTTATCGTGATGTGAGTGTGCATGCAACATTTGTTGCATTTGATGGAGGAAGGGTGCCACGGGATAATTCAGGCATATAAAACAGTATACAGTATATCCATTTATCAGACAGTTGAGGAGCCATGCCAAATTACACCTGGCTGCTCATTTGGATGAGCCCTTACAAAATGATGATGCTGCAGTTGTCCTTCTTGTTCTTACAGCATATCTCTTGAGACCCTCCATCACTTCACCTGCATTGTTATTAGAGAATTAAAGGACAGCTAGACAGCTAAACTTGGATGCAGACTTTCACAACTTAAAAAAGTGTGTGTTGGTGTGTGCTTTTTCTGTTAAATTTGTTTTGTTATTTGTATAATATATTTTTCAGAGACTTTGTATCTGCAGAGATGAACTTGATATTTGCATAACGGCACACAAATTGTTCCTCATTAACATTTTTTTTTCATTTTTTTTTTAAAGAGCTCAGTATTGTTCATTCGGTAATGTCATCATCATTGCTCTTTTTTTTGGTGTTTTTTTTGTATGTGTATTGTGCGTGTGTGCGTGCGAGTGTGTGTGTATTTGTTAGTTCACCAAAAACCTATAAAAAAAAAATCCCATACCGTTCACCTAAACCGAACACCGCCGTCAGGAGACCCGAGGAAGGACCAAAGAAAACAAAGGAAAGTGAAATCCAGCGCTGACCACACACCAACCCCAGAAACATCTAAATTCCAACAAATCAGGGAGACCTCAAGAGACCAAAGGAGAGACTGAGGAAAGGAAGGAAGGAAACAAGAAGCAGAGTGAGATCCACAGACACCAGCCTCCACCGATTCAATGATCTGAGGAAGAAGCAGATTGTGTCTGAGTTTCGATAGATGCTGGTGTGGTGGATCTGGCATTCATGAAAATCTCCACCAAAGAGGGGAGTCGTGGACCCCTGCCAGGACAGAGCAAGTGCAACACCTCAGGGCCCCCCAGGCCGCGGCAGCGCCAAAGGACGACCCCCGGGCCCCGAAAGGGCCACCGGCCGGAGAGCAAACCCAGGAGCAGGAGCGCCCCCCACCCCAACACGGCCTGCGCCCCCAACCCAACGCAGCAGGACGGGGCACTGCAGGCCCGCCAGGCACCCCACCGGTCCACAGGCCCCGCTCCCCCCACGACCCCCCGCCCCCCCATCCACCCCCGCCATCCACCCCAACCCAGCCCCAGCTTTTTTCTACACCAAAGTATAAAACAAAACAAGAAGAAAAATGTACCGTACCGTTTGTAACACTTTACCACCTGTATTTCAATTCTTAGGGCTAAGTTTGACCGAAAAATCAAAACATCTCAGTTTATTTCTATTTTCAAGAAATATATAAAAGCACAATTAATACATATGATATTGATATGTAGCAATTAATTATGATATTAGATTTATTTTTTTAAACTGTTATGTTTGTATGTGTACCTTAACCATAGCTGTCATTCATTTTGTGTTAATTAGGTGTTAGATGTTATAAGATGTTATAACTTCTTTCAGTACCCTTTCATCTCTTTTTTTAAGAATGAAATAAATTAAATTAAATATAGACAAGCTGCTGTGTATGTGGTCCTTGAAAATAAACACGCATTCTTAAGTTGTAATGACAGTGTTAACCCCTAGGTGACATACTTAAAATTTATTTGTATAGCCCTTCGTTACAGAAAAGTCTGAAGAGGCTTCACAAACCCCACAATTGACAAATATTAGCGACATCTCCTGATCCACCCCCGCCCAAAACAAACCTCGAGAAGTCGGGAATCCTCCTTTCAGGATGACCAGGCTGCAATGGATGCCAAGTGGACAACATTCAACACTTTGGGCCCTGTTTTCATTCCCAGCGCAAGCACAGTCTATCCGTGCGCATTGGAGGACTTTTCTTTCTTTTGGTTTTTCGTAAACGGTTAGAAAGGGGCGTTCACGCCATTTTGCGCCATTATGGGATCAAATGTAGCCCACCCCCGGCCTTTCGCAGTGGCATCCCTCATTTGCGTTAAAATCAAGACAGTCTGGAAGGCATGCTGTGCTTGACATTGCGGAAGCAAATTGACTTGCTGGGCTCAGAGAGATGAGATTGGTGCGTGCATACTGTAGTACGTTTATACAGGAAAAGTGCAAGATCCCCCGTGCATGTGCTGGAGACTGCCTTGTATCTGCGTTAGGGGAACCTTCATAGTCACGCTTTTTCTCGTGTTTGTAGTGAGCTTAGATTTATACTCAATATTATAATATAAATAAATTATAATAAATAATATACTTATTTGTAACCTTACGGTAGTAGTTATGTAACTTTGGTACATGTAAAGCAATTTTTTTAAAGAAAAATAAATACAATAAAAAAAAGAGAAGGGAAATACTAATTTACAGTTTGTGTGCAACGATGTGAATACAGCGAGGTGTGAACGAAGCAGGCATAGAGAAAAATAGAGTTGTGAATTGCACGTTATTTTTACTTTGTACTTGAATAAAAGGAGTGTTCAATGTGCAGGGATGATTAGGCATGGGGGATGAGGGACTGATGGTGGAGCTACGTAACACTATTCAAGTTTTAACAGTCTAACAGTTTCCGGAAAGAAACTGTTGCTCAGCTTGGTGGTCCTGCTCCAGATGCTTCGTAGCCTCCTGCCTGAGGGGAGAGGATGAGAGAGGGTGTGCGTGCGGTGGGTTGGGTCATTGATGATGCATAGTACCCTCTTTCTGTATATGCGGGTGAAGATGCCTGTGGTTGTGTGAATGCTTTTGTCCACAATCGGCTGTGCAGTCTGTACATTCCTTTGACAAGCCTTCCTTTCTGCAGCTGTGTGCCTTGTTTCGGAGAAAACCCTTATATTCAGAATGTGTGTGTACCCTTTGTACCTTCAAAAAGGTTCCATATAAATTGAATGTAAGTCACACCACCCCTGGAACCACTTCCTGAACGAGTGAGGCCTCACACATTCTAAAGATGTAATGAATTACATCTCAATTCGTAAGAGATTCTCGACATGTTGCTCCTAAACCTCAGCATGATATAACTAACCGCTAGTTTTTGGTTTGGACTTTGAATGATCCTGGCTCTTTGCAGCACAATTGTTTGTCTTTTTATGAATAACTATTTTGAATTTTGCTTCCACTCCGGCCTTGCCTTTTTCTCAGCATTCGTGTCCATCTGTCTTTGCCTCCACTCCACCACACCGCACAACAACTTGTTCAATCAATGCAGCACTATGGTGAGCTACATACATTATAGATATATAAGCATTCATCTAAAATTCTGAAATGTCAAGTGGAGAGCTGTCCGTAAATGTATCCATTGTCAGTGTGCCTGTGGAACATTCCAACAGTAGTATTGTCGTCTCATTTCCTTAAATGTGTGAGCTGGAAATAAAACACAAATACAATCTAACGCATTGTCTGGAAACCAGGAATTAATATAAATAGCCCCAGGTTTTACACTGACTAAGTGATTTTGCAGGTAGCGTGATGATGAATGATGCTGAAAATTATGTATTTTTAAAAAGATGAGCCCTCAGGCTAACTGCAGGCAATGGAGCAATTTTCACAGCCAATCAAACCAACCAGCTTGTTGTATGTATATCTTGTTTAGTTGCAAGCAGTTCTACTTAACTTTGACCTTGTAGGGTCATTAAACCTTCTACCTTTCAGGCAAAATTTTCATGATTGGACCTTGATGCCCAAAGTGCCGCTTTGTTTTTTATTGTGTGTGTGTGTGTGTGTGTGTGTGTGTGTGTGTGTGTGTGTTTGCCTTTGTGTATTATGAGGACATGTCACCTGAATACACGCAACACTGCGAGGACATTTTGAATTATGAGGACACAGCCCATGTCCTCATAATTCATTCAATGCAGAAGTGCTTCTAGGGCTGTAGAAGGCTTAAATCCAAAGTTTTAGCCAATGTCCTTGTAAACCATAATTACATGAATTTGTGTATTTTTGTGTATTTGATGACGCCCCCTGTAGGAAGGTCCTCGTAATGCACCACTTCATGAATTATTCACACTAGTGTATATTTCACAGCATTTGATTGGCTGACCGTCACCTGTCCCCACAATTACGCACATGTCCCCATAATTCAGTTTTTTCTCAAAATGCTGTGTATTGTGAATGTTTGTCTGTAGACGCAGAGCCTTTTTTTTTTTTTGCAGCCACCAATTCCTAAGTAGATAAATTAAATAATGAAATACACTATGACATTTAATTATATATTTCAGTATTTAATTCTTGCAGTGGTTGTTTATTTGAAAATATACAATGGTTAACAGCTGTTTATCACATCACTTTGAACAGCTGGAGGCAGAGACAGAGAAACTGTCAGTGCCGTATATTGATTCATCATTTAACATCCCACCCTGCCTTTACAATGTAACATCTTTCTGTACACCAGTGGCCAAATGTTTTGAGAATGACATTGATTTTCTAAAAATCTCCAGTGCTGACTTATTATTATTGTTTTTTTATGATGGCAATTTGCATGTACTCCAGAATGTTATAGTGATTAGATGAATTGCAAAGTCCCTATTTGCCATGAAAATTAAAGTAATTTCCTTTAGTGACCTTACAAACTTTAAGTGAAGAAGGCTTCAGGGCACCCAAGAAAATCCAGCAAATGCCAGGACTATCTCCCAAAGTTGATTCAGCTGCGGGATAAGGACATCACCACCAGTGTAGAGCTTGCTCAGGAATGGCAGTAAGCAGGTATGAGTGCATCTACACCCATGGTGAGGGAGTAAGACTTTTGGAGGATGGCCTGGTGTGACCAGTGAAAAGGGGATTCCATAAATACAGACCAAAATAAGAAAAAAAGAGTTGAAGTTATTTTCTCTGATCAACCCCCTTTCCAAATGTTTGGGGCATCCGGAAAAATGCTTGTCTGGAGAAGAAAAGGTGAGCGCTACTAAAGTATAGTACTAAAACATCCTCGGACAGCAACTGTATGACAGCAGCAAGGTTATTTTATTTACTAAAGCAAAAAAACATTTTCGTTAATGAAAAAAAAAACCTTTTTAAAAAACTGAAACTGAAATCACATTTTATGATTACAAAATGATCTATAATTCTAGCAATAATATCCTTTGTTTTCGTCTGTGGTAATTCATTTAATATATGAGCCTTTGGGGTTCATTTTAAATGTGATCTATTTTTTTTTATTGACACTGTAAATCATAGAACAATAGCCACTCTTATCAACAAAGTTCATAATCCAACGACTGAACCAATTTGTTGATTTGAACGGGATTTATTATATTGCCCTGAGTACGGAAGTGACGTCATCTAGCAGCCCCGATAGAGAACCGCCCCCGGCTCTATTTACTTCACGAGATGTGATGGCGTGTAGCTGTGCTAATGAGGTAGGTTTGAAGCTCGAATTTTTCCTGTTGTTGTTGGTCGCTTGTGTACATTGCTCCCTCTTTCGCGAAAATGATTTATAATGCAAGTCCAGTGTAAGTGCAGCTAAGCTTACGTTAGCATACCTAACCATCTGTTGATTATGATGGATGCAGCTAATTATTTAGAATTGCTACGCTTCTGTTAGCGACGGTTAGCATAGCAGAGCTAACCGTCTGTTGAGTAAGATGAATGCTAATTGCAATTTTTAAGAGGAAAGCAATAACAGGCTGGTTTTTGATGTGAAAATATACAATGGCTTAGTATTACCAGTACAGTATAAATGAAGTATTGGTAAATTGCTGCATCTGTGTTTACTTAAATTTGTTCTTTCAATAGAAATATTTCAGTAAAGTCTGTTAGTGTTCATTACATTTAATTTATAAAAATATTTAGCAGAGCTGTGCTATCCACTGTATTTTATTTTCGTTGGCACATTTACTGCACACTGCACAGGCTATTATGGTACACTGAAAGTCAACTTCAAGACATCTGCATCAAGTTACCTATCAAACTGATTGAAACTAATTTTTTTCTATAGCTTTAGATCATTATCTTCAGTGAGACATGTCAGTCATGAGGCCACAGAGGGCAAAAGTTAAACCCAAAGAAGAGGTAGCATACTTTTCATCCTTAGGTAAAGACAAGAATGGCTTCACCATAAAATATATTAATTAATTCAAAGGTGAGTATTGGTAAAATATTCTTTAGTATGGGTCTAGTTTTCATTATTGTTATAATGAAATATTTCTGTTGTATCCTTTTTTCTTTGTAAGGTCGAGGAGTGTTCAGTTCCTGCTCCTTTCAGAAGAGAGACTTTCCTACTGAATATCGAGGAGAAGTTCTAAGCAAACAGGAACGTGAAAACAGGCTGAGAGTGTATCATGATGCCCGGAAGGTTTTCATGTTTGAATTTCGCTACAATGGAAAAACACTATGGTATGTTTATATGGTGTGTTGTCACACTTAATTTTGTTTTTTTGGGGGGGATATCGTGCAAGGTTTGACAAAACATAAAAGATTAATTAAAACTCAAAAGCAAAAGTACATTCTTTTCTCAATATAATTTTTTTATTTTTTTTATTTCATTTTTTACAATATTGTGACTTGTTTTTTTATTTTACTTTTACAGTTATCGTGAGTATCGCTAACCTCACAATATCATGTTAATTATCATATCGTGATTTCTTATGACATTTGGATATTGTGTCATACATGTGACATACTAGAATTACTGGTCGCACATTCATGATTACATGAAATTATATTATAGCAGTCTAGTCTTAGTAAGAATTTAATTGTATTGGTATTTTTCTATTCATCTGCCCCAGGTTTCCACTGAAGCACAACCTGATGAAGACACAGCTATCAGACTGCGCCAAAGTTGACCAGGTGACTAGATTTATTTTTGAATGTTGTTGAAATCAGTTTTCCGAAGCAAGACATTAGTGGAGGGTGGAGATACTAGGGCTGCACAATATGTGGAAAATATCTTGCCGCACGAATGACTCATGCAATATGTGTATTGCAAAGACGTGCAACAAATGAATATTGGATTAATTGTATACTTTAGTCTGAGGCTAAGCGATATGGCCAAAAAATAAAATAAAAAGTATTTTAAACCAACCATCCAGCATTCTGCCACCACTTGTGCAAAATTACAACTCACAATAACATCTGGATGTAACAGAACATAACAACAGCTTTTAATAATCCAGAAGACAAAATACATTTCACGATTTAGCAAATTTTCAACGATTCAATTTAAATTTAATTTATTCAATTAATTAGATTTATTGCCAGGCCCTACTTGAGTCTGAATTTGACCAATCAGAGACAACATTAATTGCGCATCGCCATACAAGAGAATTGTATCGAGGAGCATTACTAACAAAAAATAACTTATTTGGATAAGACTAGATCACAATGAGCATGATTATTTTTCTGCACGTACGTGTATTTCTTTAATTAGATTATATAGATATATATATTAGGTCCATGTTCAATGTCAAAATAATCTCCATCACTGTATAAAACACCCATGTCGCATGTTTTGTCAATACTGTGCAGACCTCACAGGTGCATAGTCCTCACAATGTCGTAGTTGTGAATAACTGACACTCTGAGGACAGTGTATTTACACACTGCGAATGTAAAATAAGTTTTCAGGGGTTTGGAGTTACACATACAGTCCTCATAATTCATACTCTGGTATGGACACTCTGAGGACTGTGTATTTTCTATTAATTGTTTCATTGTGAAAAATAGACATCACCAATTTACACAAACCACTAGTGCTGACGGATTATTTATTTTTCAAATAGCAAATAAAATGTATTTGCATTCACAATACTTTAACCTATTCATTGTTCTTTATGTACTGTAACTGTGTAAATGCACAGGTACAGTCGTGTTACTAAGAATTTAATTTTATATGTATTTTTCTCTTCATGTGTACCAGGTTTCAAATGAAGCACAACCTGAAGACATAGCTAAAGATGTAGCTGTCACAGACCAAGTTGACCAGGTGACTAGATTTGTTTTTGAATGTTGATGTTAAAATACATTTTTCAGAAGCAAGACGTAGCACAATATATAAAAAAATATTTTGTCGCACGAATGGCTCATGCATATACTGTATGTATGTATACAGTATATGTGTATTGCAAAGACATGCAACAAATGAATATTGGATTGTATACTTTAGTCTGACTTTGACCAATCAGAGACTACCTTAATTGCGCATCGCCATACGAGAAACGTATCGAGGGGCATTACTAACAAAAAATAACTTAATTGGATAAGATTAGATCACAATGAGCATGTTTATTTTTCCGCATTATCGTGTATTTTTTTTCATTGGATTATAAAAATATATAGCTATAGATAGATCCTTTTTTTTTAGGTCCATGTTCAATGTCGAAATAATCTCCATTACTGTATAAAACACCCATGTCACATGTTTTGTCAATACTGTACAGCCCTCACAGATACTTAGTCCTCACAATGTTATAGTTGTGAATAACTGACACTGAGGACAGTGTATTCATACACCGTGACTGTAAAATAAGTTTTGAGGGCTTGGAGTTATTATACAATTCATACTCTGGTCAGGTATGGATTCTCTGAGGACTGTGTATTTTCTTGTTTTTGTTTCATTGTGAAAAATAGACGTCACCAATTTACACAAACCTGTAGTGCAGAAGGATTTATTTATTTATTTTTGTAATGGCAAATAAAATGAGTTTGCATTTACAATACTTTAACCTATTAATTGTTCTGTATGTACTGTAACTGTGTAAATGCACAGGTACAGTCGTGTTACTAAGAATTGAATTTTATATGTATTTTTCTCTTCATGTGTACCAGGTTTCAACTGAAGCACAACCTGAAGACATAGCTGAAGACGTAGCTGTCACAGACCAAGTTGACCAGGTGACGAGATTTCTTTTTGAATATTGATGTTGAAATCAGTTTTCAGAAGCAAGACGTTAGGAGTGAAGAGTGTAGAGTAGATGCTAGGGCTGAACTATATAACTAACAAATATAATCACAACAATTTTTTTATGCAATGTGTATTGCCAAGACGTTCAAAATATTGTATCCAACAATAAGCTTGTATGGGACTAAAATTCCTACAAGTCAACATTAAAAATATCTCAAATTGAAGATTTGTTGGCAGTTTGGTGATTTGGATTATGCACTGTAGTGATCTTTTGTTCCCATTAATTTATTTATGGTGGATTTTAGAGATGAACTCGCTATCAATTTTATTTTATTTTTTTAAACAGAAGTGTAAACATCAGGTAGTTAATTTACTTGTATCAAGCTTGGATAAATGTGCTTTATGTTTTGGACCTTTCGCTGCACTAGAATGGACTGGCATGATGGGTATTTTATCTTCTGTGTTATTTGTATCTGCAATGGATCTTTGTTTCACGCAACCAGAATTAATAGTGCAGGCATTTTCATTGAATGAATATAATTTAGTCAAGAGGATAAATTATGACCCATGTTTATACCTTTATCTTTAGTTGCAAGCAGCTAAATGTTGAGCAATTGTCTCAATCTTAACGACTGTCTGACTCGGTAAAATAGAAAAGTCTACTGTAACTGAAGGACTGTATCACACAATATCTGTTTTAGGGGCAATGCCATAGATTAAGCATATTAACTATCCCTCTTGTTAAATGCTTCATCTCATCTTTCGAATAAATGTGACTAGATTTATAATAATCTTTAGTATGTGCACAAACTTTAGGTTCTAAATGCTTTTCTAGTTTGCTCCAGCATCTGGCACATATCCCGTTTAAAAAAAATGCAAAACTGCTTGATGATGAAGACCTTTGGTAAATTAACTTTAGCATATTAGCCCATCAATGGCGGGAGCTACTTCTGCCGCGAGCGCTCGACACTTTTCTCAAGCTTCTACTTCGAGTGTAACGTCACTAAGTAACAGCGAAGTAAAGCTAGTAAATATTTATGACCACCCGCCAAAATGAATTTTAACCCGCATCTGGCAGGTTAATTTTAGAGCCACTGTATATATGCATATGTATGTGTGCATCTACTGTATATATGGATATCATTGCTGTCCTGTGAAAAACACGTTTCCATTTTTAGGTCGCGGGCTGCTCTCCGGTAGCTCCTATGGTGGAAGTGTTTTTCACAGAACAGCGACAATATGTGTATGTATGTATGTATGTAATAATTGTTTTCGTTTAAAAAATTAGGTTGCTGATGTATCCAGTTCAAGTGAGGATTCGTTAGCAGAGGAATATGTTCCAGATTCTCACAGTACTTCGGACACTTCCTACATTGAACCTGTTTCAGAAATTCAGAAATCCGAAGGTATTTCAGGAATGAGCTATGAGAAAACTGCTCATCCTTTAAGATGAGAGGTAGTCATGTTTTAAAGAATAAAATGTTCAATGTTCACTGACTCTTTTGCATCTGGTTTCATGTCTAGCTTATCCATTACAAAGCTGTGTTTGACCTAGATAACCTGTTCACATAAGAAGCAGTTTTATTAACATACCAGTTTCAGTCTGTCCTAAATTTGTAAGTTGTAACATGAGCACCATGTTAAAACTTACAATTTTAGGACAGATCAGGTATGACTTTGCATTTCACAGTATTGTTATGTACAACAATGTGTCCTTATATCAGGTAAGTCATTACACATCAATGCCATTTTAGTTTGTGTAAAGTCAGAATGCCAGAACTTTCAAATCACTTCAGTGACATGGTTGCTGTGTGTTGTGTAAACTTTGTCCTTGTAATGTGAGTTGGTCCTCATAATTACCATTTTTGCAATGGGCGTGGCTTATTTAGGTCATTATCTATGTCCTCACAATTACGGATTTTTTCAGGTTTTTCTTTTTTTCGTGTGTTGAGTTTTTTCAAGTTTTGAAGTGAAATTTTCCTGGACAACCCCAAAAAAAATTTTTGGGTGCAAGTCCCATCTCTCTGGCATTAGCAGAAAGGGGTGTCCCTGTAATACACAATTAAACCGGTTTGGAAAAAATGTCCTCATAATACACAGAGGCAAGTATGTGTGTGTGTGTGTGTGTGTGTGTGTGTGTGTGTGTGTGTGTGTGTGTGTGTGTGTGTGTGTGTGTGTGTGTGTGTGTGTGTGTGTGTGTGTGAGAAAGTCATTTTGTTGCCTTTCAACACAAAAATGAATAAATTCAATTATTATTACAATATTTTTGGGCACGAGATCCTCACAGATGACGTCATACTACGAGACGCGCTCTTATTCGAAGACATTCGAAGCCAGGTCGCTCGCCGCTGCGCCTGCGGTCGGTAAGTTGGTCACTCCGTCTCACTCACAGTAAACAAAAGCCAAGGTCATAGAGTGCACTGAGGACGCGGGGGACACGTTCCCCTCAGTTTAATAAAGACCACGATCCTTCTCATCCACTTTCGCCACGGCAAAAGTCTCAGGTAAAACAAATGTTCCTCTTCCCCATCTGCTACAACTACTGATGCGTTTGAGGTACACAGAAAATGTCGGAATTTGTACCTCTAAGTCAGAATTTTTATCAACCCTCTTCCTGAAGTCAGATCTCCAACTCAACAAGGCAGACGGATCTTACAAGGCGGACATAGAATTGATGCTATCTGCTAATCATGTAAACACTATAGTTACATGTTTTCTTGTACTAGGAGTGCGCAGCTCTGGCGTTACTATTGCAAGCAGAACAAGTCTGTAAAAAAAAAAGAAAAAAAAAGATGTCTGATCAATGTGAAAAATAGAAGGAACACTTTCAGTAGATGTTTGTAACTTTTTTCTCTTAGGCTAATTAAGTCTTATGGCATGTACTTAATAAGAGCTGAATTGAAATGTACTTTAAAGTATGTGTGGAAATGTCTACATGATCTTTGTTTTTATTAAAACCAACAGCTGTTTTTTTTGTTTGTTTATTTTTATGTTGGTGGGGTTTCCGGCCAGAGTGAGGTACTAAGAAACAGGTAGCAGTGTTTTCAGAAATAAGCGGGACAATAATAATCAAATCAAATATAATCACAGCGTTTTCTCAAGATTTGGCAGTTAATTGTTGAGTACAGCTGCAATAACTAAAGATTGACAATCTACACAGACAAATAGTAAACGGCATTTGCTCTTACCTGAATCAAGCTAAATGTAAAATAAGACATTTTACGCTACATGAACTATAGTAAAATCATAATAGCACTACTTGTCTTATTTAAAATGTAAATTTCATGTACATTTTACATAATCATTTTTATTTATGTGAATTTATTGTTCATAATTGATTATTCATGCACGAATGTTAAAACAGTTTTTTGTGGGTGATTGTATTGGCATTGCAGAAAAATAACAGCTTCGTCATACGTCATTCATTTAGCTATTATTTCAATTAAGAATTTTACAATGGATTTTTTTTTTCACATGCACGCATGCACATACATACACACACCCTCTATCCATTTTTCATCCCCCCCTAAGCTCCCCGCCCCACGCACAGCGGCTCAATGGCATCTGTTCAAAGTTCAACGCCCAACTGAGAGGACAGTGCAGGCCAGGCACATAATCATGTGCCCCTTTTTTTACTTTGAGCACCTGCCCCTCCGAAGGTCACTGCACGCCCCTGTTTTCCAGTGTCTTTCAATTGGCAAAGTTTGCCACGTCTCAGCATTTTGTACAAGACAGTACTTTCATTATTACACAACCTTAATGTTTTTCTGTCTAAATTTCTGTCTCGCTGTTCAACCATCATTCAGTAATATGATTACACATATTCATTCAGCATCTAAATGACCAACATTAACAATTACTGTATATACCCTTAGCATATAAATGATACATTTCTCACAACCTATAATGCACTCATTCACAATATGGGAAAAAAAAGAAGGTGCAGATTGAACAGATGACACTGCAGCGAAACTTGCTGTGTGTGACAATTAGCTCCTATGTCATAATGTGCATTACCACTTCCAACAAACTTGAAGTGGAAAGCATCATTCGGCACGTCATGGTTTTACAACAAACAGGTCACATGCACTTGGTGCTTCTTCCTCATATCACCCTGTGGAAAATTATCACATTCAGAATAAAGAAAACAGGAAAGATGGATGAGAGGGCTAACAGTAGTGATGGTTATGTTTATTATGTTCCAGCTGATGCTAATGTAAACAAAGTGCTCTCTCTCCTGCTGAACATCATAAATGTACAACAGTGGGGCTTACCTACATAGTTGCAGAAGATTTTAACAAGTCAAACTTGAAACAGTACTCCATAATTTCTATCAACATGTCAAGTGTAGAGGAGAAAACTTGGATCATGTTTACAAAGCCATACCCCACCCCAATCTGAACACCGGAAGCTGGAATCCGAACTGGACTGTCAAGTTTTGACATGCTGCCCCCAACAGAATACATAACTACATAGAGTCAAAGGTTCCATCCAGGTGAATTGAACAAATTATGCACATCAGAATTTTATTTAATGGGGTGTACTGTAGTTTGTCCAATTGGATTTGCCATAACGTGACGTCATCGGCGTGTGGAGGTCTTCCGCTTAGAGGCTGAGTGATTTGCATTTTGCTAGTTAACAGCCAATCAAGAATGCTAATCATTTTGCCTACTGTAATTGATGGCACATACATTGAAATCATATCTAAAAAGCACGATGACTCTTCTTCACAATTCTAAATGCTGTTTTTTTACTTAGGTTTGTTCCTGCTTGTATTTTGAATATGTTTGATATTTTATTGAATCAGACCATGACAGTGACTGGCCTCACAAAAGATGACTTCGCAGCCATCTAAAATGGTAAATTGACTGCTTTATATATAGCGCTTTATCTACACCATATGGTGCCCAAAGTGCTTTACAATTAAGCCTCACATTCACCCATTCACACACACACACTCATACACCTTGCTCAAGGACACTTCCAAATGGTCACCAGGGGTGAGGATTGAACCCGCAATCTCACGGTTTGGAGACAACCACTCTACCACTAAGCCATGCCACCCCAAGATACTGAGAGTCATATGAAAATTACTGTTTGTAACACTTTACCACCAGCACTGTTTTTTATGCCGTGGCTGGCTTAAATTTACTGTGGATTGTTTTATATTCAATGTATTTTCTTGTATATTTTTCTAGTGTGTTTATTAGTTTATTGATTGTTTGTTTAGCTTCATGGTGCCAACAATAAAGGATAAGACATTTTGCACCCATCAAGTTCATCTATTTTGGCTCAGGGGCAGCTAAAAAGTGTCTGGGGAGAGGGAGGCCTGGGCTTCTCTCCTAAAGCTGCTGCCTCCGTGACCCGACCCAGAAAAAATGGCTGCTATAGCTGCCAATCATGTTGTTAAGGTTGGCTTCTCGTGATGCAGCTTGTGTCAGATAAAACGTTTTTACATATCCTCTCACAACCTGGAGTTCAAGCTCTTTTTGAGCTTGAATATTTGACTTGGTACTCTCTTCTTTTCTGTTTCTCTCAAACCTATAGATTTTCAGATGCATCTATTTAGAGCACAGTTCATGTCTCCAAATCGAACCGCTTGCCTGATGTATTCTGAGTCTTACATTCAATCCCCCAGTGTCATTTACTCCCAGACTACAACTTCATCCTTTACACCACTCTCACAAGTGGACCAGACAATTGCACCCACCTGAGGATAAACCCAAAAGAATCAAAAGACGCCCAATGCTATTTCAATTAGTGCCCGAAGGCATGCTGGGTACCAGTGCTAAATCAGGTATTGGAATTAGAGCGGAAAAGAACTGAGGTATTACTCCACTTCAGGCCTCAAGGGGTTAAAAAAATCACTCGACCAATGTTGAAATGCTGGTTTGATTCACCTCAGGGGGTTGACGTGAGTGTGAGAATCGTGAAGCCTGTGCACTTTTTGTGAGTGCTTTAAAATGTTTAAAGCGAGAGCGAACCTCGCATAAGTGTGCGTGTGTGTGTTGATATTCCTTCTGCAATAAATAGACAGACATTTGAGAGTTGCCCCCTGGCGTTCCTCACTTTAGTGCATTTCAGACTAGCTAAGCCCCCCCAGAGCCAAACGTCTAACTGGATCTGTCAGTATTGACAAAGAGGAAACACACCTCCTTCTTACCCAGAATATAATTCTTCATGCTACACTCCTTCATGCTGAAATAAACCACTTAAAACACATTCATATTCCCCAACACCGACAAACTAATTGATCCTTAATACAACTTTCCAAGGTGTTGTTTCCTTTCTCCTTCCTCATATAATGATTTACACATTATTCATCAGGTTTGAGAGTACTTCAAATTATAAATGTCCCAAATATATAAAGATGTATTCATTTGACTAACTATTCTTGAACTCCAATCTAAAGAGATGAGGCATTGTTTTACAGTAGCAGAAAAAGAAGAAGAAAGAAAGAAAGAAAGAAAGAAAGAAAGAAAGAAAGAAAGAAAGAAAGAAAGGAAGGAAGGAAGGAAGGAAGGAAGGAAGGAAAAATGAATTGCTATGGAAATGAACTGAAGTATTCTGTACTTAAATACACCATTTAGCTTTCCATTTCAGGCAGATCTCCCAGGAGACTGACATTTGCTGTCGCTCACAGAATTATCCGATGACATCTGGTGAGAAATACTGTCCCTGTCTTGCGCGATCTAAAGATAAGAATCATATTCCCATTAAATCAATGAGATGTGTGCTTTATTACAATGAATAATGCATTGCTCCTGAAAAGCTACCTTCCCTCACTCCCATCCCATTTCTCATGTTGCGGTCAGACCAAGCGCGAGCCGAGCGTTTCTGGCCCTATAACGTCAATAAAATTCACATGGATAGGCGGGGTAATGGGAATGCATAAAGAGGGGCATGGATGCCACGATGGAGGTGAGGGTGCTACTGTTTGAAAATGTGAATTATTTGCCGCGTCGCTTCACAATAGCCAATCAGCATCGAGAATGTACTAACTTAATACGGCACACACAGAGCTGTGGTTAAATGTACAATGTATTCATTGTGGTCTGGGGACAGACCTATACAACACAGTTGTAAGCTAAAAAGGAGAAAGCTTGGAGAATGGGAAGGGAGGAAGTTGCCGTATCTGGTGAGTTTGATTACTTTTTTTCTACAGCTGTTGAATTGTTAGCCAAGATAGCATTTATCAGCCAAAGTAGCATAGCCACCAGATTGACTAGTGATCTTCAAGCATGTTCTTTTTTTCCCCTGTTGGAGCTGCTCCTCTTCTCCCTGTGATCAAACACTCGCGAGACATAAGGGGCGATGCAATATTTTGTGTTCGCTCTGAACCTAGCATCCCTTGAGGTTTGATATATTAAAGGTTTCCATGTGTAAGAACAGGCGAAAACTTGATTGTTCATGCAAAAAAGATTTGGAAGCTGATATCCTAACATTGCATCTGCCAAGTGTGAAAAATTGCAGCACAGTTAATTTAGCATATTTAGGAATGAGTACAAAACAGATTACTTTAGCACACACAATATGATGTATCCAACTGGAGATGAATTGCCATATGAAAGGCTGGTGCAAATGGCACTCCTGTGCATAGTCATGACAGGCCCAGGCAAAATGTCATGGGGCAATATGTCTACTGAGTGATGAAATTTGGGAAATTTGGAGCTACTGATTACACTGGGCAACAATAATAATAAAAAATATAGTTGAGTTAGATTTTTATGCTGATTAAAATTAAAATTGGCATGCTGATTCCTAAATTGCTATTAGTGTTTTTTTTGTTTTTGTTTTTTTAGTATATCAAATTTTTACTACAGCTTACCCTCTATTCCACTGATCAGCTGAAGTATACTTTGTAAGAAGTTCAGATTGGGCTCATCTATGTCACACCGCGGTGAGGTTGTCTTGTCATTTCCTGTTTTATTTTGAAAATTCTGACTCCTTTCGTTTCAGGTCACGTGCCCTTCCTCATGTGGTGTCAGTGTCAACCCTGATTCCTGTTTGTGTCCACCTGTTTCCCATTACCCTCATGTGTTAAATGGTCTGCGTCTCCCCTGTCTTGTGCCAAAGTGTTTTCGTCAGAGCCACTCAAGCCAGTCACAGTCCTCAGCCTTGTTGTCCTGTCTTTTGTGTGAACTTTGGTTGGTAACTTTGTATAGCCACAGTATAGTTTTAGTTAAGGAGTGATATTGTTTTGTTTGTAGTTTAGACGTCCTCCCTTTTGGCGCGCCTTTAGTTTAACATTTTATAGCCTTTGTTTTTTCCTCTAAATGAGGAGTTTTATGTTTAATAAATATCTGCCTTGGCGGCAAACTCCTATCTCTGCACCTGAGTCCTAAATCTGCCACGCCCTGTCATCTGCAAACCGAAAGCTAACATAGGAATTAAGAAAAATAATGCTGGCTTTCCTCTTAACCTTGTAACCATGGGCATACCATCCATCCTTTTTCGTGACCATGTATTCCAAACAAGGGTCGCGGGGTGCTGGAGCCTAGCCCAGCGCGGGACACACAGAGATGAACAACCGTCCACAACCACATCTAGGGACAATTCAGAGCGCCCAATTAACCTGCCATGGGCATACCGTTTTATTTCATTTTCTGCTGTTTTATTTTTTATTTTTCAAAGCTTGTGATGATTCCATCTTAGTGTTTTATTTGCTTAAATACACATTTATTTAATATATTTTTAAGAAAAGCGGGATCCTATAAATAAAAAAAATTGATGTGATAGAGAAAAAACTATATCAGTTATTGCTTATCATTATTATTATTTTTAAAACAGCTGTCAGACCCAAGTTACCAACTCAATAAAAATTGTGTTCCCTAAGCCCTGACTTGGAGCCAGTTCCGAGGAGGGTCCATGCCATATAAGCTATGATAAAACACGTGTAGCACGTTTGCCACCATTTTACCTTTCATTGACTCATCAGTTACCTCTTCAACACTCCACCTCTTTGAGCCATGAGCACCATTAAGTGCCACTCAGGAGCCCCCCTACTGTGAACTCATACCATTCTGACACCCTTTACGCATGTTGAAGTCCTCTGAACACACAAAAGACCGATTCCCAGTTCCTTAATAACTCTCTGTAAGAGTCTCAGTCTTAGCGCACGTGCAAAGCCCTATTGATCTCCTGTTGAAAGGCAAGGCCAGCAGTCCACCATGGTGTGCAGTGTTGACCTTGTCTCCTTCTGTGTAATTAATTAAAACGTCACAGCAGGACTGACAACTGATAGATTGCCCTCTTGTTGATTGTTGCTGTTGTGGCAATCAAGAGCACGTACATGTGCCGACACGCTGAGGTGTGTGTGCGTTCACACCGTGTTGAGAAGGGCCAGGGTGTATCAGGAGCAAAATTGATCCGTTAATGGTGAAGCTACCAGTGCAAAGAAGTGAGGATTAGAAGTGTGTATGTGTGTAATGAACATGTGTGTATTTTAATAAGATGCATTTTTGCTGATACAATTGCCACCTGTATCTCAGCGAAATATACTGTATGTATTTTTTAAAGCAACTATATGGTTGTAGAATGTGCTGTATGTGTTGCTCTTCTTTACTTCCCACTCATAAAATTGTGCCCTCCATCCCTTATCAACCTACTTCATCCCAGCCAGCCAACCAGAACTGCAGTGTGTCAGCCCCAGTTCATCATGTTTGGTCTCCCTTTAAAACTTCCCACCTCTATTGCTTTCCTTTTTTAGTACACTGACAAAAAAAAACAAATTAGATGGCAGGCAATAGATGTGTTGATCGTTTTTATTAATGTTAGCATACTGACTGGAAAACGATATATAGTTCTCATTTCAATTAGTAAATTTGTTCTTTTTGCCCTTACAGTACATTTCTTCCACTCAGACAGCGTCCTACAATCATACTTGGAGGTCTTGCTAAAGAGAATAGGTGGCCATTCCGTCATTCCATCAATGACGGACGTCCGCTTTGTTGACGATTAATGAACTACGGTAAACTTGAAAGAACTTGAATGACTAAGCATTGCTGGAAGTGGGTTTTCGTCTGTCAATGCAATCATCAATAACTGGGTCAGACTCAGTACCAACGGACCTTGTCAGTCAATGACCGACACCGGTTTCTCTGACGAATGACGGAAAGACTGACAGACGCTCTCTTGGCTGACACACCACAGAGTATTTCTATTTCATTCTTGGGACTGCGGCCGAGCCACTCTTTTTCTGCTGCAGTAATCAAGTAAATATACACTTACCAGGTACGCTAATTTCTTGGCACAACATTCTCTAAGCCTTCTCTCTTCTGGCTGTGTCCCAAAAGGCTACTGATTGCTGACTGTGTTGTAAAGGTCGGGTGATGACATACAGTGCTGATCATGTTTCCCTTCTGTTGAAAATTCCTTGTTATTACTATGTTCATGCAAGCATTAGTTTAGTGCTCAGTTTGTTTATTTTACATCAGGCACGTTGCTAAGAAGCTAAGGGGTCCTTTGGTGCTCCATGTTATGTCAGGCAGGTTATTGAGCAGCTAACGGAGTCCTAAAAAAAGGTAAATATTGAGTCCGTTGGCCATGCAGCCCTGTCCCAGCCCTGGACAGGTGTTGCTAGATAGCCAAAGCAGAGACATGCCATGTTCCACTTGTTCTCGCTTTATTAAATAGACCAAAAATGGTCTTTGGCATTACCGCGTGTCACGGGAAAGTGTAGTCTTGTACACATGACCGTTCAGGTCCATGGCAAAAGTACATTTAAAGGCAAACGAAGAAGTGACCAATCGGCACAACAAACCAAAGAAGCGCCACCATGTGGCGCGGTGCCGTACTACGGACTGTTAACAGCAGCAGTATGCCCAGCAGTTATGACCGTGTGCACATACTACATGTGGCACCATTAGTGAATAGAACAATAGTAGCAGAAAATGTCAAATGAAAAATATTGGTGAGTGGTGACAAAATGTAGTTTAGCATGACAGAAGTATGGTTAAAATAACGTTGACGGATTGACGAGTGACACACTGCCGATTGACAGACTGTGTCCATGAAATTTACTGTTGCTCCTAAAATAGTGGCTGTGAATGAGTAATGATGGAAGCCAAGTTAAAATAACGTTGACGGATTGACGGACGCTCAAAATGCAGTGACGTGCCCACCTCTGGCAACTACAACACAGTAAATATTATACATAGTAAAGAGTGTTTTCTCATGGATATAGAACAAATATTTAGTTTTTGCTACGTTACATGAAATTGCAAATAGGTGAGTATTTCAGCGCATTACAGAGGACAAAGATATCCACAAAGATGTGAAATGCAGGTATCCACTGCATTCACACAAATGTATAAATATTTCTCTGATCATTGTCATGACACTCATTTCATCATGCCTATTAGTGGCATTGTCAGTCAGCCTAATCAAGAAATTTTGTTGTTGTGTGTTTTTTTACAGATTAAAATACTCCGTAGTTTAGCATTGTTTGTTATTGTTGGTATTATTTGTATCATCATCTTGCAGATTAGTGGGTTGTGATACAATTTTGGATCAATGCAAAACTGACAGATCAATGTAGTGTACCTGTATACAATCAATCAACATCATATAATTAAATCTAAGAATCTAATCTCTGGAGTATCATTTATGTTGCAGACTATAAAGTAAAAGCAAGCACTTGAGATGAAGAGGGCCTTTGACTCATATTAATATTGCTTAGCGAGAATTTCCCCTGTAGACTGCATAAAGTTGTTTCTGCAGTATGAAAGAATCAAGGACACTAATGGAAGAATTATTTGGTGCAATAGCACTGCCCAGACTCAACATACATCACATCCCAGGGAGGGAAAATGTTACAGCTGACTTAACGCACTCTATTGTCAAGAATCTAGCGGGAGAATGTAAAGCCTTGTACTAATGGCCTTGCAGAGCTATCAGAAGCATATTTTTTTACAAGTGCTCTTCTACTATCTATTAACTCAGATCTGTCTACATTAACCTGATCACATATATTTATTTATTTATTTTATTTTTCTATTTTAATGTAAAGCTACATAGAAATGCATACTGTATGAGATGGTGTGGTTGATACAGAGCGCTTCAGAAGCTCCTTTGTCTCAACAGCAATTAGCTTATTTAATGCCTGACTAGGGTCCTTCCCATAACCATCATGTTCATTTATCTGTCTGTCTGTCTGTCTGTCTGTCTGTCTATCTATCTATCTATCTATCTATCTATCTATCTATCTATCTATCTATCTATCTATCTATCTATCTATCTATCTATCTGTCTGTCTGTCTGTCTGTCTGTCTGTCTGTCTGTCTGTCTGTCTGTCTGTCTGTCTGTCTGTCTGTCTGTCTGTGTCAAATTACAATGTTCCAAAATCCATTGCTGAATGAGCGGAGAGCGTCTAATCACCAAGTAAGACCACCATTTTGGCTAAGCTCGGAATTGTCCATTCTTTGGCTATTGTAACATTTTCTTTAATTTATTGGTAGTTAAAACTGCAAATACAATAACAATAACACAAACCTGTTGTTCAATTTTGACCTATGATGGAACAGCTACATTGACATGAGGGATAGTATAACACTACAACTTTTCTGCAAATAGCAGACTGATTATTTTGGCGAACATGAGTGAATTAATTTAGGAATGATTAAGTACACGTGACAGACCTGAAAAGAGACCCGTGACAGCACCAGTAGGCATAAACCAAGGGACAGATAAAGTACTCTAGCAAGCTATAACTCTCAGCATAACTTTCCCTTGCAAATTCATCCAAGTCTGAATTGAATCATACAAATGAACTCCACTTTTTCATGCTTATCCAAACAAATGTAGAGAAGAGGATTATGGAGTCGCAATTTAAGAGATACCACCTGGAATGGCACAGAAACCACAACAATACATTGGTGCTTCCCTCTCTGTCTCTGGGGAATTGAGTTTGGGCTAATTAGCTATAATACCAGCAAGCAAACTTTCCTCACTCCATTGACACCCACAGTGTTCCCTAATTGACTGCCAGAGTGTTCAGGCTTTAATACAGTGGAAAAAGCAAGCTGTATCTTGGTGATTACGAGGTTTAGGGATATACTGAATTACACAGAACACTGCTGCAAAACCAATTCAATGTCGTGAACTTTGAATGCAACAATGCTTGAATAAACAAAGATACGCTCAAACATCCGAAAAAGCCCAAAGGAGAGCGAGAGCATCCTCCATAGCAGTTTGAAGTTGAAGCGTTTCATATTTTGGTTGCTTCTTTGAATGCCAAATGCTCTCTCTCGCACACATACACACACACACACGTAAAATCTTTGCTGACTTAAATGGTGTGTACACTACCACGGTTTGCCTATCCATTAGCCTCCGGTGATAACCGTAGCAAGGGGTGTCAGGTTACACTGTTTCTCTTTGTCTCTGATATCGTATGGACATTCCTGAGAGAGAAGGTTTTCAACAACACGGAAAATCGATCATTCATTATTATGCCAACTACATAACACAACAGTTTTCAGTTTTAATGTGCTTTAGATGGGTGATAAGTGTCATTGCAAGGTGTAAAGAAAACTGAACAAATCAGCTGTATATTCACAATTTGTGTGTTTTCAATGCATTCACATGATATAAGCATATGCTGCTTACATATATTGAATATTTTACATGTATTTTACTTTACTGGACGAAAGCTTTCATTGCTTCTAAGAGCAAGAGAGTGATAGAAAAAGTGCATGTGGGAGGAACGTGATGGAGGGGGCCTCACCTAAACCAGAGGGGAGAAAGGCCAGTGCATTAGATGGAGAACAAAGTTCCAGCTAAGATGAATATGAGAACACAGATCAGGCTACTATCTGGGCAGACTTGGAAAATGCAGTTTTGTATATCATGCTGAAGCTGTAAGGCTTAGAGGCATGGTGCAATGGAGGAGGCAATCACTGCATAACCAAACAGACCCCGGGCAGAGCACATCAGAGCCAGGGTCCAAACTGAGATACACACAGATTGCTTATTGAGAGTTTTTAGAGTGGTGGTATTAACAAGTGAAAGAAATATCCAATATCTTATAATGTCATCTAGTTTGATTCGAGCTGAAAGGAAAACTATTGGGTGTTGATAATTATAATCATGATAATACACCCCCCACCCCTTTTTTTTTTAAGCCAATACCTTATTTTTTACAGTGTGTGGGTTGCAACCAGGGTGAAGTTCTAAGGAAACAGTGCCTTGAAAATTAAGGAACAAAACAAAACCAATTTGAGCGTTTTCTCCAAAGCAAACAACATAAGTAGACCATCAAATCCTATGCCTGCTGCCTGTTGACATTACGTGGCAGTTAATCGTTCTGTAATGTCGGATGAGCTAGTCTCACAATAATTAAAGGCTGAGAATCGACACAGACAGAAACAATAAATGGATCTTGCTCCTATACTGAAATAAAATAAATGTATACATACACACTGCAAGTAGATCTCTCTCTCTCTCTCTCTCTCTCTCTCTCTCTCTCTCTCTCTCTCTCTCTCTCTCTCTCTCTCTCTCTCTCTCTCTCTCTCTCTCTCTCTCTCTCTCTCTCTCTCGCTCTCTTAAGCTTCATTGACATGTATGCCATGGTGGGTATTGTGGGCAAATTAAAAATATGGTTTAGCCTTAGAAAGGTTGGTACACAAATGTGAGATTCTGGGGAATACTTGTGTCCTAGTATGGACAACCGTAAAGTCATTGTACACCCTATTACGTACTGTTCGATTTAGTTGCGTTCACCGCATTTCACTATGGCCGACTTGGTTTCTCAACTTCACAGTGACAGCAATGGCAAATTTTTTGAGAGTTTAAAAAGTTTTGTGAAAATCACCCTACTACTACTTCCAAGTAGCCATTGACAACCATCGTTAGTGAAGATGGAAAACGTGCACATGTATGTTTGGTGCATACTATAAGAACCAAAATAATAATAGCAGAATGTATTTGTGTGTAGTCAGTAAGTCAATGTACCAGTCAAATCACATAATGTAGGGCATTCAAAAGAAACAGAAAAAGATGACACAGACATCACTCCCTCAAACATTCCACATTCATACAACAAGAAAGGACTACCATAAATGATTAATACCTATTTTTGCAAGACAAACAATGTGTACACCAAATACTCCTAAGTGGAAGCAGCTTTAGGGAAATCAGCAGCATTTACGCTTATTGCCAAAGCAGCATGAGTACCAATTCCCCAGTGAATATGCTAAACGCCTACCCGGCCTACGATCCGTGTATTACATGACAGCAAGTTAAGTTAAGTATGACTGATAACAAATAGACTACATATGGTAAATTAGCATTATATCAACGATAGCTTCTAATTTACAATAGAAGCTATCAAAGCTGTCAAAGAAGACGTCGAAAGAGAGTTATGCTTTTTGTTTTGTTTTCTACACATACAGATGAGCCGCACATATAGTATAATGTTTGGCACCTTTCAGTAATTATTTATTTGGTGGTTAGTTCATTAGTGCAGATGAATTTTGCGGCCAAAACATTTTACAATATCTTCATTAAAAAAAAAAAAAAAAACATTACTTTTGTCCCGCTTCAGCCAAACACAACAATATGAGCTTTAAAAAAAAAAAAATTGTATTTTTTTTTTCAATATTGTGAGTTTTTACACATTATCGTGGTCTTTTTTATATTGCCACCCTTCCCACAATATTGTGATAATTATCGTATCGTGAGGTTCATATCGTGATATTTATCGTATTGTGATGTTTAGATATTGTTACATCCCTATTCCTGCATTGTGCAGGCAGAGCATCTTGAGGCCAGGCTTTTTTCTGGAAATGACCCTATAGCTTAGGGTCCATCAGAATGTGGCCCAAAACTTTGGAATAGTCTGCCTTTTAGTATTAGACAAGCCCCCTCACTGTCCACTTTTAAAACCCGTCTAAAAACCTATTTTTATTCTATGGCCTTAAACACAGCATGAGACTCAGCTCTTTTAGTGCTTATTTATTTGTTTTAATCTGTTATGTTTCATGTTTTTACTTCAACTGTCAATCTATGATGTTTTTATGTTCACTGCACAGCACTTCATATTCAGCTGCTGTTGTTTTTAAAGCGCTTTATAAATAAAGTTGAGTGAATTTGGGACATGATGATGTGGCACACAGCATGATACAGATCAGTCCCCAAAATGATTTAAAATTAAAACAATTCTTTCTACTTTTAAACAAATTATTTTATTTTGATGAAAGTATGCCACAAACATGTTATTAAGAAACCTGGGAACTGTTTGAACTTGCGTAATATCTCTTTTAATACAGTGAAAAGGAAGGAAGTAGTCCTCATTCCCTTTATGTACACTTCTATATTGCTACTCCAGTCCAGTCCAGTTAATTGTTCACATGCACCCCAAGTACTTAGCATTGCTGTGGCGTTTTGATGTCCTCACCCATGATTATAAGTAATTTCAACAATGCCACAACATTGCCTTATAAGAGCTGCTTCCATGCTCAAAAGGTGCAGATTTGCATAGCAACTGAGGAATTCCATGATATGCAGTGGTAGCAGCATTAAAGACCCCACTTCTCATTTTTCCTGAGCATTTCATCCCACCAAGAGCATCTTTCATCATTGGGGATTGCAATGTCTGTATCCAAGTGATAGAGTTAGAAATTGTGTTTCTCACTGTACTGCATGTACAGAAATCAGGATGATCCTTTGTGAAAACCAGACCACTTACTTCAAATAATATCAGCTTCATTTTGTGCTCTTCAAACTTTTTTCCCCCCATTTCATGTCAGCACCATTCACTGCTGTCAAGCCCATCACCCAGATTGCCATCTCTCCGTCACCTTTTTCCTTCAACTCTCCACACACTTTAACGCCTCAGCCTCTCGAGGCCTCTGATCTTCCATTCACACCAACCATTCTCAAATCCTGCCCTAATCTACTGCCCCCGCCTTCCTTTGAGCCCCATCTATCCCTACTTCCTTCCTGCCACCCTTTGCCTTTTCTCACCACCACTCCCTCTGCTGTCCCTCCATCCATCAGACTGAGTAAGAGCCCCAAGGCCCTGGAGTCACCCTGCAGCTGTCTGGGACAGACACTGATCACACACACAGTCACTTTGAGCTGAGGGTACAACCATCCATTTTGTACATGCTCCTATCGTGATCTGAGTGCATTTCACTCTTACTGTTGAAGCAGAGGAGGCACTCAAATAGTTAAAAAAGAAAGAAAGTGATTCATGTGTGCTTTTTTTCCTCTCATTGCTCTGCTATATTACATTTTCCATTTGTACAAATTGTTTTACATCTCTAATATGAAACTTAACATGTAATGTGATGTTTTAGTGTTTTCTCTTAGTTTTTTGTTTTGTTTTTTTGCTTTGGTTATCCAAGTATGTGAAGGGATCTTTAGTGTTTTCATCTACATTGGTTGTTTATTGACTTGTGTTCATTTTACAAACCCTCCAGCATTTAAGACCGTGGAGCTTTTGAAAATCAATGTGTTTGTATCATAAAAGTTAACAAGATGCTTTTTGTATGTCATAGATCAACAAGTGAATTTCACCCGATTAACTTTTCTGACATTCTCTTTGAATGCAAACATTACAGATGCCAGTTGACAAAGGGATTGTTGTTTCCCTTTACTACCATTTCATAGACCCACAACTCAGTTCTACTGCGCTCTCCAAAGTAGCATTTTTATCTGTGGGAAGGTAAAAGCTTATTGGAGGACTCTGTCATCAGCATGAGGTATATATCCTTTGGGTACTTTCTCCTTTAATGGTGTCTTAATTGCATTTATGTTAATATTATGAAATTGCAATACCCTTCTGAGGATTAAGTCAAACGACTGGCCTAAGTTTGTTTGTAAGCACCTCGCAAATTGTCTGCTTATTATACGGTTTCTCAAACATGCATAAGCCATTTGTCACCACAAGGACATAATAGTGACCACTGATGCTTTTCTCACGAACCAATTTATAAGTAAGTAAATGGTACCTTATTTTATATAGCGCTTTTCCACCTTACAAAGCCCTCGAAGCGCTTTACATTCGAACACTCATTCACCTACTGATGACGCAGCATCAGGAGCAACTGGGAGTTCAGTATCTTATATTCTTCATGGTGGTCATAATGGCACGGGATCGAACCCACAACCTCTGAGCCACGCCACCCCGGTGTGACACATGTATTCAGATATTTTAGTACGGAACATTTGGTACAGTGAAGGCATATTGAATCCCACGTGAAACATTGGCTAATGGCTTGAAAGCTGCCTCACAATCCAGCCACATGTCTACTTTTGTACTACAAGATAGCACAAGAGCTCTGCATGCTAGCATGCAGACGTCATGAGTAGAGATTCACTTTTGGTAGTACAGTTCCCTCACTATTTGTGGGGATAGATCAAGACCTGCCGCAAATGCACTCATAAGTCATGGCCCTCTCCCCACAAAGGTTTTGAATTGCTTATAGATGCCGCAATGCAGCACCAAAGCACTACTTTTGTCTAATCAAGCTCATCAACATACGTCAACATAGCACCCGTGCACCAATATGCCACAAGATAACGTCAAAGCAGTACTTACTATTAAATGTGGCTTTGGCCTGAGCATAAAAACTGCAATATGGTAAGTTTTTCAATTTATGACGAAGAATAGGTTTTTAAAAATGCCAATGATATAAAAAGAACATGATCATTTAGATTCTTTAAACTCTTACCATTGCACTTGTCTTTATAGTTCATGTCCTAAAAAGACAAAACATTAGGACAACATTTTTGATTGATAAATAAATACATGCTATTTCATATTTTATTGTATTTAATGCTCGATTTGAAATGCATTTTATTGGTGAATTTACTGACATTTTATTTATTCATTCATTTATTCGGAATGTCATTACATCTGTTTACGCAAAACAATGTGCAACAGGTAAGTGTGGTAACAATGTGGCAATGTAAGTCGTACTGTCCTTAAAGCTGAGGTACATAACAGACTCTGATATTTGGATTACGTAGTGTATGTAATTTTTATTTGAAATATTATACACTGCATAATACAGAGACTTGTCCAGGTATAGAGTCACACCCACTTTACTTTGATTCGCTGCTCGCCATCACTAATATTGCTGATCTCTTTTAAACGCAGCCAGATATTTGTATTTGTGAAGACAGTTGGGCGGCTGAATGAACTTTATGAGCTGTTGTAGTTGTCTTATCCTATCTGAGCAGGCTTCATCAACCATATGAGGTTTTGGGCATAACTCCAACTTGGAGGACAGATAATTTGGTTTCCCATCAACAACCTGGCTAGTGTTCTCCTAACTAGCCTGTTGCATGAACTGATGAAGCCTGCTCAGATGAGAGGCGAAACATCTTCGAAACGTCTCAAAACAACAAAATTGTGCTGCACATAAATATTAAATAAAAAAACTGTACATAAAGATTGAATGCAAATGTAATGTACTAAAATGATACAGTAAATGAACTGATTAGGATGTGATTCTTTTCACATACCAATAAAGGGAACATTACTATCAGTATTGGTCCGACTCCTTAGTAACATCACTTGCCATTACTATACCGTGACATGTACGATCAATAACCATCATCTCTCTTCTCTATCTGCTTGGGATTACATTTGTTATCCACACTGTCTATATTAGAATAACTATTTGTTATTTTCCAAGGCCTATAAAGGCTCCAGGTATGTTCCAAAGTTTGTCCCTGTTTATCATCATGTGCATGCACCCTTGAAATGTTTACTTTGCTTTTTTCTCTTTACTGTAGAAAAGCCATTAGTGACACAGTGTTATTACAGGTCAAGTCTGTCAATATCTGTGTCCGACAAGCTTTGGCATTCATTTTATTCGCTGCCATTTTAGCCAGGACTGTGCTGAAATAGAAACTGTGCATCTTATATTAAATCTCCCGTTTGAAATAAATGATTAAAAATGCTTAGCAAGATTCATTTTGATTATTTACATCTAAGGTCCCACTTCACCTGTGACCCTGAACTGACAAAGTGGTTGAAAATGGATGGGGGGAAGGAGCTAACACCAGGGGGCGTCGTTGGTCTCTAAAGTAGCCTGTTACAAGCAGAAGGGGGGGGGGGTGTTGAGAGAGAGAGAGAGAGAGAGAGAGAGAGAGAGAGAGACTGTGAGATCCCACTTCAGTGTCAGCTCGATTCAGTCACACAGCTCTGGCTCAGACATGGGTGAAAATTTATCCAACGTCTGTTCTTTGTTTCTTCTGACTTGCGTGGCTAGATGCAGAATCGCTGTTTAATCCACTCCACAATGGGCACGTCGTTTTGCATTATGGTCGATATTGTTGCGCCCCGTCTATTACACTTGGATTTAGAGACTTATGCTAATTATTTTCAATTACACCCTTTTTCATCCTCTTTGTTATCACCGTCTCAAAAATGCGCACAAGTACCGCAAGTATTTATGCCCCCCCTCGGAAAACCCACCATTTGCATGCTTAATATATTCATTGTCAATTAAATTAGCACATGATGCAACTGCACATACAGTCAAGGCCAGCATGTGAGGAGAGTTAATGATAAGAAGTGGAAGATAGGGGAACTAATAGACTCCAAGCTATTAGCATCACGGTGGGACTAAAGCATAATGCTTCATTAAACTGAATTAAAGCAACCCATGTGTGATCGTGCTCTGATGGGAAACCCTTTTAGTGACAACTCCCCAACAACATGGGAAATGTCATTTATATACAAAACATGAGCAGGACCCCTGAGTTATTGTCTCGACAAGGGCAAAGAGGCACCATGTAGAGTTCCGTCGGTAGGTTCAGGTGGCCCTTGGCTGTGAGCATATTTATATTATGCTACGTTATGACTCATAGAGCACTGCAAAAACATGCTGAAATAATTGAAATAAATGCTGCGGGCAACATTGCAACGTCTTGATGCTATCGTTTTGAGCAATGTGATATGATGACAGTTTAATTATAACAGTTGCATTTTGGACCAAAACAGCTGGCTGCATGGGCTCTATTGAGTTTCCTCCAACCATCTCTATTATTGGACTTTCTTAATTCGTCGAATGTGTAGAACATTTAATTTCCCTGGTACAAGCAGGCTTGGCCTGGAGGAGAAGAGGGGAAGGAGAAGAGATGAGGAGCGCAACTGCACTTAACTGGTTTTGTTAAGAGGCTCCAGCGTGTGCGCTGGCTGGCGTCGCGAAGCCCCAATCAGGTGGCATTACGCGCGGTCTTTGCGCTCACCATTGGCTGGTGGGGAAAGAAGCAGTGCGCAAAACCAACCCGCTGCTCACACTCGCCTGACAGAAGCCGAGCCGAGAACATCATCCGCTTTGAGCGCACGGACACACTGATTACAGCGAGGTTGAAGGGGGAAAGCGCACTGCTGTTCTCCAGTCTTCATGTAGAAATTGCAGCTTTTTTTTCTCTCTCTCTCTCTCCCTCACCCACCTCCCCTCTACCAGCCAGTAATTGCCTGTTTTGTTGTGATTTTTTTTTGTGTGTGAAGAAGGGGTCAGTGTGTTTCTGCGCACAGGAAGTGTTGGCTACGCACCCTGGCTCCAGCCTGTCGCCAAAACTCACAGCCGCGCGATGCGGAATTGATTAAAACGGAGGCGCTCGGATTAGATGGCTGTGCTTCACATCGCTCAAACGACTAAATGTTACACCACCCGAGTCAAAGGAGAGGAATTGCACAATCTTTTTTCCCCCTTTCTTTTAATCTCACTGCCTTTTTACAGGCAGATAATTTGGGAATGCGCGCTGCTTATAAAAAGTGAGGAGTAACACTTTTTTTTTTTAAACAACTTTTTTTCTTTCTTGAAGTGCACTTGGAGGGAGAGAGCAGACATGATTCGGTTGCTTTTTCTGCTGTCCATCCTGGATGGAGCACTCTCGCAGCTCCGCTACTCCGTGGCAGAGGAGCAGGAGCCCGGGACCGTGGTTGGAAATATCGCGGAGGATTTGGGGCTGGACATTACCAAACTTTCCGCTCGCCGCTTCCAGACTGTGCCTAGTTCACGGACACCCTACCTAGAAATGAACTTAGAAAACGGCGCGCTTGTGGTGAGGGAGAAAATTGACCGGGAAGAAATCTGCAAGCAGACCATCCCGTGCCTACTGCACTTGGAGGTGTTTTTGGAAAATCCATTGGAACTCTTTCGCGTCGAGATTGAAGTGATGGATATCAACGACAATCCACCCAGATTTCCCGAGGCGGACATTTCGGTGGAGATATCCGAGAGCGCCATCCCCGGGACGCGCTTCCCGGTGGAGAACGCCTTCGACCCGGACGTGGGCGCAAACGCTCTCAGCACATACGCCATCACCAATAATAACAATTTTTACCTGGACGTGCAGACTCAAAGTGACGGGAACAAGTTTGCCGAGCTCGTGCTGGAGAAGCCTCTGGACAGGGAGCAGCAAGCCGTGCACCGCTACGTGCTCACCGCTGTGGACGGAGGCAACCCGCAGCGCACCGGAACCGCGCTCCTGGTCGTCAAAGTTCTCGACTCGAACGACAACGCGCCCACTTTTGACCAGTCCGTCTACACTGTTAACTTGCGGGAAAATTCCCCCGTGGGCACCCAAGTCATTCAGCTCAACGCGACTGACGTTGACGAGGGGCAAAACGGGGAAATTATTTATTCATTCAGCAACCACAATACCCCGCGGATTAAAGATTTATTTAGCATCGATGCCAGGACAGGCAGGATCGAGGTGGCCGGCGAGGTGGACTACGAGGAGAGCAGCACGCACCAGATTTACGTGCAGGCAAAAGATTTGGGTGCCAACGCGGTCCCCGCTCATTGCAAAGTGCTGGTGAAACTCGTGGACGTGAACGATAACACCCCAGAGATTGGCTTCAGCACCGTGACAGAGTCCGTGAGCGAGCAGGACGCCCCGGGCACCGTGATCGCACTTTTCAGTGTCTCGGATCGGGACTCGGGCGAGAACGGTTTAATGAGCTGCGAGATCCTGGGAGATGTCCCTTTCAAGCTCAAGTCGTCTTTTAAAAACTACTACACCATCGTGACGGACGGCCCGCTGGACCGAGAGACGACAGAGTCGTACACCATCACAGTGGTCGCAAAAGATAAGGGTCAGCCCGCGCTTGCCACCAGCAAGTCCATAAAAGTGCACGTCTCTGATGAGAATGACAACGCGCCCCGTTTTACGCAGGTGGTTTATGACGTGTATGTGACTGAGAATAATGTGCCTGGGGCTTTCATTCACGCCGTGAGCGCTTTAGACCCTGATATTGGACAGAACGCTCTTATTACTTACTCCATATTGGAGTGTGACATACAGGGCATGTCTGTGGACACTTATGTTTCCATAAATCAGGACACCGGTTACCTTTACGCACTGCGCTCGTTCGATTACGAACAGCTCAAAGAGTTCAGCTTCATGGTCCAGGCCAAGGATACGGGAACACCTGAGCTCTTCTCCAATGCCACTGTGAACGTTGTAATAGTGGACCAAAACGACAATGCTCCATCTGTCATAGCCCCTATTGGCAAAAATGGCACGGTTAAGGAGCCCCTGCCGCGCACCGCCGAGCCCGGCTACCTTGTGACCCGTGTGGTGGCCATGGATGCGGATGATGGCGAGAACGCACGGCTGTCCTACAGCATCCTGCGGGGCAACGAGATGGGCATGTTCCGCATGGACTGGAGGACTGGCGAGCTGAGGACCGCCCGCCGGGTCGCTCACAAGCGGGACTCTCAGGGCCATTATGACCTGCTAATAGAAGTGAGGGACCACGGGCAGCCCCCCCTCTCATCCTCAGCCACCGTGAGCGTGATATTAGTGGACAGTGTGGTGGAAGGTCGAAGCGGGGATCGTGGCTCTGCCTCCAAGGCAAAGGAGACCTCCCTTGACCTGACGCTCATTCTCATCATCGCCCTGGGCTCCGTGTCCTTCATCTTCCTCTTGGCTATGATTGTCTTGGCTGTGCGTTGCCAAAAGGACAAGAAACTCAACCTGTACACCTGCCTGTTGGCTGGTGACTGTTGCATGTGTTGCAGCTCTTGTTGCAGCAGGCACGCTCGAGGCCGCAAGCAGAAGAAGCTGAGTAAGTCCGACATCATGTTGGTCCAGAGTGCCAATGTGACATCTGGTGTGGGGCCCGTGGGGCAGGTGCCCGTGGAGGAGTCGGGAGTGGGGAGCGTGGGAGGCGGATTTGGCTCCCACCACCACCAGAACCAGAACTCCTACTGCTACCAAGTGTGTCTGACACCGGAATCTGCCAAAACGGATCTGATGTTCCTAAAACCATGCAGCCCCTCACGAAGCAATGATACGGACCACACCAACCCGTGTGGCGCCTTAGTTACTGGTTACAGCGATCAACAACCAGACATCATATCCAACGGCAGTATTCTTTCCAGTGAGGTAAGAATCCTAATCCCCACGCCCCTATCATACACATGAGAATGTTAACATTGATCATGATGTTTCATGTTTTCCATTCAAGTCTGGGGATAGGCCGATTATCAGCCAGACTGATTATCGGTGCCGATATTTGGTATTTTGACGAATATCAATATCGGCCTTTTAAAAAAAAATGATGGCTGATAATAGATCCATATAAAACTGACCCGAGAAACTCTCCGCATCTTTTTTTGTTTGAAACTAAAACAAAGATATCTGAAAGTTTAACATTTTAGTTATTTTGGAAAAAAAAAAAATATTGTAGAAAACTAAAGGGCGCTATGACATTGATTTGTTTAGGTTTTGGTTAGATTTTAAGACATACTTATGACCCTGGGAGCTTCCTGAAGTTAGTGTTACAATTTTAAAACATACATGACGATTGTCTAAGAAAATCAACATTTTGCAAATCTGAAAAGTTGTTCATTAATCATATGCTTAAAAGCATTCCAGTTAAGAATTGGAATTTATATTAAAAAAAATATTTGTGGCAATAATTTTTCTGATTTACTGAAATTGAATATCAGCTCCAAATATTGGTTATCGGTCTCCTTGACTAGTAATAATCGGTATCAATATCGGCCCTGAGAAAACCATATCGGTTTATTTCTATTCAAGTCATGTCAAACTAAACCCTTCAAAAGATGGAAATTGTATTGACTGACTGGTTTGCTCTTTGGCCTTTAATCATTGTTATGCCTAATGCTGATTGGACACGTCGATTGTTAAATCTCATGTGGCCCTTTCGTTTTTACTCAATCATGTCAGATAAAGCAGATGGAGCTCATTTGAGTATTTTTCCTGTCAGACTCTAAATCTTTCATTGTTTATATTGTGTATCAAAGTATGTTTTGTATTTAAAATATTTGATTTGATTTAATAGGGTTAGTTTGACTTCAGTACAGACAGACGATGTGTATGCATGGTGTAATTGCAAGACCATTCGAAGTTAATATGTGGTACAAATCATCTTCACAGTCAATTTTATTCATGGAAATTACACTTCTGGGAAATTCCATTGATTAGAATGTTTGCATAAAAAATAGCTGAGACCCACACTCGCTCAGAAGACATCCTAGATAGTCCTAATTATGTCCCCTTTTCTCCAACGAATGATTCATGCACTATATATACTTCGACGAGCAAAATATATTGAGGCGGCAAACATTAGTCGAAAGGAGATAAGTGAGCCGGTGGCCCCATTTTGTGCTCAGCCTGTTCGTTTTGCAGCGGCGAGCTGGGAGGACTTGAAGCTTTTTCTGTTGATTGCGGTGTGGCTGGACTTTTGCCAGACAGCCAGTCACAGTCTTGCCTTTGCTGCGCTTTAAGTATTCTCTGCACGACCCAGCATGGCAGCGGCGTGAACAAAGGTTGTTCAGTCCCAGCGTAGGCTGGCTCAATCATTTACACATTCAATCGCCTCTAACCCACTCTCCACTGCTCTCTCCTCACCCCGTCATTAAGTGGATGCGTGCGTCCAAGTGGATGCTTTCAGCATTCGCTGCTTATGCCACCGCATAAATAGTTTTTAACTAGCTACTCTAATATATGCATTTGTGGTCACTTGTGTTTCTCACCTGTGTGTCTATTTTTAGTTGTGATGACCTGCTTTTATTGTGATGGGTTTTCTAGAATAAACACCAACGCGCGGAACTCAGCTACCTGGTGGACAGACCAAGACGTGTTAACAGGTAGTGAAAAGCACACAAACACACACACACACATCCTGATAGTAGCAATGTGCTGAGCAAGGCAAAGCATCTAACCATTCACTACCCGAGGAGCGCTAACATCCAGCTGGCCAAACGGTACCCGAGTCTATTCACAGATCTATAAAAGTGAATATTACACCCATCAGTATTAGTCTTGTGGATTCTGCATCATTAATTGTGGCTCTGAGAGGCTACATGGTTCCCAATGTGTCCGTAATGTAGCTCTTCAATTTGGCACCAGTCCCATAACTGGCAGAGCGGCGCCTATTAAAGCTCTAAGACTGGATTTCATTACATGCCATGTGTAACATCCAATTTAGAATCATGATGGCCGCCGTGACGGTATTAATGCAGTTATGCGTTGGAGGGTTCTGATTCTCTTGTCGTTCACTCGCTCGCTCTCTGTCGCATGCACTCTCCTGGCCTTTCATTTAATCCCCCTCCCAGTATTGTAGCTTGACCGCCATCTCTACCCATGAATTAGTTTCATTCTCCTGTACCTTTGTGACTCGCTGTATTGTGCCTCTCTCCTGCAGTTCGGCATTCCAAGAAGCAGACATTGTGAGCTCGAAAGACAGTGGTCATGGTGATAGCGAACAAGGCGACAGTGACCACGATGCCACGAACCGGGGACACCCTGCCGGTGAGTTCTTCTAATCATAATCAGACTGGGTAGATCTTTCCAGATAATGTATTTGTATTGGATGTGGTGAATTGAACAGAATGGGGACTTTGTTATTTTTATGACTAAGACTGTCATGGCTGTGTGATGGTAGCTGTCTTCCATAACCAACACCAAATCGTATTTAATGCATAGAGGTCTCCAAACAGCGGCCTGGGGCCATTTTCAGCCCGCCATCCATTTTTCAGTGGCCCGCGGCATATACTAAAAATTGCATTGTAGAGGCTAATCTTTAGTTTTTTTGTTTCTTTCTTTAACTCGTTTGCCCCCAAAAATGTATACATACGTTCTATTTTAAATATTACCATGCTCCTAAAGACCTATTTATCCGTTTTTTAAAATATTTTTTTAAGCTAGAGCATACAGAAGACTTTGATGCAGCCTCTGAACTGAAGAGAATGCTTGAAGCAATGGAAATTATTACAACAGCGGCCAGCAGGTGGCAGCAGAGTATAAGAGATCAATCAGGGCCATGTTGCAACAAGCTTTTTTCCCCAGTTATTTCAACAGATTTGTAAATAATGGTGAAACTTAGCTATATTTTAATGCTAATTGCTGCATAATGGAAACAGGTGCAAATATACTTTTTTCTTGATGAAAGAAGAGACTCTAATCTTTCTTTTGGTAGATTCCATGTTTTTATAGTAATAGAACACAATATTCTGTGGGCTTTGCAAAATCAGCCAAAATCCAGTAAAAGAGGCGGGAGCAAAGGGGGTTGCTGCAGTGCAAATGGCTGGGAGTGAATGAGTTAAACATTCTCAATGTTCAAACCTTGTTAAATTTTACAAAATACTGTAGGTGCATGACTGTAAAAAAATAAAATAAAACTGCATGCAAAATTGTAGTAAAAAAAAATCTGCGAAACAGGGAGGCCGCGAAAAGTGAACCGCATTATAACGAGGGAACACTATACTAAAAATTACATTGTAGAGGCTAATCTTTAGTTTTTTCGTTTCTTTCCAAGTAAAGTAACTGTTTTAAAAATCATCAACTTTCTACAGTTTGCTCTCGTTTCGATTCTGAATGTGGAGATGGGATTATGTTACTGTTCAGTACAGGGGTGAATCTAATCTAGTAGCATGCAGGGCCCTTGACCACCCCAAAATCTTGAAAAATACAAAACAATTTGCCTTATCCCCTATAACAGAAATCTGACATGTAGAAGTTCTTCAAAATAACAAAAAAATATAAACAATTTATAATGATTTACGTGACTGATTTTAGCATGTTTACTAAATTAAAGTGGAAGTATTTTAAAGTGGCTCTGTCATCCTTGTATTTTTATGTATGCCACCCTCAAATTAAAAAGTTTGGACACCTCTTGTCTCTGAGGTGAAACGACAGACTATTTGGCAAGACTTTTCTTTGCATTCCCACGTGCCCCTTGTCTCCTCACTGCTGTTCCGCTGAGTGGCACTGAAAGGACAGCAACTCACAGGGAGGAAGTGTTAGGCCTGCAGTTCTTTTGTGGCATTAATCAATACATTCACTCAAGTGAAAGGGAAAGGCACAGAAGCTAACAGTGACATAATGAGATGCATTTCAATCAGCTGTATGAATTGTTGCATTCCGCATTTTTATACGAGTCAGCTCATCACCACTGTAAGAATATACAATCTATATCTGTCCCTCAGTCCACAACTGAAGTATTGAAATGTATCTAGTAGGCATGTTCGATACCACTTTTTTTCAGTCTGATACCAGTATGTGTGCTCAACTCTTGAGTAGTCACCGACACCAATTACCGATACCTCTTGTACATAAAAAAATATATATATATTTTTAATAATTATACAGTACATTCCAATATAGCATTTCCCTTAAAATTACATGACATTAATGGCAATTTTCTATTCTTTGATTTCTAATTTCTAGTCTCGAGGGCTGCTTATACTGATATCAACAACCAACTAAGGCTGGTATCGGCACTACCGATACCTGGTATTGGCACTTACCCATTCGTAGTAAAAAGGGACAAAAGTCATGAATGGGGTGGGCGTGGTTTGGTTAGCTTGTTCAAGGGCACCTCAACAGTAGCCAGGAAGCAGACCAGCGTCTCTCCAAAAACATGTAGTAGAGTTCTTATAAATGCCACAAATGCACCTTTTTTTAGCACCAACAACACACTGGAAATTTCCAAAGATGTGGAAGAAGATGTAATATGTTGACATAGAAATCATTGTACTACTAAAGGTACACTAATGTACTTAGACATAGACGTATTTATACTTTTTTTTTTTTTTAATGTTATGTTTTTTTTTTAATGCTAGAACATACAGAAGGCTTTGATGCAGCTTCTCTACTGCAGGGAACGGGTAAAGCAATGGTAGAAATGACAAAAACGGCCAGCAGGTGGCAGCAGAGTATAAGAGATCAACCAGGGCTATGTTGCAAACAAGCTAATTTACCCTCAGTTCTAAACAGATTTGTGAATAATGATGAAACGTAGCTATATTCTAATGCTAATTGCTGCAAACACATAGAAATAGACTTTTTTCCTGAAGAAAGAAGAGACTCTAATCTTTCTTTTGGGAGTTTCAATGTTTATACAGCAATAGAACACAATATTTGTGGGACTTGCAAAATCAGTCGAAATCCAATAAAACAGCCGAGAAGCAAAGGGGGTTGCTTCAGTGAAAATGGCTGGGAGTGAATGAGTTAAATATGATATTATAGAACATGAGTACAGTAATTTCTGGACTACATGGTGCACCTGACTATAAGCCGTGCTAGCTAAATTTGGGTAATACTCGAGTTTGTTACACATATAAGCCGCACCCAACTGTAAGCCGCAGGTGTTTTAATGTTACCGCACCGGGTTCTTTTTCATAATGAGGGCGCAAATTGTCTCACTCTCGTTCTGTCTCTCCTACTGTATTTGGGCTCACTTGGTTTGTTTTGCTCTGCCTGATGCTCTTGAGCTTCCTTTATAGTGCGCCCCATTGTGATCTGACGGATAAGCCGCACCTTTGTATTAGCCGCAGGGTCCAATGTAAGTGAAAAAAGTAGCGGCTTGTAAACCAGAAATTACTGTAATATTTTTTACTATTTATAAAATAGATAAGCCTATTTCTATTCAATTGATTTGCTGCCACATCATTATTCTTTAGTTTGCAGTTTTGAAAAGTCCTTTTTTGTAGTCACAGTTTACCATAACAGTCATCTTGTTTATGCAAACATTCGATTACATTTGTAGCTGTTTATTGATCCAAGTGGAGCCTGACAAAAAGAGGAGCAATAGAAAATCACATTTCATATTGAATTGCCCTTTTCCTTTGAGGCCTCCCTCCACACATCTCATATAAGACCGCCGTCTAGACCGGAGTCTGCCAAATATCGGATCAGTGTTGGGAATATAAACTAGACTTCTTTGGATCTGTGTTGTTGGACAGTGAATGGTGGTGATCAGGCTTCGTGGCATTTGACATTATTTATCACCTGAGGCAAAACAGAAAGCCATCTACACACAACTGATAGTGTAACTCTCTGCTCTTGCTTATCAAACACTTGAGGAAGGTCACACTGTGTAAATCAGAAAGGCAGCAGTTTAGATTAAAATATTTGACTCTTTATACGACTGTCAGCAGTTCTACTTAATAAAGCAGAAGAAAGAACTTCAGAAAAGGCATGAGATAGCATTGGTAATGCTTTATGGCATCTTATTCTTGATGTGATTATTCACTGTTGATTAGGAAGATGTTTTTATCATCTATTTTGCATGGAATGTTGCAGGGTGACTAAAAATAACCAATCTTTAAAGGATATCTTTTATACTCAGCTCCGGTTTGGAACTGTACTGAGAACATACCTTGCACTGTTTATTTACCTTATATTTTATATCATAAATCAACCTTTTTTTTCTTCTTGTGTTGGATTTTTAAGTGAACAGATGAGCACTCCATGGGAGGTAACAGCACATACGTGGTATTTTCGAATGTGTGAATTTTTTTTTCCGAAACTCCAAAAATCAGTGTGCAAAACAAGCAAAAAAAAAACCTTGTCCCATCTTTTTTTGTGAGTGAGTCGTTCAATAATGTGATTTTGTTATGAACATCTGTAGCCTAATGTCTGACTCAACTAAACGGGACCAAAAAGCTATATAGGATATGGACTCTATGCACTATACAATTATTATTGCAGTTTGGTGTGTTTCCATGTAGGCATTATCTATGACACATAATGTAAGCAACTTTTTACGTTTGTTTTCATAGTTTCTCAATTGATATGTCAGTATTAAATGATTCTCCTCTATTAGGTAGCATGAATCTCAAAATACATGTATTTTGTAGTCATAGCTATTGGCACTCTGCCAGGTGTATACAGTGGACCACTGCTATTCATTGGGGATAGGGATCGGACCAATGATTAACGCTCCTCAAAAGGGATTATAATTGCCTATATTTATAGTTTAACCAAGGCTATACCACAAAGTCTTACGCCAAAACATATAATGACATTGCAGATGCTTATAAACATTATGAAAAATTGCTGTACAGCTCAGCAAGTCTGATGATGATGATGATGATGATGATGATAATGATGATGATGAATTATTCTAGCGATGCAGTCGGCTGTCAAATAATGACCATTTGATTGCACAGTCCAGCAGTCATATCGACGGTCACAGCACTCCTGGGGCAGCCTATAGATATTGTTATAGCAGCCTGTAAGTACGCTGCTTCGTTGCATGCAGTTGTCACTTTGGTGTTTACAGACCCAGAATTGCTGGATCCACACCGGAACAACACAAAATGGCAGTTGTATCTAGGTTAAGTGATGTTCTGCTGAGCTTTTGTTACGGATTCCATTGATGCTCTTGTTTATAGCAGACATGGACACTGCCATGTTCTGCTGTCTGTCAAGCACAAATCTAACATGGCTGCTGTTGAATTTGTCATAGTGATAGTGTGAGTAAGCAAATCGTTCACCTACAACACACTCAACAGCCTTCGGCCGGTGACGTTTGTCTGAACGGAAGTTTGGGTGAGCAGATAACTAGTTTGATTGGTTTTGGTTCCAACCAACGGGGATTATTATATCAAGAGTGAGATACTACAATAAAATGTTAGATGTGTATTTGGATGAGCCAGCTCGGAGTCGGAGCGAGTGTATGTGTGTAAATGCAGAAGTTCCACATTCTGCTTTGCATCGTTGAAGTTTGGAATGGACAACTACCATGATATTTTTTTGGGCATTGTTACACCGTTCACTGTTATTATATCAATTAACTCATTCAAACCCAAAAATGTATAAATACTTTTTTTATGTTTTTTTTTTATGCTAGAGCATACATAAGGCTTTGATACAGCTTCTGACATTAAGAGGTCGCTTAAAGCAATGGTAGCTATTACAAAAAGGGCCAGCAGGTGGCAGCAGAGTATAAGAGATCAGCCAGGCCATTTTGCAATAAGCTCTTTTCCCCACTGTTTTCAACAGGTTTGTGAATAATGATGAAACTTAGCTATATTCTAATGCTAATTGCTGCAAAACGGAAACAGACACAAATCTACTTTTTTTCCTGATGAAAGAAGAGACTCTACTCTTTCTTTTAGTAGGTTCCATGTTTTTAAAGCAATATAACATAATATTCTTAGGACCTTGCAAAATCAGTCAAAATCCAGTAAAACAGCCGGGAGTGAAGGGGGTTGCTTCAGTAAAAATGGCTGGGAGTGAATGAGTTAATGAGATACTACCATAAAATGATAGATTTGTGAATGGATGAGCTGTCTACTAGTGGAGTGAGTATATGTTCTTCCAACTCAGAAGTTTGGTTGAGTGGACAACTAGTTTGATTTTTTTGCGTGTGTTCAGTTGACAGTAACTATTTGTTGTCTCAAATAAAGAGATACGTCAATTCAATGACATTCCAGACATTTCGTTTTGCCATGTTGCAGATAATTGTGAATAGGCAAGGCAAGTTTATTTGTATAGTACATTTCACACACAAGGCATCTCAATGTGCTTTAAACAAGGACAGACAACACATAAGCATCAATAAACACAGTAGTTAACATTTAGAGCAAAGAAGAGAAAACAAAAGAAAGGTTACAAAATTTACTAAAAGAACATACAGTACGATGACAATGTTAAAGCATTAGATTGCAAGCTTTAAAAACATTTAGTGTAAGGAAGTTAAAATAAAAATTAAAATAAATAAAAACATGATTTAAAAATGTTTAAAGACCTTAACCAAAAGTATTAGAAAAATAAAATAAAAACGTTTTCAACCTACATTTAAAAGCATTTACACTCGGGGCTGACTTCACTTCTGTTGGCAGCTTATTCCATTTGTGTGCAGCATAACAGCTAAATGCAGCTTCACCATGTTTACTTCAAACTCTGGCTTCCACTTGTATTCAATATGTGAGGTTTTAATCCAATAATGCAGGATAGGTAAAAAAAAAAAGAAAAAAGAATGTCGAACCGCAACTGTGCGGTTTTCCACTGCATATTGCTTCTTGACCTTATATGAGTCTATGCTTCTTCAAGTGCTGGATGTGTCTTTTTTACTCAGTAAACATCAGTACCGTATACAATTACGTCTTCTTGTCTAATGTGGGCAGTATGTGTCTGCCAACACGTGTTTGTGCTGTGTACTGTACATATTTCCTCGAAGAGAACCGCACTGAATAACCCTGAGCTAAAACCGGCATAGACCTCACATCAGTTTTGTGTATTTCTCTCGAATTTGTCTGCTTAAGCAAATTTGCAGGGTGTACACATCTAAACAGCTATGTGACGCACATGTGCGGCAGAGTCTCATCCTTCATTTTGTTTCCCCCACACGTTGGATCTCCGCAACACTTGGCTGAGCAGTAATTCATTTCTGAAGCCTTTGCATAGCAATTATCAAAGGGGGTTTAGAAGGAGGTTGTCCTCACAGGACCGCACATCACAATGTCCCTTTTGGTACGTCTCTGAATATTTAAAATCAAGTGAAAAGCATCTGCAGTTGGCATATCATCAACCACACCTGCATTTGTTAACCGCACAGCCACTGACACTTTAGGAAATAAGGCTCCTGATGTTGTTTTAAATCAAAGGGATTGTGCCTGTGAGGTTATCTCCAGATGCTTTTAAAAAGTGTGCAAATAGCTTTCCTGAAAGCAGTGTGTCTGCAGTGAAACACTGCTGTGTCAGGATCCCAAGCACAAGTGATTGACTGCCACACCCTTATCTAGCCCACACCTTCATTCAGGTTGTTTTATTCAAATACGCTGCTGTCTCCTCTCTGCATTATTTCCCTTGTCTCCCTAATAGGAAATTGAGTGAACAAGCAAAAAAAGAAAAGAAAAAAAAATGAGCATCTCAGACACGGATGCTGAGATCTGTGAGACGGTAGAGAGAACAAAAATTATCGTCATCATGACATTTTCGTGATAACAAATGCCATGACAAATGGGGCAATTAAATCACTGTGGCAAGAGTGTATGAGATTGATGAGTATGAATTAGTAGCTGGCATCATGTTTCCTTGTCACTGATCTGTCAAAGGCGTTTAGCAAGCTGGGTTAGTAACCACCTTTACTCAGGGAATATAAAGAATGATATAACACAGGGATGGGCAACTTAAATGCTGGAGAGGGCCACAATTTTGCAATTCAGGTCCGGGGAGCGGTGAGGGGCACAATCTCTCATTAGTGCGACTCAGTGACCACACATTTCCTAACCAGATTTATGACAGAAGTGCTTATTTTAAAAATGGACAGATTACGTGTATGCATGCAAAATATATCCTCTTAGTATATTTCATTTTTCAATGCATGTATAAAAAAAAACACTATCCTTACCAAACAACAACAAAAAACATTCAATGACGGCAAAAAACTGTAAGGGCAAGTGCAAGAATTTATTGTATGCATTTTTTCACAAACATCATCTCACTCAGCATTTGAATGTTATTGAGTACTTCGTTTGTCCTGCAAATCTGAAATATATATATATTTTTTTATTAGGCCTATATTGTAGTACAGGGCGTAACATAAGACATGTCTGTCATCTCGTGGTGAATGGTGATATTTCAACTTAAAACTACATTTGCTGCATATTCGCAATTTGGCACCCGCAAATTTGCATGTTTGCAGACTTGTTTCCCATTGTTTTTCAATATTTTTTGGGGTGAGTTTTATTTTCACTTTTACCCCCAGTTTTTCGTGAAAAACCTATATTGGATGTTTGTTGAAGTTTCCTGAAGATTTTTTTTCAGTTTGTTAAAAAAAAAAGGCCCCTTTTTTGGGGGGGTCCGGGGGCTTAATCAATGAGCCACTGAGAGTGTGGTCAGCCTGCCAGTTGCCCATCCCTGATTATAACATAATATTATACAATATTATCATATAATAGAAGTTTGGTATAACATTTTATTTTTAATATTTAGGGTTTTTTGTTTTGATTTTTTCCAGATTTACCCCCAGCTTTTCGCGAAAAATAATGTTTTTCAGTTCACTTTGTTTTTGTTTTAATTAATCAGGGGGCAACTCCAGTGTATGGTTGGGGGCCGAATGCAGCCCACCAGTTGCCCATCCTTAATGTAACATCGTATTATTATTATACTGTACAGTAAAATTTTGCATCACATGTAATGCTTTCATTCACAGCAAACAAAAGTCATCTGGAAAAGGCCCCAGCTCACCCCGGCCCTAACGAGGACAAGTAGCATAGAAAACAGATGGATGGGTTGCCATTAAAAAAAATAATTAAAAAGATCATTTGTATTTTGCAACAACAGGAGGTGTGACAACTTTGTGAAAGTTGCATTGATTTCATTAAAAAGTATCCAGCACATCTCGTTGCATCCAAACAACACACAAACCGGAGATCAATAACCAGTGGTCACCCAGAGCCTGTACGGTACGGCGGGATATTAATCAAGTAGGCAGCGCATGGGCAAGCAGCCATCTCGGCTCTCCATCAAAACATTTAGAAGCTGCCTCTGCGAGACTCGCAACAATTTCTCTGTCTGTCATTGCTGGGTAGAGTGGCAGCCATCTTGCTGTGTTTTTGCCCTGCGAGGTCTATGGTTTACTCATCACTGGGCAGCTCGTGCAAGGAAGCTTCGCTACTCCCCTGTAGTCCTGAGCTGCTGTCCAAATATTGGCATGCCTGTATTCTCTCTGGAACAAAGAAGAAAATATCAAATATATATATATAGTATAGTATTGATAGAAGACGCCATCATCTGGAGGTGTTATTTTTATTTTTTAGAGGAAAAATGACACCGAAGAAGACTGCTTGAGAGAGAAAGTGAGGAACAGCGAGGTGAATGCAGGGCACGTGTGTGTGTGTGGGGGGGGAGTTGGTTTAATCTGGGTACCCACACAGTGCATTCAAACATGTGGCTCATCTTTTTCCTAAGGATTTGTTTTTCCTCATTTCCTTCAGCTCCCACTTTCTGATTGGATGTCAGGCAGCACAATTAGTCAAATCACTCCAACATGGGATTTCTGAAACGCGCGGCGATGTAATGAAAAACAAAATAGTCGGGGGGGAAATGTGCTGATGGCTTATTAGAAAGTAGATTGTCTTTGCATTGTGTAGCATTGTTTACCCCCTTGCATGTGTTCAGTTTGTGTGTTTGCCTGCCGGATGAGGTCATGATGAGGGAGAGCATTGTTGGCAGGGACTGTCATTGCCACTCACTGTTTTGGTTGTTGTTTGCTTCCTGCCCGAGGAAGTGAAGGTGCTTCATAAGGATCAACAGCCACTGGGTGTCATGCGCACATGGCCTGTCTGTCTGTTTGCTTCCAAGCATTTACATAACTTGGCATAAGAGTACTTTTAAGCCTGTGTGTTTGCAAACATATGTGTTGATGTCGCTGTTGGTTAAGAGCAACCTGACAGGCAAAGGTTGCCGAGTCTTTGCACACTACGTTTACTCATCTTGACTACAATACCCCATTGTTGCCTTTAATTTGATTAAAGCTGATATACTTTTAAGATGAATGAGCATTGTGACTGTTAGCCACTTATCTGCACAAGATTAGATTGCCGGAGGTTAGCACAGGCAGATGTCAACAAATCATTAAAAGGCTAAAGGCCATCCGTTTAATTAATTGGCGATGTTTTGCAGTAGATGTGTTAAAGGGTTAATAATAATAATGATAATAATGATAATAATATTAATATAATAATTAATTGGATTTGACACCGATCTGATTGAATCGATTGGGATCGGACGATATTTATTTTATGCAAAATTGGTGATCGGCTGTAGTTGTAATCTGCCCGATCCATCTATGACGACATTGATCGGCACCATGAAACAAGACATTACATGTCATATTTCATGTTTATCAAGAATTTTAGATTTTTTTTCCCCCCATGCATTTCAATTGACGTCAGTAGTGGTGTTTCCATCCACCTATTTTTATTAGAATTTTCAAGAATTGCGAAAAATAAACAATGGAAAGCCATAATTTAGAAAAAATAAAAGGCTCAAACTTCGCCAAAATGTTTTTACGCTTGGATGGGATGGATTTTGAAGCGTATCCAAAAAAGGAAAATGCACATTTTGGCTATGGAAACAGCTTTTGCGAATAAGCGACTACAAGACCGGATATACGTCGCACGTTTTGACCAAAAGAAGACCGGATGGAAACAGGCATAAGTCGCAAGTCTGATTTGCACATTTTCACCAAATTTGCTTAAAAATTTCAAAACATTTATTGATGTATTTATTAATTTGACGCTGTTTTTTTTTTTCTCAAAATTTCCTTGTCTCCCGCTGTCTGTATGCCTGTCTGTGACGCATGTGCAGTAGTGGTAATCCAGGTCATCCGTGATGTAAACAGAAGCATTATGGGTAATGCTTTGCCATGACCATTTAAAAATGCCTGATTTCATTTCTGACATGGGGAAAGTCGTGTCTGGTAGCTAACATTAGCACACTCAGTTTCCCTTGTGTGCTTCATGTAAGGCAACATCCTGTTTGGTACGCTAACATATTGTAGCGTCTGCTATGGATTACAGAGGCTTTAGTCAGTGAACTCACGTTTATTAACAACCCAAAGACAACACATACGGTTGCGAACACAAACAAAGTGTTGCATACATGAACTCATAAATAGAAGCACTCAAAGTACCAGAACATATTTGCCACAAGCACTCAACGCCAACACATAACCCAGTTTGTTACAATATACTGTTTTAGTGCTTTAAAAAAAAAGATCCTCAGATGTGTTGGCTGTGGGAGACTACGTTTAAATTATGCATATTAGTCAAGCAAAGCAAAACGTTTTAGATAAAAGTTAAAGAAAAACAAAATGAAATGCAGTTAAACATTTTGAGCTGAAAATTTTAAGGCCACAATATTTCTTTTAATTTAAGTTGCTCCGTCATTTAAGAACATGACAGGAATGCTGCTACTAGCTGAAAAGCTTAATACAAGTTGAATGTATCATCTTAATTGTCTTTATTGTATATTTAATTTATAAGGAAATGATGAGCAGCTGCTTGGTGGTGCAATATGCCACGATTTGCATGTGATGCGATTCGTTGACACATCGTGACTTCTGTTGGTGATAGTCAACTAGCAAAATAATTGTTTGTGACAGCCCTTATTGAAATGATGAAAATCATGTCCCTGCGAATGTGAGTTCTCTTCCCCGAAATCATTTGTGGAATGGGGATAAAAAGGCCAAATACAAATATTAATATAAAACAGTATACAGTATTATTTGAATACTGCAAATCATTAAATAACCCACAACCAATAAAAGTGTATCTACTTGTATGCAAACACTCCACTTCTGTATGTATTTAGCCACTCTTCCTGTTCCATCTGCGGTGTCCCCATGTCTGTTTTTGGCCATTGCTCTCTCCATCTGTGTTTTCTGCGGTCCTTCTCTCTGTTCCTTATGGCTCCTGCAGCTTTGCTGTCTTTGTGCCCTGGAAATCTGTGACTCCCGCTTCTGTTTGGCCCGCGCTGTTGATTGTCTGGGAGCCTCGTGTCTCATCTGACTTCATGGTCACTGCGGTCGCATGGCCTGCCTTGCTCCCCGTGTCCTGAATTACAGTAGCAGCATTAGTACATACACACAGTGCACACAAAATCGAGAGCAGCTATGGCCAGTGTTACATGAGCATCGATGACATTTATAGTTGGAATTAGACCAGATAATTGCAAGATGAGTACATTTAATATCCTCAAATTTAAATTTCACTGTTGTCGTATAATATAATGTTTGTTTGTTTTTGTCATGTTAGAGGTGACTTGTGTGTAAAAAAAGTAATAACATAAAACACGGATGGATAATTACTTAATTAATTGAATTTAAAACCCTTGGTTCACTCATGATCAAAGGTGAGACGGGGAGTTTCAAAGCTGATGTTTGAACACGAGATGACTAATCAAAAGTCAGTCACAGGCCTGACCCATTCTGTATAGATCGGCATCACATGTATGTCATCGTGAGCACTAAGTCGTACTTGGAGATCCAGACTTTCAGAAAATACAAGCAAGAAGAGGTAATAATAGAAGAAGAACTAAAAAAAACATTGACCAACTGTTAACTTGCAGTTTGTGATAACTACAAGGTGTGTCAGAAAAGTTCAAGGACTGGCATCACCTTCGATATATTTCAAACCCAAACTACGGGTTTTCCCCTTCAATGTGGGCCAGGTGATCAACCAGCACGTCATCAAAGAAATCCTGCAGCTTCATTCAGTGCATGAGGAGAGGCAAGAGTTGTGACAGGAATACTCATGGTTGCTTGACCAAGACAACGTGGCAGTGATGACAGCGCTGGAGAGGATCCCAAAAGAATTATTTTCGGAGTGCAATACATCATCTTCAAACATTATCATCATAAGGGGCATAGCAACTGTGTAGTTGACCCCATGGCCCAAGCCAAAACAAATAATTAAAACAAACAATAATTAATAAATTATGGAGTTTGGGTTGGACAAAAACACAAACAAAGAAAACTTTACGGCAAATGCAAACGCCCACAATCAGGCTCAAGCACGACACGATCCTGAAATGTTACAGTGCTTTCATTCGTCTCTTCTTATTCATTTATTTCGAGCCGTGCGACCTGTTTAAGGGAGATCAAATCGTTGAGGTTCGCAGCACAGAAGAGCAGTATTATCCTGTCAAAGCAAACATAAGTGAAATAGAACATTTGACAAGGTGCATTTATGACATGACCCACTTTCTTTGCACTTGGTGGGTAAATATAATTCACAGTAAGATGGTCAGATATTTTGAGAAAATAAAAACCGGAAAAGCTACCCATTTATACGATGATGGTAATTTATACAAAAATTATTTCATTGTTTCATTTAATTGATGCGTTCTGATGAAAAAAATTGTTCCTGCCTATACATTTGGAGCACTTTGCATGGATTTATCTTATGGGTATATTTTATTAGTATGTGCTATCTGGTCAAAACAATAGATAGACCTGCACTGTGGATAATAATACGATATACTAGATGCCACAACTCACATTGTTCACAAGGGTCCAATTCTCCAACTGCAGGCTTTTTGATGGTAAGCCATTTTGGCCTCGGGGGGGATAGAGAGTGGAGGGGTCGTAGATTGTTCCCTTTTCTTTTTCTCACTATCCCTTTGCCATCCTCCTCCCTGATGTAAGCCCTCAACCTCCTGTCTCCTTCTTTGATCACACCATTCCGTTGCTTTCCCACATTTCACCAGCTACAGGGGAAAACATGAAGAAACACAAATCCAATCTGCACAGGAGAAAATTGGCTGCAGGGTGTAATTATTATGATGACTCTGTTCATGTTTCTTTTTGCTCATTTCCCCCCCTTTATAATCTCGCTCATACACTTATCCCACCTCTCTTTATTCTCTCTAAGAGAGCGTAATTAACATAACTTGGATCCCTTTCATGCCTCTTCTTCTATTATATCATTTCCATGTTAATATAATCTTTTTTATGTGGATGTTTTTGTTTTTGGCAGTAACCCTATGTCAATTACAGACTGTCTGCTTGTGTAGGGATGATTGACATTGAAATGTAATTTGGCAATCAAGCGAATACTTTGTTGCTTTTAATGTCACATTTCGTGTGATAATTGTAGTTTTTGTGTACGTGTGGTGGCACTTTAGGATGGTGGTGCTTGGGGCGGGGGGGGGGGGGGGGGGGTTGTCATGTTTTTTAAATGCTGCCTCACTTTGATTGCACATTTCATACAGAATGAATGCGGCTGAGAGGAAAACAAACAATTTCTTTCATCAGTGTTGGCTTTGTCTCTTTGATGAATAGTTTTCACACACTTTTTGTTCTTGTAACATGAATGATTCATAATTTGTGTAATCCGGTCTTTTTGTCCATCTTGCTTGTCCTTTTGCAATGTATTTGCCGTCCTCTATTACTTCCTACTTGGTCCCCATTGTGCTTACAATCTTTGTATTTTCGCTGACCTGACTGCAGGTGCTGATCTGTTCTCCAACTGCACAGAGGAGTGCAAGGCCCTCGGCCACTCGGACCGCTGCTGGATGCCATCCTTCGTCCCGTCCGATGGACGCCAGGGGCCAGACTACCGCAGCAACCTCCATGTCCCCGGAATGGATGCTACACTGCCAGACACTGAGGTACCCTCCTCTGTCAACCTCTCCGACCAAGTCGCCTTGACATCGCCCACCGCTTCGTCCAGCGATAGGTCATTCTTCACCTTTGGCAAGGATGGTCAAAGGTCACAGTCACACAACAGCCTTCACCATCACCTCCATCCGCAACAGCAGCAGTACAGCTCCAGCACGCTAGAGAGGAAAGAATATGATAGGGGGACCCTTCCGTACAAATCCACTTTTTTCTGTGAGTATCAGTATGAAAAGTCCCTAGGACCCTTTGACTTTGGTCAGGTGCAGTACAGATTTTAAAGGAGGGGGTTTCGAATATGCCTCTTTTTCTGATCTGGACTATAAACTTTTAATTCTCCTGTTTTTAAGGAGCTTTAACAACTTTAGTTTGTTGTATTGTTCTCTTGTAATTGATCATTTTTGTCGAATGTAAAATGCGATCCATTATTGCTGACCCTACTTTTCTCCTAAATCTACGAAATAAGACTTTCCCACTAATTTTAAATGCTGTCTGTAATTATGTGGCATAACAAAATACTAATAAACAGCAACAACAAAAAAATAATTGGACTCGTATGAATCTGCTGTAGCCCATTTGTCTCCCTCCTACCCTCTGTAAATTCCACCTGTAAAATCCTTTGGCAAGCTATCTTTTTTATCTGATGCTCATATAAGTAAAGGCCATCTACATCAAGCTCATCTCATGTTTTTATTTGTTTCATCACCTCACGCTTTCACCACAATGCTGTTTGAAACTTGAAGGAATCCACACTGGACACGGGATTCTGAATCCACGGAAAGAAGTGGTCCTTCTACTTGATTCTGGAAAACAATGTTTCCTTTGTGTAGCAAGCAACGCTGACAAACAACACTCAAACATCTTCAGTTGGGAAAGTTGAGCCGCATCATATTGATATCAGTTGGAACATAAAAGGGAATTTCCAGCTCCAAAGAGTTCTACAGCATTCATTAGGAGACGATAACAAATCATTTCCGAGCTCCCACATAGCATGAATAATCTATTAGCTCTAAAAGTAGAGAATGGATTCGATATACACACTCAGTAGAGAGGTCATTTCCAATCAAGTCGCTCGCATACATACCACCATCCTTCATGAAACTGCATGCTGACTGACTGGGGGCTGTCTCTCAGGTAAAGAATTGTTTTTGACCTGGCTAACTGTGTCAAGCAATTTCTCTTCTATGCAACAATTGTGTGGAAAAAAAAAATCCTCATTGGTATTTAGCCTTTAGGTGGCCTGCTCTAAATGTAGCGGGTTGTTCATTCATTCTGCCTCACAGGGTAATGATAAATATGCAATATGAAACGATACTGTATCCAGTACGCTTTTGATTTGTGATTTCTCTTTGATTTTGGTCTTTTTCAAATAAACGGGCTTCATTCTGGCACAACAGAGGTTGTGTTGTTCAGCAGAGTGTAAAAACAAGGTTAATGCTATGCTAAAGTAGCCTCCTTTTGGTTGTAGTAATAGAAATGTTTTCTTATTATGGAACAATATATAATTCTTTATTGAGCCATCCATATTGATCCCTATCAATACTTAATGACACAATTATTGCACTGTGTACGGTGGAATCTCAAGTTACAAACGAACCTTTTTTTTTTTACTTTTCAAGTTAGGCACAACATTTTTTGTAGAAAATCTGCCTCGAGTTATGTAAATGTTTCGTTATGTGAATTGTCTCAGCATAGATTAGCCGATGGATCATTGCTGTGCTTGTTGTGCTTTTTCAACCCCCCCCCCCCAAATAAAATCTAGACAATATATGTTCTATGTAGCCCCACTAGTCTGAATACGTTATTATGGTTAATATTGTGTTAGTGGAATATGAGTTAAGCAGCAAAATCCAGACGTTTTTATCCATATCAGAAGGCGACCATTTTGCCACTTGCTGTCGAGTGAAAATTACATCACAGTTTTTCAGGTAACAACCAATCACAGCTCAGCTTCAGAAAACGGCTGGATATTACTTTTTAACTTATATTCCACAAATGTAATATTAATCTGAATGTCATATTTAGACTAGTGAGGTCACATATAAAAACGTTTTATTGTCAAGAAATGTTAGTTGACTTCCCTTTTAACCATCAGTGGCTCTGTGTATGTAACTTGCTGCAATAGTGATGTTTTTTTAAAAACTCTTAATTAGACCTTAGGATGACTTAAATGTTACGGTTGGCCTTAATCAAACCCCACATAAAACTTGATGTCTCCTCTGCGGCAGCAGATAGTAAGCTGTCCTGTGTGCAGCCGAAAGTTCCGCTTACATACACACGCTTCTCCCAATCACAAATTGACAATTCTCACAGCAGGCCGCCTAGATTTCCAATTAAACATGGCAAAAACTTTTCACTCTGTATGATATGCACACTATTTATTGTATTGGAGCTTCTTTTGAATTTGTCTGGGGAAAAAAATAACATAAAATTCAATGTCTGCTTCCCACGGGAGTGTGTGCAGCTGGAAGTTCCACCTACACACACAGTTCTTCCAATGACTGCTTTAACGTCACTGACATGGCAACTCTCCCCCATTATTAGCGCTAACAAAAGATAGCGGCGACAATGACATTACAATTGTGTGTGTTCGTGTCCCGTCAATTAAAAAGATGAAGTTGCATGCATCAAGCATGAGATGAGCTCATTCACACATCAAGTAGAGTAACAATACACATAATCACTACACTATCCATATTTGGTATGAATTAATTATGACACATCTTTGTCTATGTTCATCATATAAAAGATTTATAATTTGATCTTTTATTAAAGAGAGTATAAGATCAGTGTTGGAGCCATATCAGTGTTTTCTAACCTGTGCATGTATTGTGCATAAGAAAACACTCACAGTAAACCAGCAAACAAAAGTAAAAAGTATGCATACTGAAATAACTCTAGTACTTAGTGTAAAATTTTGAACACAAAGCTGATATATTTGCAGGGAACCATGACTTGTCTGAATGGCAACAGACGGGTACACTGGTTTTATCTTTGGTCATCCAATTGAAGAGCAGTTATTTGCTATGCCTGCCATTATACTGTATGCCGCAATAATAATAATAATCATTCTGTGAATATACATTCACTTTTAACTTCAAGATATAATAGATTTTTCTAAAGTTCACCGCAAACTCAACTGAACCAAGAACCATGAGCACAAAACCAAACTGAACCTTGGATTTTGTGTATACATACAGTATATGATGGAATGCTTCATTTGTCGTCGCACATGCAGAGTACAGAGCAATGAAATTGAATTGACAGTCACAATCCGTCCAAGAAACATGAAAAAACAACAACCAACATAGGAATTTTTTTATGGCATTGATTTCAATGGGAAAATTTACCACAATTGACGAATGTTTCGAGTTTGGGGTCACAGAAGGAATTAAGTTCGTATATTGAGGTTCCACTGTATTTTTTAAGTTCTAAATATTAATCATCACCGCGTCTTAAATCTAATTCCTTAGGTTTAGTATTGCACACTGTGGAGGCGCTTTTATGGTGTATAAATAACTTCACAGAAAGTCCTTCGTGGCATGTATCCTTCATCGAGCTGTATTTGGAGCCGTTACTAAAAAGTCACATGGGAAATGATGTCATTTGTCTTAATGACTGTTCTCTGTCTTGCAGCCCGCAAGAGGATTTGCTAGCTCATTCCATGTGGACCTGTCAGAGACAGCATGAAGTTCAGTAACAGACCAACAACACTGATGATAGAGACCTCAAACTAAGACTAAATAAACAGAAAGCTGGACAACAACAACTCTGGATAAACGCCATTTTCTCGGATGGCAAACTATAACAAAGCGTCTCTCTGGTAGCCATAAAGAGGCAAGGAGAATTACATTTTGAGTAGTGGTGAACCTTTCAGTTTGTGGGGAGCATTCCAAGGCCTTATTCCTCTCAGCAGGACTGAGATCTGGGCTTGAGACACTCTTTTGACATTGGGAAGATTTTAAATGTATCAGCAAAAAGAAAAGAAGTCGTGAAACAGGAATACAACAGACCATGAAGGACCTGCTCACCCCCAGATGTGGTTTGGACTCTGAGGAGTTGTTGTGTGCCTGTTTACATCCATGAAGCGTTATCAACTCGGACCAACGTCATGTGGAGCCCTTTAGCTATTTCTATTGTCAACCAGTGAGCCAACTGTACAAAGACTGTATGGGTATAAATAATGAGTGACATACAATACAGTATAGTGTGAAAAAGAGGGCCAGCAGGTGCTTTTCAGGTATTTGATGGCACAGAAAAAAAAAGGACGCAGAGAACTGACTACAAATTCTGCGTTTCTGTTTTTTGACTGACTGTCTTTATATAACTTTTTCCTTTCAGTTCTTTCTGTGTGGTTCACGTGTGGAGAAATATAGATGCATACATATTACAACATAGAAACGCAAACAGCAACGTAGAGGTCCAGCCCTCTTCCGGAAGAGTTTTTACAACAAAAAACAAGCTGAAAGGTCATGTTTGGTATTACGAGAATGTTCTGACTTCTGAACTCGTGAAGATTAATGGAAGTAAAGTGGTGAATTACCAGGATGTGATTATTTTCATGCCCTTGGCCTATACATAAACAATCAGACACATTCAGTGGTTTTTATCATGTGTGAAAAGTGTTTACTGTGCTATTTTAAAAAGCGTTTAAATTAATATAAATCTATACATATATAACTATATATAACTATATACAAAGAAAAAGTTTTGTTTTCCCGAAAACTGTGTAACCATTGGTTTGTACACCTCATTCAATCAAGAATTCCAAGTGCTAGAAAATGGAACATTGTTCTGACCGGAAAGGAGGAAAGCAAACTCCGACCATGCCAACCAACGATTGGTTGACTTTTTTTATTTGATTGTTATTTTCACCATGTCACCAAGATCTTGGTCACCTGTGTATTTTTAACTCAGTATATGCTCATGTACAGAAAGGGGAGGGGGGGTGGTGGGGCTATTACTACTGAGCTATAGTTCAAAGATTTTACAATCATATGCTCACAAATACACACACATACACACACACATACATACACACAGGTCAAGTAATAAATAAACGGTGTCATTGAAGTTCTCTAATGTGTGTTTTGTCGGGATAAATTTGCCAGAAGTCCACTGGGAAACCTGTTCTTTTCTTGCTTTTAACACAAAACACCTTTCCTCCTTACGCTGTTATTTTTAGTGCTTGAATTTTCATAAGACACCGAGTTATCTCTGACGAATCTTGTGGACTTTAAAGATGTAATCGCACTGGTTTTGCTCTACTTTCCTATGACCTAAAAAAAAAGTCTATGGTGCCCGTCACTCCCCGCTTGCGCCCATCTTCCAAAAATCACTGACGACAAGTCCTCCACACTCGCATACCAACATCTCTGCACTCCAATGTGATTCTCACATGGCCTCGCAGATGTTCACAAGACGAGAAAGAGCTCTTGAATTTGGGGTCATCGGAAAAGGCGGAGCGTTCCGTCAATTGGCTGACTGCAAACAGAGATGATCTGTTTGCGTCCATCACAAGATTGCCTTATTTTAGAAGCAGAGATTCATGCGACTGCCGCATGTGACTGATCCGGTGGTTTCCCGCATGAATGAATGGCCTTTGGGTTTTGGATAAGCGTCTAACCCAGAAACATTTTATCAAACGCTAATGTATGAGACTGAAGACTGGAAGCAGTCAGGTTATAGAACCCAAAACACAATAAAAAGGATATACATGTCGTAAAGATTCACAATTATTGCTTTTTATTTAGCTACAATATTTCTACTGCATTAGTATTATCATTTTGGATTTGAGAATGTCTGCATTCCATTACCAGGAAACTTATCTCCGTAGAATCTTGTTCTGGAAGTAACACCGTTCTTAACACAAGTTTGGTTCAAATTTAAAGGGGAAAAAAAATATGGTAAATTTCAATCTTATTTACAGAGACAATTTATGCTTTCAGCGTTGTGAGAACAGTTTATGAAGGCTCTATTATATTTCACTGTGCCGCTTCCACTAACCCCTGCTTGGCGGGCTCCAAATAATAATTGGTAGTAATTGATGATAGACTTGTGAAGTTTGGTCTCTTTGAGGCCCCGTAGTGTGCGTGCTTCAAAATGGTTATATTCTATTTGTTCACCACTAGATGGCACAAAATACTACACAGTGTGACTTTAAAATATATGAAGGTTTGAACATTGAGTGTTTAACCCATTTCAACATTTACAGGGCTCTAAAAATGTTAGTAGGTAATTTTTCAAAATATTTTTAGTATATATTGTCAGAATACATTGTTTGAATGAAATGTATGCATTTGCACATGTTTGGAACAAATTATCACATGACCAAAGTTGTTTACTTCCTGGCTGCACCTTGAGAAGAAAATGGCTTCCTCAACTCCTTCCAAAGAAAGATCAGTAAAATATGTTCAAATAAACATAAGATAAAGATTTTCTGTACACATGATATTTAGGGTGTATAGTATTGATATATGCATTTGCAATTACACAAATATGTTTGGTGTGTTTGCAGCATGAGAAAACATTTGCATACTCACATTGTGATCTGCGGGATAGCGCACTGTAGCTAAGTGTACACATAGGTCTATACATACAAATTACTTGATGTGTCTAAGTCTGATCTTTTTCTCTCTCTTATAGATTCACTTTGAGCAAAGTGCTTGATATTTTGGGGGTCAGTGATGGTCCAGATAAGGCATGCAACATTGCAGGTATCACTCGAAGTGGAAAAGATGCCATTTTCAGTGATTGTGATAGCGGTTGATCTGATATGGACAATGAGGGGGAAATGGGCCATTTGCCAGCGTAGATGTTGAATGCATATGCAGAACTTGTCGGCAAAGATGATGACAGGGACAATATTGATTACAACCTCCTTCTCCCCCAAACTAAAAGCATTACCTTACCACCTTTTAATCATGGAGAATGTATGGCCTCTACAAGTAATGCCAATTACCCCATGAAGTGACCAAAACTAAAACAGCCGAGAGGAACATCATTAGTCCTGATGGTCCTACCATCACAGGTGCCCCTTCTCAAACTTCTACTGTTGAAGAACTGACATCCTCCACCCACCATAACGTCCAAACAAAAGAACCACAAAGGTTTTCTAGCCGACTGCAGGCCATGGCAGAATAATCTGTAATGGGATCTAGTCGCCAGAGGAGCCCTTTTGAGGAACCTCTGTCATCCAGCCGCCAAAGAGACAAGACAAAAGAACCGCCAAGGCCCTCCAGCCGACTGCAAGCCAAGACTAAAGAACCTCCAAAGACCTGGCAAAACTAGAAGAGACCAGTTGAAGAAACTCTAAGGTCTTCTAGCATTCATATGGGGGACGCCACATGCTCCTCCTAAAGATTGGGCTAGGCCAAGCATTTTTCTTGGTCTTGCAGAGCAGGGTGAGGTGCCTCCAAGTTGCAAATTCTACCATGAAAACCTCTTTACTTCTCTTTCACTCCTTGATGAGATGACAGAGAGGGGCTATGGGAGCTGTGCCATGATGAAGGAAAACCAACTCTTTGATGTCCCTTCAAACCAAAGTGTAAATTCATGAAGTTACCTCGAGGAACCTCAGAAGTTTTAACACAAATAGAAAAGCTGTTGGTCCGCTGGAAAGACAACAATGTTGTGACTATAGCAACAAACAGGGGAGCAAAATAACAGTGGTCAAGCGATGGAATAAAGAGAGACATGTCTTTGACAAAGTCCATCAACCACAATGCATCAAACAGTATAATGAAGACATGGGAGGTGTGGACCTGACCAACAGGTCTCTAGATACAGCATCACAATCAGGTCCAAGAAGTGGTGGTGGCCCATCTTTTCATGGTCTCTCAGCAGTGCACTCGTAAATAGTCATAATTTTTACAGATTTGTTATGGGAGGGAACATTGATCTGCTCACTTTCACAAGAATAGTGGCACTGTCTCAGATGCAGAGGTTTGGTATAAGGCCTATGTCTCATGGGAGGAGATCTCTATTGTCGGTACAAAATCAGGCAAGATATGACGAACACTCCCAATGGCCAATACAGGATATAGGTTCCTGCAATGCCGTTTTTGTGATAAATGCACCACCTATGCCTGTGAGAAGTGCAATGCATCTCTGTACATTGAGTGTTTAAAAAAAAGTCTAAAAATAAACAAGTCATTTAATTAAAAAAACGAGTACAAACCAGAAAACAGCCCAATGTAGCAAACATATCTGACAAAGGCTATGCTAAATTGATCAATATGAATGGGCAAAGGTCACAACATGAAGATAACCATAAGGGAAAATGCAAACAGAAGTAATGAGAGGTAACGAACTGGCAAAGAACAGATGGGAGCCAAGGGTATAAGAAGAAGGAGAAAGTAAAACTGATAGGCTAGGATAGATAATTACACCAGGGGAAGGAGACAAAAAGGAGAAATGTGAAGGGGCGAACTATGACCAAAATAAGACAAATAAACATGAAAAATGGCAAAAGAAAATGTCATCATTAAAGCACAAACTAAACAGGAGTCTTTGCCTCCGGACTCATGAATGAAATGGTCAAACCTAAAAGGGGCTTACTATCCAGAAGTCTGTATTAATTCTTAATTAGCTTTAGACACTTCAGTAGACCAAATCACTAATGAGGGTCATATTGAACGTGACATTGTGGTGTGTACCTAATGATATCCAATATTTTTCAGAAGTGAGAAAAGGTTGAATATGTTTTTTAAGCTGCATATGCTTTAAAATGAGTTTGTGGTTTTGTACTAACAAATGTTAAGAATTGTGGTTTTTATGAATGTACTAATTGCAAGGTGATGCATGTTTGAAGGTCAGACCATAGACACGTGAACTCCAAAATCTTGTAGAAAGACTCTAAATGTCTTTCATTTTATTTAATCAATTTAAACTTTATTTATATAGCACTTTTCATATGTAAAAATCCCGCCAGCATCCCCATGAACACGCCCACATGCACACGCACGCACGCACGCACACACACATAACCTGATAACTATGTAAAAAAAAAAAAAGATATGGTGGGGCACAGTGAAACCATGTGAGGAAAAAATGTCCCATTTATCCATATAGTACATTTTAATAGAATTCCAGATTTTTTATTTTAAGTTTGAAAGCATGTTAACCATACTTAGTATAGACCCACCACAAAATGGCACAACCATAAACAGAAAGGACGACAGGTCAACAACAGATGACCTTAAAGAGCAGACGGACATTCTAATCAATGACCCTGGGTTGACCTCATCTTAAGGCGCCTCCATAGCAGGCAAAGTCGCTGAAGCTGAATCATCGTGTCTATCTCCCATCGTTTCACTATACAAGGTTGAGTGAGGTGACCTAACTGTCAGTCTGAGCCTCCGAGCCTTTCCCTCATATTCATCCCTGGCAGACGCACTTCATTACTCTGGCTAAATAGACTTTCAAGAGACCCCATCAGCCCTATCACCTTTCAACACAGACACCTCATCAGACATACGCGCTCTGCCATACGCACACACAAGCGTAACATGACACGCCCACGCAGGCACACATGTTCTACTCTTCCCCCCTCCTGTGCTGCCTTATCTTTTTACAGGCCCATTCGTCAACACGCATGCACTCCCTTTCACTGACACTCTGCTGGTTGACATCAACCCGCCACCTCATCGGACACCAGCGGACAGCTATTACAGCGTGTGCTCGGATGCACATTCGTCCTCACATCCTTCTACCACTCTGTCGGCCCACAACAACAACCAATTGACCTGAGACATACTGTAATTTTTGCTCCACTTGAAGACTTGGACACACTTAAGGTTGTCTGGAAGATGTCACAATTTCGTGTCAAAGATAATTAGTCTTTTTGAATTGGCCTCAGATCCTCAATTCACAGAAACCGGCAAAGATAAAAAAAAAAAAAAAAACCACACACACAAAAGAAACATTCTAACTTCTTACCCTTTAGAAAAAGTATTTATTGCAGTGATACAATGAGGCATATTAAATCCAAAGATTAATTTTTAATTAAATCAGTTCTCAAAATAACTGCCCGGACTGAATGTGAATGCTCTCAAAGAACATTTCCATTCCTCGTTTGATGACATAAAACGTGGTTAATTAATCAGCCTTTGGAGTGGATACAAACTTAACAGGATTCAAAGCAGAAGCTGCTTTCATTATGGTCTGCATTTATCTCAGGTCTCGCGAAAGATGCTGTTAACAGAATTTTTTTACTGTGATAGCTGCACTACGATGTGGACAAGGCCAAAATGAGCTTTATTGTTTGTTTTTTTTCCAGTATCAGTTTTTACAAAAAAAAAAGAAAATGTAGTCAGGTAGTTTGAAGTTTGTAAAGAGGATCTTTTAATCAATGATAACACCATTCTACCTTCAACTTTGTTTCACACTTTGTTCAATCAAATGTTGAAATGTTATTGATTTAAAAAAAATAATCATAATAATAATAATGCAGTGTTTCTCCTCTTTTTAAATCCATTATTTTTCCTATCTTACTTAAAGTGTTCTGTCAGTACTATTGAGCTTTTTAATGTTTTATTCCTACCTGACTACATATCATAAAGTAGGGAGCTGGCTACATGCAAAATAGATCTAAATATAATTCATGGAGGTCAACAGTTTGGGAGAAAGCTCTTTCAAAGATAGAGCAACATTAATCCACTGTTCACATCCTGCCCATATGCCTGCAAAATGGATAACAGACTCATTTTAAAAAAAAGATTAACACCAAGGAGGCACAGTGAGCAGTTAAAAAGCTCAATATCTCCCGCAGAAGTGGAAAACAAGAATGATAATTTAGTTCAGAACTTTTCTAGATTCATCACAGACCAAAGAACTCACCTCAAAATGAATGACTTCAAGGATGCCAGAAATTAAAATAGTTTGGCAGCCCAGAATTTTTATGCGCACTGGCTACAACATTAGATAAACTTGCATGAATAATCTAATAGAATCTAATATTAAAGCTGTGTACTGTATTGGGGAATGGACTTGCTCCTAAGATACCAATTAGCTAATCGTGCCGATGTCAATGAACAAATTCTGGTTGGATTTGTATTAATATGATGTATTTCCAGGGAAAAATATGTATTTCCTGGAAAATAAATACAATTGTACGTAAATAGTAAATGAAGAAGAAGACGACGTATAGCTCTTTATATACACCATGTTATAATTAGCAGACGTATTGCTGCCACATTGTTTTAACTAAGGAAGAGTTGTTAGTTTTAACTTTCAAATGGCTTACCAAGTAGAATCTCGCGTTGCATTGTGGCTAACGGTACATTATTGCACTTTTGGGTGTTGTAAAACCGTAGTAAATAGTCCTCACTACAAACATCCTGAATGCTTGATGGGTTAGCCAGCTCTTCAATTTACAAAGTATTTAGCGATTTTGACGTGGATTTGTTCATTACAAACATCAGATATAGAGTACATGCTGTGATACAAGCCACATGTGTCATTTCAAAATCGGGGCTTTAACAAAGAGACCGTTACGAGACTGCAGAACTGCTCTGTATCATACTGACAAACTGTCTAATACTTTTATTGGCATTTTAACTCCGGGTAGCGTGGTGATAGTCATTTTTGTTTGTATGTGTGTGAATGTAGGTTACCATCGCACAAAAAAACAACAACAACAAAAACAAATAATAAAAACAACAACAGCAACAACACTGTATGGCAGGGGTATGGCAATAAAGAAACCATTATATGGTTATTATATAGATTGCTTTGTATTTTTGTGTGGCACCCCCTCGCAAATGAGATGTTGCATCTCAAGGGGTTTATTCCACGTTAATAAAAAAAAAAATCAACAACGAATATATAGATAATGGATGCAATTATTGAAATATCATTGATCAAGAAAATTTGGATCCATGTTTGATGTGAAAATGTAAGTCATTTGACTTTCTTTGCACTCCTGAGTTACAATATTTAACATAAAAGTGATCAAATATTGTCAACACTTCTCAAAATGTTACAGTGCAGTTCAAACTTTAACCACAGTAATAAATACAGTATGTTAAAATCACGTCTCAGTCATGACAGGATTATTATTATTCATAAACTTTTCAAAGGCAGGTATACTGTATCTTTTATTGGTTCTCATTGCACTGCACATTACACATTTACTAAATGTGGGTTGTGTATATGTTTTGATTGAAGATACATAAATAATATCTGATGTATTTTGTTTTGATCAGAAGACAACAGTCAGAGGATGAGATTCCCCCGTATAATACAATTCTTAATTATGTAAAAATGACATGCTGTATGTAAAATGGCAAATCTGAATATAGAAAGGGATCTGTCCCTCATCGGGGCTCAGTCATATTGTCCTACTTTACAATTACTCCACCTTAGCAAAAATAAATTAAATAAATACAAAAATTGTACACACAAGCACCCCCACACACACACACACACACACACACACACGCCTATGCACTCACTCATTAGGCCTGAAACATTTTGCTCTCAGCCACCATCTCCTCTCATTGCAACATTCTGGATAGGAAGTAGTGAGTTGGTAACCTGGGGTGACGGAATCAGGCCTCTGATTCATGGCCTGACCCCACTAAAGGGGGAACAACCCAGGAGAGGACAGACCTCAGCCTCCAGCATTGAGCTAACACAACTTGATTGACAAACACAAAACAGACTAAGTACACAGCCACAATGGATGATTTAAAGGAGCAAATATTTCTGAGACCAACAAATGCATAAAAGGAATTTAAAAAACAAACAAAAAAACTTCTGCCACTAGACGGTTTAGCACATAACAATGCAAGCCTGGTTCTTAATCATAATGTTCCTAGGAGACTGTACATTTGTTTATTTTACTTTAAGTCCATGGTTCTTAACCTTGTTGGAAATACTGAACCCCACCATTTCCTATGTGCATTCAACGAATCCTTCTTTATTGAGAAATAAAACATGATTCTCACCCCCCTCCACTCCCAAATTCAAGTCATAGGTAAAGGGTTTACTGGTGAACAAAATGAACAGGGAGCGTAGCCTTGTCGTTGAATCTGGCTCACTTCACCTTGAATTCAGAGAGTGTTGTGTTTTTGTGTCCCCAATCTCCATGCAGGTTAAGAACGTGTTCCTTTAGCTTTGCAAGATAGCTAGTTGTGCTCGACTAGAATTGCAAATCATGCAGTTATGACTCTAGCTCCCATCACCCAACTCTATATTGATAGAGCATTTTAAAACAACCACCACTGTTTTTTTTAAGCTGGAACCCAGGGGCAGCAGATAGAATGAAAACAGCAGAGGCCCCAGAATTGAACCCTGTGGAACACCATACGTCCCGTTATACATGTGAATTCATATAGCAGAAATGTGTCCAACCACTTTCTTTTTTTGCTCGACATAGTATGAAGGGATTAAATAATAAAGAAATCACACGGTATACCATTACAACAGCCTCAAGTCGACTACCAAGTGCACCAAATTCCCAGCAGCACAGATAGGCCAAGTAATCTAGTGTGATCACATGCAGCCAATCATAGCCAAGCAGGGAGTATCACCACAAATCATTTGAGTCAGGTGTGTGTCTTGACCTCCGCCAAACCTGAGACTGACTAACTGAGCACCTGGGATTTGATGGAACCCAGGTTAAGAACCACTGCTGTATGTTGTATGTTTCATTTCAGTTGGATAAAGGAGTTATTAAATGTAATACAATTGATATAATCACAATTTATATCATTTTCTCTGATAGGATCTATATATCAATTCAGTCATGTTATGTAATCCCCCTACCGCTGAGATAATGAGAGCATAGGGTTTCACAAACAAAGGCATTCATTCCTCTTGAGAGACAAATCTTAACTGATGCCCTTCAACCTCTCAAACCTCCAATGAAGCGAAGTGAGCCACAGGAGCCATAATCCCTCTCTGAAGGAAAGCTTCAGGTCCAAAAACGGAGGATTTGTTCACATGTTGTGCAGGTTAGACGTTGATCCAGTGATGGATATTGTCTGTATTTCTCCAAATCTCTTTCCACTTTTCTTCAAACCAGACTCTGTCTAGTTCTTTGTTCCTGTGTCTGTCCTCTTCTCCTCCTTGTGCATGCACTCAGATGTCACACTGAGATGGGTGTCTTCTACCTTGGGAGATAGTTTAGGGAGGTAGGTTTCATACAGAGTCATAAAGCACATACTTTCACCATGCCTAAACAAGGCATGTGTATATAGAAATTGAGAAACCAGTGATTGCAATGAAAACCCAGAGGTTGAGTTTGGGATTGCAGAATTATGTGTGCTATATGACCCTCTCAAATGTTTCTTTTTCTTTTTTGGTGAAGCAAGTTTTACCTAGGGGAGCCTGAACATGAACATATTTACGGTAATGAATCATCTTTGTCATATATCAGTTGTCAAATCAGTTCTGAATGATCAGGCTTGGGGAGTAACGGAATACATGTACCGCCGTTACGTAATCAGATCCATTTTTTTTTTTAAACTGTATTCCGTTACAGTTACAGGAAAAAACATGTAATCAGATTACAGGTATATTTAAAAAAAAAAAGGGGGGATTATTTCGAGGGATTACAATTCCTACGATGAAAGCGAGCGAGAAAAAGCGAGAGAGAGAGAGAGAGCGAGAGAGAGCAAGAGAGAAAGAGACTTGTTGACGTGTCGGGCACACGGCCTGTTTAAAAGGGTTCACGGACGAAAGGAGGAAGCGGCGACCGGTATTTACGGTTTGTAACATACTTGTCTTGCTGAAGGACCGATTTATCTTTAACAAGGAAAACGTTTCAGCTGAGAGTCGATCCTGCGGCATGCTACGCTGAACTTCTTGCTAGCTGCCGCTACAACATAATGTGAGTTACATCTTCTGAACAAATATCCCTCCCACCAATTCACCATACACAATATAGTTTAACTCGTGACTCGGATAAGAGTTCATTTTGCAGTTAATGTCACGCATGGTCATCCTCATAGCATTATTAGTGCATTTGGGTCAAATGACCATGGAAATGCGCTTTTAAAAGCATAATTTGACTCCCTTATCTATCTATCTATCTATCTATCTATCTATCTATCTATCTAGCTATCTATCAAGCAATCAACATATCTATACTGTACATGTATTAAAATGGTTGCCAATTATACAAGGGTTTTTGCTCTTGGTAGGCTTCCCAGGTCCCTATCACCTGCAGGGGCGCACTGTTGAGAAATATAAATTGTGGTGATATTTATTTTTATTTGGACTTCATGAGCATACTTGGTTTTGGAGTAATCAAAAGTAATTGTTACATTACTTTAATATTATGGTACTTGGATTATGTTACTAACTTCTTTTTTTTTGCAGGTAACTTGTAACTGTAACGGAATACATTTTAAAAGTACCACTCCCATTCCTGTGAATGATCACATCAAACTGGCTTTTTAACCCAGCACTCAACTTGCAGCCTCTTTTATACACTGATTTGCTGACAGGATCAAAGACACACTGAATATGAACTTTGTTCCACAACTTTTTTTCAGGCTCTGGGGTTTTAAGTTCAGTCACTGTGCTTTCTAAGCAAGTAACCAAGCTATGCATGCATTATTGATAATAAAAGCCCTGTCCAAACTGATGTAATAATAATTATAATAGATGCCCCACAGCTGATCAAAGCCACTCCGCACCCTTGACATAATTTAAAGTGTCGTTAAGTCAGGTAACACTGCAAATGAAGAAGAAGGGGGGAAAAAATACTGCTATGCAAAATGTCTTTGGCATATTTATAGTGACAGTCAGACATCTATTAAAACTACACATTGCCGGAGGCAGAATTCTCGTACCTGTAAAATCATCACTTTTCAAAAACAGCATGTTTGTTCAACCATTAAAATGGCCCTCATAGGTCATATAATGCAAATTGACGAATTCATGTATTCGAATTCTATACTCAATTCCCATTAAAATTATATATAGTACATGAAAGTATCTCAAAAATTTACATAGTTAAAGCAATTTCAATGTTGCCAGATTGAAATTCCTAATTTTCAGAGAAACGCACTTAAAGTTTGGCAAATACATCTTTCAAATGTCAAAATATTAGAGATCTTTATCATTATTATTATTATTATTATACTGTGTGTTGGTTTGAACAAGCTATACATTAAAAAAAACCATAACATTACTTAGTTGAAACATAATATTTCAACAACAACAATACACTACAAACCCATTTTGCTTAAAAAATGGTTTGATAATGTTATATCCTTTAATTATGTAAATTGGATCAATGTCTTCTTGGATATAAAAAACATTGCTTAGTTAACTGCCTTTTGATTGATGGTACAAAGAATGAGATAGAGAGAGCAGGGAGGGGACTTATGTACTTTATTAGTCTTCAGTTATGTATTTGATTTGTATTCAGTGTTATTTTAACACTTATGTCCATCCTCACATTCATCATGCATGCATCAGTGAACTTCATTCTAGACTTGACATCATTATTATTAATTAACTGCATGATTTACTATTTGCCGAGAGACTGGCTTTCAAGAAAGGTGGTACACAATTTGTTAGGTGGCTGGTTTACTCCAGAAACATGCATACTGTCAATGAATATGTTTACATGCAGAAAATAACCCTTTTAAAATCTGAATATTGCCATTACAGTTTTGAAAGGCCATGTCGACACATGCAAAAACCAGAATGTTATTCATGTTTTTAAAAATCCAGATAAGACCCCTGGGTTACCCCTTTCATCACCCGCATTCTTCTTCATATAAAGAACATTTGGAATACCTCGCTTTAATGGCGCATTGGTTTGCATTGTGCGCATGCTCTATTCTTTTTCTTCATCTTCTTTTTTTCTTCACTTATTTGTATTGGCAAGGAATCTTGGTATTTGTCATACAGGAACGACTTATGTGCAGCGCCGTCCCACTTGCTTCATGGGCCTCACTCGCTACATGGGCCTCACTTAGACATTGATTTATCCACGGTGTTTTCACAATATTTTCAGTCTCTACGGTGACAATGCCACAGATTGTATCTAGTCTGTGCTTCTGGCGAGCAGACCACCAGAAATTTCTAAAGCAGATGTAAACAAACAAGAACCACACTTGTGGAGCGAGAAGGAAACAGACTATTTTGTTCACCGTGGTGAGTGAAATAAATATCATGGGTTTTTTTTAAACATAGAAAGCTAAAATTTTTAATAATGTCTATTTGTGTAATGATGTCTGTGCACCGCATTTACAAACGGGGTATTCCAAACGAGCACAAATGACCATGTATACGGGAGTAACGCTGTCCGCCATGCATGTAAAGTAAACGGGTTGCCATGAATGTTTCAGAAACCGTAATGCTGACCTTAACCTGAATATTGACTGCATCTATACGTAGTCATTGTGTATGCTGAGGAGCTGCTGTATCGAAAGTTGTCCTTCTCCAGTTATTAGTGTTACCATATTTTGCAATTATAATCCTTTCCTTCTGTGCTGTGGCTCATCATCTTTATCAGATTTGGTTTACTTGTAGAAATCCCTGCAGAATTCGCGTGCACATTTTTTTTGGAGTGGTAAGTACTCCAACAAGTCAATGCACAGCAGCCAACTTTTAAGTGTTCAATAGTTTTTGTTTTTATTCTCTCCAGTACAGCTTTGTACTGTATTTACAAGTCATTCCAAATATGCACTGTCTGCATTATTGGGCGGGCGAGACTGTCTTTGAAAGGACCAATCACGATCATCTTTTCATCATCAAGTTTAACAGTGTTCAGATTTGATTTTAATTTCATGCTACGTATAACAGTCATATCAAAAAAGTCCTCGAAAGTAAGCATACAATTTGCACGCGCAGGTAAGGTGACAAGGTTAAAGAAGCTCAGTGAAGGAATTCTCTATTATTAGTCATAAGTAAGGAATAGCTTTTTTTTTTCGTATTAACTGTATGTGTTTGTTTGTGTGTGCATGTAGCCTTGTCATTTTTGTAATGAATACATGAATACAACACCTTTTTGGTCATGGAATTGAAATGAAACTAACCACCTTTCTTTCACCTCATTCCTCTGATCTCTCACTGCCACAAGTGTGACCGAACGATGCAACAAGTGTGTCCTTACCTCGGCCGCAGAATTAGAGCCGCATTCTTCAAGCCTTTTAAACGTAATCAAGCATTGTAGGTTTTATCGACAAAACATGGGAGCAACCCCGCAGGAGTGCTGAGAGTGAAAATGCCTCATCCATACAAAGGCGAGTCTCCAAGGTTGCATGTTGTATTTAATCCCCTTGAATCCCCCGTAGACCTGATGCTGAAAGAATTTTGTTGATGTCTTGGCTTGTCTGTAATGTGTATATTTATATGTGTGCATTTGTGCATGCCTTTCCCCAGAGCCGCAGTTAAACCTCTGTGACATCCACAGCCATGTTGTGATTCCCTAGTACAAAGCTCCCACTGCGACTGTTTGTCATAGCAAGGACTAGTTTCCTATACATGAGCGTGCACATATACATATGATGCATATATGACAAAATGAGAAGGAGCATAAGAAGCACATGCATGACAGCAACGTGCCTTTCAACCTTAATTGCTGTATTCAATTAAAAAAACGATTAAAAAAAAACAACTTAAGATAAATGAAAAGAAGCACTTAGAAAGAGAAAAGTCAAGTCTAATCATCTTTATTTATATAGTGCTTTCAAAGTACTTCATACATTCCCGTTCACATGCATGTGTTGACTTTTGAATGATATACACCAGGAATTTAAAAGTCTTATGAAGTGAGTGGATAATTGTGCATAATTTACACGAAGGTTTTCAAAGATGTTGTTATCCCACAGATGGCACAAATTAAGCTATCTGTGCCCCTTCACTCAGATTTACTCAACTGTTTCCAGATTTTTTTTTTAAAGCACAGAGCCTTAAGTAATTATAAGATCCTATCAATTTTAAACTCATTTCGAGTTTGGCAGTTACCAGCTGGTTTTATGTAGCTGCAATATTTGGGCGTGAGTAAAGTGAGGCAATTGAAGATGTAGAATGCAATACTTTCTAATGGGAAGATTACACTATTGGATCATATAATGCAGAGCATGGGGTGTGTGTGTGTGTGTGTGTGTGTATGTATATATATATATATATATATATATATATATATATATATATATATATATATATATATATATATATGACAACACGACAACACAATTACAACAACGCATTCTTTTTTAGGTAATTGTCATCCTCCAATATCAGGCCAAACTGGAATACGTTCAAAAGAAAATGGAATACACACAACCATGAAACGCTCTTGATTGTGTTTTATTCTCTCTCAGTGCATGTTGAAGGAGATTGTCAACGCAGAAAGAAACTAATATCGAGGGAATCAACTGTCTAAAACAGCCAAGCAGGTGGAAACAGACTCTAAAAAGCTTTGTAATGCACAGATTATTGATGTTCTTTATTTTTTATTTTTGTTTAAAGAATGTGTCCACAATAAGTCCATGCCCTAACTAGACTAGGAAAGATGTTGTGTGAATTGGAAGTGGTAGTTATTTAAAAAAACGTTTTTTTTTGCTCAGTATGGGCAACTAGTTTTAAATGTTAACATAAAAAAGGTATCTAAGCCTTTTTTTTCTTCTTCTATTTTTTTTTTTACCAACACTGATCTATAATGTCAAGACTTGAAAATGTATTGTTCTCACACAAGCTTCATGCACATGATTCTTTACTTTTAAATTATTTAGTGGCAGCTTTGGTCAGTTGGTTAAGATCTCCGCCTTAAGGGAAATGCCTGCCATCGTGAGGATCACAGTTCAGCCCCCCAAAACAAACAAAAAAAAACAGCATGTTCAGCAAATGTGGACAGACTGAGCTGGAAAAAAATTGGCAATAGACGTCGGACCCACACCATCCCCCAGTGCGCTTAAATAAGACACCAGTATCTTGAACTGCTCCCTGGGCAAGTAGCTCACTGCTCTAGTGTTGCACTATGCTTGGGCTTCCTGTGGTCACTACTGTGGTGGGTGAAAAGCAAGGTCAAATTTAGTGAATATGCATGTACTGGATATGTCATGAAAAGTAAATGTCGATTATTTTTATTCTTCTTTACATACAATAGGCACACGTTATTTATGACTGCAAAACTGTCTGTACCGCCTGCAAGCTACTGTAAAGCCCAGCGTGCCGTCCTTGTCAAGTACATGAATTTCCTGCCGCGCCAAGTGAGGATACGCGCTTCAGAAAATGTATGGCTGAAAAATAATCCGCTTTTTGAGCCATTCAAACCCATGATGGATGCTTCACAACTTTTGTTTAAAATTACAATAAATATCAGTCTCGCTTGCAGCAGATAATGTGAAAATAAATCTTTGTGGAAATTGCCCACTCTATTGCTCTCCCTCTGTAATTTCTTGAACCCATAACTGATGCTGAACTAAAGCTGTTAGTCACAGAACACATTGTGCTGTTGGTTAACTCTAAACCTGCATGCACGCTATGTCTGGAGATTGTTAACGGGCCATGTGACAAAGTAGAGATGTGAGTGGACATTTTTCTTCTAGTCTCAACTGGAACAATTCAGCCTGAAAATTAGTTCAAATGGAACATGCATGCCTAGTCATAAGATCAGCAGTGTGGTGCACTGCTTATCTTCACTGGGGTCTCGGGCAAGCCGGACCTTATCCCAGCTGGTGATAGGCAGTGTACACCCTGAACTGCAGGGCACTTATACAGTAGACAAACAATTTGGAGTGCCAATTGGCCTACCATGCATGTTTTTGGAATGTGGGAGAAAACCGGAGTACCCGGAGTGAAGCCACGCAGGCACACGGAGAGAACATGCAAACTCCACACAGGGAGGACAGAGCCAGAATCGAACAATGCACCTCAGAACTGTGAGGCCGACGTGCTAATCAGCGCGCCGCCACTTTCACAACCATTAAAAAAATTATAAATCCGCTTTAGCATGTCACATCACGTTTTTCTGAGGTGCTGAACTGTCACTGTCCAGACAACCAATTACAACAGATGAGATGATAAATGCTTAAAAAAATAAAGTTTAGCAAATTAGCCTTGCACCTTTCCCCCCCAAATAAGCAATGCACGTTGAGTAAACACATTCAGGATGTAGCGTAATTGTTAAAGGAAGCTGTGAGTGACTCAGTAATTATTGTCATTATTATCATTACCCACATCTTTTTCAAATAAAAAGTATTGTGTTGCTGCTGCTGCTGCCTTCATTTGTTTTTATCTCCTTTGCTTCATGATAAAACCAAGACGGCGCCATATACGGATGCCCTGGTCTTTTGGTGTGTTCTGTTTTGTCTGTTTGTGTGTGTCAATCCCGTGTCTACGAACACCGGTGAAGAGATCCAACACATCAGGAATGCTTCTTCTATGAACCTACTGACAATTTTTGGGAAGCATCTGCTGTGGATATGGTCCATTTTTTGAGTCACAAAAGTGAGATGTCGTAGAAGAGGGAAGCGAGCTGGCAAGCTAGTGCGACTCCGTATATGAGGGATACAAACAAACTGGGATTTTTCACTGCAATGCACACCTACACAGCAACAAGATTGAAAAGATGTAGAAAAAGAGACTTTTCCTCCTCTTTGTCTTTTGTGCTTCACAGAGACATAGCTTTGTGAGCAGATCCCGGACAGCGCATTGCATCTGGAGGGATTTCAGATGTTCCACTGGGATCATAACCCAGAGCTCACCGGCAAAAGCAAAGGCGGCGGTTTCTGTTTCTACACCAACAATGAACGGTTCACCAATGTGGCAGTGTTTTTTCAACACTGCTCTCCTGCTCTGGAATAGCTTTTTATAAAGTGCAATCTATTCTATTCATGAGTTTGAATCATTCATTCTGGCTCTTGTTCGCATCTCGCCGGATGTGGACGTGAAAAAGGCTCAGCTTATGTTAGTGGAGCACATTTTGGATGTAGAGTGGACTTTCCCTGACTCTCTAGTAATTGGCAATTTTGACAAGATATATCGAAGACATAAACTATAGTCAAGTACAAGCTGTTTTTTTAAATGCCCTACTAGAGACGAGAACAGTTTAGATCACTGTTACACTACAGTTAGCACAGCTTTGATTTGACACCCCAATTTTGGTCCCCAATCATTTTTATGTTTCTCCCTGGCCAGCCAACCATTTGTGCAGGAGTTTCTCATTCAGCATATCCTTATGGCTGAGGCCAACTGAATTGAGAAAGAAAAGATTTAGCTCATAAAATGATTCCTTTCAGCACATTCATCCAAAAGATTAATTTGCTTGAGTGAGTTGTTCTCGAACAACACTTCTTGAGCCCCATCTGTCGCCTAACTCCAAAAAAACGAAAAATGCACGAGATGACACACTTGAATCAGGTGAGCCTTCAATTTCAGTACATCCCTAGTTGTTGTAAGATATACTGGTAACCTTTTTGCATATTGAGCAGTCATTCAACTGTATGGTGGCAAATGTTCTATTATTGAACATTACCCTAATATTCAGATTAACAATGTATTTTCTGACTTTACAATTTGAAACACACATTGTCCTGATGATTACAAGTTTCATTGCCTTTCAATGAGCTCAGTAGTGCAAGCTTTATTCCCCACAAATTAGTTTAAATTAGATGTCAAAATGGTTAATTATTATGATGAATGTTTTATTGAAAGAATAGTGAGTGGAATTAGAACAACGTTAAACTGAGGCACACTCTCTCAATGCAGAGTTGTCAGAGAGAGAAATGAGTATAATCCATTTAATGGGAACCAAAATACGCTATGGTTTTATTAGCAAGGGCAGCGAGTGTTAGAATGGAAGACTGAGAGAGACAGAGGAGGAATACAAAATCCATCTGAAAAGGTAGCTTATCTTCCTTTGCTGTACTGAGTTGTGCAGAGCCCATCACCCCCCCCCCACCCCAATTTATTTGTTTCTAGCTAGAGACCTTTTTACAAGTTTTATTCCAAGAATAATTGTGACCGAAATGTTAAAAGCATGTACAACATGCGATGATGATGATTATGATATAGTTTGAATATTTTCACGAGTGCTAAATTATTCAGCAGAAGGGGCTGGTGAAAATATAGATTATTTGATGGTGATGTAAATGATTCAGTTTCTATTCAAACATTTAATAATATATTCATGGCGGTGAAATGATAAAAATATTGGTAGTGGTCGGGTGCGATTGTGATGCTTTTTTTTTGTTTATTTTTATTTTTTTTGCCTTGAGCAAATTGGTTGTAAAAGGGAATGAGAGGAGCTTTTGCCATCGCCTGAGAAACTAATTTGCTGTGTCCACACCCACAACGGTGCAATTTCTAAGTGCGCTTGTCTATGAAAATACCAAATAAAAAGAAAACTCCACCCACAATTAGACTACACTTTGTGCTGTACTTACGTTGGGCATGAAAATAGAGCTCTAAATGAAAACAGAAAAGAGGTGATTAACTTACACCTGACGACACAATTTAGAATGACAAGCTTGGCATTGGATTGGATTTCCAGACCAAGTGATTAGCCGTCTGCATCGAAAATCATGTTTTCCCATGATTTGTCTCAAGGGTTGTCCAACTTTTGTTGCTAACTGGAGTTCAATAAAGAGTTTGTGCGTCTGTTTTTTTTTTTTAAAGAGCAAATTCACGTTAAGACACGCTAGTATTACAGCAATAAGGAACTATAGCAAAAACAACATTTAGGACACAACACATAGGTACAGAAAGTAATGAATGATGCAGAGAGTCCTTGCACTCTTTAAAGAGTCTACTGGTGTGGAATAATGATCTACAACAGTTATGACAAAGGAGACAAAGGTACTCAAGTTGGTGATCACTGTGCCAGTTAAAATGGTGTCTGTGAGTAGATCCTTCTCCTATTAAAATGAATCAAAAACATTCATTTGAATAGGACTGATCAAGGAGCACTTACTGGGAATCTCTAGACAGAGAGACTTCAGAAGGTGAAAAATGAAAATCAGAACTTTTACAGACTGCATCTATAAATCACCTTGAGGGGGATATTGTTTTGACGTTGATTCTGTTATGATTTGCGTATATCATGCTTAGGTTTGTTGTTTTGGCTTTGTGTCCTGTCTTGCTTGTTAGGTTTTGTTTGCACCTGTGCTCGTCATCCTAGTTCCCTTGTGTCATCCAATCATCTCCCCAAGCCACTTGTGTCTTGTTCAGGTGTCTCTCGTTATCTCGTCAGTTGGCTTGTATTTAGTTTCCTGGTTCCGTTCAGTCTTGGTTGGATCATGGTCGCTGTTACCACGCTTGTGTTTTGTTGTTACTTTGAGTTTTGGTCTTTTCAGAACTTTGTTTGTGTTGTTTATTTAGAGTTTACCCAGTACTCTTGTTAATGTTTTTGTTCAATAAATTATTTTCAGTATTCCATGCATCTCTGCATTTGAGTCCCCCACCCCATCGTGACAGAATGATCCAACCAAAAAACGGACCCAGCAGAGCAAGAGGCAGGTACCAGTTCCCGTTCCGGCGGTGCACGTCCTGCGGCCACCATTAGTTCCCCTTCGTGACAGATTCTTCATTGCCATTTTTTTTCAAAATGGAAACTGTGGGTAATTCTGCAAGAACAGAATAAATTGCATCGTCCATGCATTCATACACCAGAAACACCATGTTTGGTTTGTCATCTCCCCCCCCCCCCCCCAAGCATACGTGCCACATGTCACTGCTGTCATTTGTGAAGCTGTCAGTTGTTTGTGAGCTCACCTTTAAGTACATTAGCAGGAGAACGTAATTAACTAAAACACACAACGTGTGCAATTTTTTACTGTTGTTCCCAAAAGTAGGATTATTTTAACTTTAAAACCATCCGATTTGTCTGATCCAAGTCCTTTTGTGGTAACAATAGTTCATGTCAGGTCTTAAAATCCTCCATGCTGTGGATGTCCCTATCATCTTTGGTAAGGGTTCCTACCAGAAGCTTGGGTGATTACTGAGGTCTGTGCAGTAAACACAAGTCAGGATCATCTCTTCATAAGGTCATGTAAGTACAATCTTTATACTTGACTGGTTGACCTGACTTGTACCACCTTGTTGGTCTGAAGAGGGTCTAAGCTGTCTGGCTTCACCATATGCTCAACCCTGCCCCCTAATAACATTTTTTTTTAAGTATGTAGGACCAATTCGATGTATTTTGTATCATCATACAAGAGTATTTAAAGTTGATAATGTGTTACTACTCATCCCCATAGAAGTGCATTTGGTGCCTTTCATATAGAACCTTGGCAGTGATCACATTCCAGATGTAAGATTCCAGAGCCAGTCTCTCACCAAAGTGAGGTAAAACTGTTAACTGTCATGAGGGTCTCAGAAGAGTGTCAGAACAAGACAACCATTATCGATGAAGCTACGTTAATAAATCAACCAGTCAATTTGTTCAAAGTGAAATTGAGAGGTTCCGAGTTCAAATTGTAAATGGAGTAGGTCGGGCTTGGCTGTTGCATTTGTAGGAGACGGGTTTGAGGTCCCACTATGGAGAGAAATCTAAAGACAAAATTTCAACGATATGCTAGTCTGCTTGCTGGCTTACTGTCAATGTACCCTTGAGCAAGGCATCGTACCTACTAACCATTGGTAATATAGTGAAAGAAGTGTAAAATCGATGTGCTTTGTAATTTCTTACAGTACTTTTAGAGCTTTAGAAGTAAAGACAAAATATGTTTGTGTTTCACCTACTTATTGTTCATGTAAATGTAAGATCATCCATGTGGGATGGACAGATGGTTTTGGTTACATTCTAACAATAGCATGCAGAAAATCTCCTAAAGTGGTCTTTTGAAGTGGTGATCAACATGCAAAATTGGACGTCTGTGTGTGTCAGGGTGTGTGTGAATTGGGTTATGTCTTCTCATCTGGTCTTGGCATTTTGGAGTCAACCTTGTTTTCTTTTATCTCCTCCTTTGCCTCGCAAGTTGCCCGTACCATCTGGCACCAGGCTTTGAAAACAAGGCCAAGTTTCTCCCACCAGAATGGTATGAAAATATACCCACTAAACCCAGCCGTCCTTCGTTCTCTCTCAAGTCAGAAAGAAACAAAAAGCAAAAGATGACAGACTGAATATGAGGAATACGAGGAACTCTTCAGGTCAGAGGAGACAAGATGCGGTTTAAGAAATTGTATCTGAAAACACATTTAGGTGAATTTCGAGTTTGTATAAAAAAATAAAATCCGCGATCCAATTATACATTTCCCAGATGAATTTTGATCTCTGTCAAAGTTCTACAATCACATACTAACAAGGAAAGCGGGGAAGAATAAAGAAGATTCCAAGCTCGCGTGACTTGTTTGTAGTTAACTTTCTGCTCCTGACAGTGAGGAGAAACTCCATTGACTCTCCTCTTTTAGAGGCCATGACCATTTGCATAAACCGTTCTCCTTTCTCATTGTCAGTTGCTGCAGTGTCAGTGTTTACAATGTGCAAGTGAGGCCATGTTGGATGGCAGCACTGCTGTGCAACGTCAATTTCTCTTCCCACTGCTGTTCTTTAATTGCTGTGGTTTTATAGTGGGTCAGCCCACTCCTTAGTAGGCCTCACTGTCAAAATGACCTTCACAATGCCTTGCTCTCTATCTGTCTCTTTCTCGCTGTCTCTATCTCACACACAGACACAAACATGCACATACAAAATATATATTTTAAATTGTTTGGTGTCTCAGGATAAGCAGTTCAGTCTATAAAAGTTTGACTTTTTGAATGGAATTACGGAAATGATTAAACTTTTCGACCATATTCTATTTTTTTGACGATCACCTGTACATCTAATATTTATATTCACTTTTTATATACTTGCTAAACCCAAAGATTATTTACACCACTGTAATTGTCCAAATATTTTTGGAGATGAATAGTTTCCCAAGCTACTTAGTTGTAAATAGTGAAGAGTTACCAAGCGTGTGCTTGAAGATTTTTGAGGAAATGGTGACTGATGCACCAAATTATTTTAGTGGGGGCTAAAATATTTTAGTGGGGTTGAAGCCTCCCTAAAATACGCCTAACTACACCCCAGGGTGGATGTTAAATACAAGTAACTTTTCCATTATATCTTCATAAGTTACATACATATCATATGCATTGTTTTATCAATACAATGACTTGAAAGGATGCATAATATTGTTAATAATAGTGCCACCAAGAAGATTGTCCTCCCTTTTCGATGTATTTTAATCAACAAGGGTATGTAGTAAACATTCAATTAGCAAATTATTGCTGTACAGTATTTTCAGTAAATTACTATCTATGGGAGCTTGCATATCCTCCACATTGCTCACAGTCAAAACCACATGTGCACAAATGACACTAAAGTGTTTCCAATGCTTCCATTGAAAATATAAACTCCAGCAGAGGCTGAATCAGTACAGTATCGGCTGGGTGGCTTTGTCAACATCATAATTGTCTTTGATTAGACTTTCATTGCTGTAGAGAGTGGAACAGATGCTATGCTGCCTCATCACTCATACAATCTTCAGTTCACATTCAAGCACACATGCAGGAAGGGAATGTAATGGACTTTGGTTCTTTCGCTATCCTTTCGAAAAAAAGAAACATTGTATTGACCTATGTTGTGTCTCAATGCACTATTAGCTGCTTTTGTGTGAGCCAGTGCTTCAAAACAGTTAACACTTCATTAGATTTTCAGTTCATTTTTGTTAATATAATATAACACCGCATTAACACTGACTGCGGTACAGATACGGAACGGGCTCCACAAGAAAAATAAAGCATTTGTGTCTGCATGTCAATTCACACCAAATCCACTATTTTGTGTGGGTACACTTAGTGGTGTGGGCATGAATTCCCCTCCCGCTTCCAAATGGCAGAATAATAACAAGGGGAAATGTAGATATTGTTATACCTGATGTGGTGTCATCACGGATGGTATCACAAAATACAAACTCCAAAGTTTTCCCTGTCAAAATAATTAACCTGGAATATATAACTGTGACCTCAGATACAATGACACACACTGACTTGTTTGCTAAAATCACAGACACAAATACATTCACAGGCTGCCTTGTTACATATACTCTAGGTGTTTGTTGCTTTTAAGTTGCTATTTCCATTAGTCTAAACATCAGTGTATCACACGCATGCGCACGTTTGAAAACACACACAAACGCATAAGTACGCACGCACTCACACAAACGCTTGCCCCTCCCATTGAACAGCGCACCCAGAGGATAATGGATTAGTATAGATTTAAGAAGATTCCAGTGTTTGCTAATCTCTGAGCTAAGAGTGTTTCTGTCCTATATCAAGCACAAGCCATCTTTTTGATACAAAAAGATTTATATATATATATATATATATATATATATATATATATATATATATGCTTTCTTACTATTAGTAGTGTTATGGTCTGAAATGCTTCCCACTATCAGCAATTGGAGGTGCGATCGGAAACCCAAACCACATCATGTGGCTGTGTAAAAGCTTAATGCTTATTTAGTATTTGTATAGTTAACTTGTATAGTTTAGTCTATAATGCAAGTAGTAACATTTTATGAAAAGGCAAATAAATGTTATACATAATATCTTTCTCATACTCATTCCTTAGATAGAAGTTATAATAATATTGTCTTTGTTGATAGTTGCCTGACTTTCTCCTGTTTCTTTTTCCCCCACTAATTGTATAACCATCCGTTTGAAATGGACCAGCCCTGATGTCAAGGTGCAAAGTGCAGTTTTTTGACCTCCAGCCCCTTCTCCTTGTAACCTCACTATAACAACCAGTACGACTGTTTCATCCCTCCCACTCTTGGTGACCCGAACATCTGTGACTGCTGACAATTTCCGTCTTTAACTAAACCCCCTCCGAAACCGGTCTCCGTAGCTGAAATGTTTGTACTACATGGTGGCGGTGATGGGGAGGGTGGGCATTACAGGAGCAGAGGGTAAGCCCCATTCAAAGCTGTTGTAAACACCACTAATGCATCGCTAAACTTGGGGAATCTCGTGTGCCTTCATCTGCATTTGCGCGCGTGTTTTTTGTGTGTGTGTCTAATTCACACACACACAGTCGACTAATCCCTCATAAACCTACATTTTATCACTTACCATTAGCTCAGCTGTGGCATTCTGCCTGGAGATGTCAAAACATTAGCGCGACAAGTCTGTTCTTTTTCTTTGTTGCTTTGCGTAGAATTCACATTTCTCAAGGCTTTGGAGATAAAAAAGAATATGCCGTCTTTGTTTGGAAACAGTGTAACATTAACCACATCAAGGCATCATTTTTTGGTATACATGGCCCAAACTGCAAAACAACAATTAGAATCTTTGAACTGCTGCTGTGGGAGACATCATTTTTCTTTGTTTAAAGTTAACTTGTTTGTTTTTTTCTTTCAAACTCAAACAGCATCTTTGATCATTTTATTTTATGATAATGATGATGTTTTAATTTATTATCATGAATTCTAAGGGCCCTGTTTTTGTGCCCAGCACAAGTCTAGCGCATAGTACTGTGCATGGGTGGAGTTTTCCTAGACCTTGTGCAGGTAAGAATTGGGCGCAAGGGGGCGTTTGCGCCGTTGTGGGATGGAAAAAAGCAGACTCCCGGCCAATTGGTTTGGCATCCCTCATTTGCATTAAAATCAGGGCGTAGGAATGCACGCCATGCTTGACATTGCAGAATCAAATTGACTCACTGGGCTTCGAGAGATGACAAAAGTGCATTACGGGTAAACTGCAAAATCTCCCATTGCGGATGTTGTCGTCGGCAGTGCATGTGACCTGGGCAATTGGAGACTGCCGTGCACCTTTGATCGTGAATCCACCCCCCAGTTGTGATGCACGGTCAGGGGGTGTTATCACTGACTTGTATATGAATGGACTGCCAATAGGCCCCTCGCAGATGAAGCCAGAGGGCAGCAATCTTACATTGCCACTTATACCGACAACTTGGGCTGGACAATTAATCAAATCAATTCGATACATCGCCATTTTAAAAATCGAATCATTGAAAATGTTCTAAATCGTGAATTAGAATGTTGTCTTCTTGATTATTTAAAGCTGTTGTTCTTATGTTCTGTTACATCCAGATGTTGTTGTGAGTTGTAATTTTGCACAAGTGGCAAAATGCTGGATGGGTGGTTTACAAGACATGCTTAGTACAATAGCTACCAACTACTTAATTGTGGCATTTAAGCACAAACTATGAATGTTAAGTTTGTTAATACTGATCTCGAATCAGTATACATTCTTGTTTTCTGAACATTTTGCACAGAAATTATTTTTGAATAAATTAAACATTTAAATAAATGTTTGTTAGATTAAAATTGTAATCGTCCTGATTGACTGCAAAAATTGAGATTTTTAGTTTTGGGCCGTATCGCCCAGCCCTACTGACAACTTCTGTTATTTGTTCCGCTGTAAACACTGTTATCAGTGCATGGTTTACACTATCCCTGTATGGAGTAATGAGAACCTCTCAAAGACCAAACTTCACAGTTTGCATTGACCATTCAGCCTACAATATTATGATCTCAGTATTGTTAATTGTGACTCACACATTTACATTCCACGGAAGTTTTTCCTAATAGGCTTTGCTTTCATTTGATTGTTTAGGGATCTGAGAATATGATGCAGATGAATTTTTAAGTAGCACTGGAAGTTATACCATATTTGAGAAAATTAAAAATCTTATTTTTGACTGTGAAATGTGAATGTAGTGCTTCACCCAGACTTATTGGTAGAACTGTATGCCATGTACAGTAGCATTTTCGCTGTAGACAGAAAATAACGTGAACAAGAGAAAACAATGCATTCAAGTTAGGTGGCAACATAAGATGGTCGCTGGTGACTACACTTCTCCCGACAGCGAGTTAGCAGCATTGTTAGTCCATTCATATAGAAGTCCGTGGGTGCTAATAAAATATTTTAAAGATGATGATTATAATAATAATTTTAATAAATGTTATTATATATATATATATATATATATATATATATATATATATATATATATATATATATATTAGTATAATTTATAAACTAGACTTGCCCAGGAACGAGAATGAATAAGTGCCTGAGTCTATGCCAAGCGCAGACTACTCTCTGTGAGCAAAATACCAGGTGCATTGGGGGCGTGGCAATTTAGAGCACCAGAACGCCCAGTGTGATGCAACACAGCCCGAAACACGGTAGACTGGACTTGTGCCTGCACCAAAATTAAGCTACGCCTGTTTTTACACCAAGCACAGGGGTGCCAGAGAGAGCTTAACATTAGTAAAAAAAAAAAAAAAGGTTTACATATATGAGTCTTACTTTGAAACAATGGTTTCTCAATTAACTTCCTGTACTTCGTTACCTGTATCTTTCAAAGCGTCCACACACACGTTTCTGTGGTATCTGCAAATTGCAATGATGTCTTCAACAGCATCAATTAATGAGTTTCTAGTGACAGCATCCCCCTGCAACAATTTCAACATCTAGTTCACTTGCAGTTGAACATCAATGTATCGTTTGCGCGACATTTCAGAAGCTAGTATTCGTATCAACACTCCATTTTTTTCACGGGTATGAAATATTTAACTCCCTCCCCCATCACAAACAAATATGCACTCACAGAGGTGGCAGGCACATCGTCTACAAATTGGCGTCACTGACACATAGCAAGCTCCTCGGGGGCTTTGAGCTAGGGAGGAGAGAGGTGACACTGGAACCATCTCTGATCAACTGAAGAGCTGATGTGCGTGTGTGTGTGAGTGCGTGTGCATGACCCCATCTGTCACTAGCTGTCTTTTTATTTGTTTGTCTGAGAGTCAATCCATGTGCCACTAACTTTGTACATATGTATAGGTCGAAACACGTGTGTACAGTATGTGCATCTCAGCGGGACTGACAAAATACTTCTGTCGTCAGCTGTAGACAACGGCTCATTCTGGGAACAACACTAAACATGGTTTTGTCAGTCAGGTTTTTTTTTTTTTTTTTTTTTACTGAGGCAGTTGATCACAAATCCATAATTGTACCAAAAAAAATTCATATATAGAAAATAGACACTAAATTCTGAACATATTTTTATATATTTTTTCTAGAAAGTGTACATTATTTACATTTGGGATTTCCCAGTTTGCACTGAAAAACTTCTTTACTCTGAACCATTGTAAGTTTTCACTGAATAAACTAATAAAATCTGGATAGATACAAGAGACTGAGCAGATTGATCGATTGATAAAATTACTTCTGATTTTATCATTCCAATGTTAATGATAATAATATGCGGAATTTTAAAATGTTATATTTAATGCAAAAAATGCATGTTTGAATAATTTGTTTCCACTGAGGTTCTAAAAACAACCACTTTGGGGGGACCTTTAAGCAACATTTCCTAAAATAGCAGAGACAATCATTTGGTTAAGGTTAGGCAAGGTTAAAGAAACATCACAACAACTTGTGCAACAAACAAAGCGAGAAACATGAAAACAGAAGTGTCAGCTTTTAATTTTTAGTTTGACACCGATAGTGTTTCGGTGTTTTACTTATGCTGTTTTGTTTAATGTCAGAATGAATTTCAACAATATCTTTCTTTCGTCTTTGTTTTTCTTGGATTATTTTCAGTTTGAGTGTCTTAATGAGAGGTGAACTCTTGACCCTGAATTTTTAAATGCACGATGCTGCATTCTGATGTAGCATTCCACCCCTTGTAGTTAATATTCATTTATATGTAAAAATGAACAAAAATAGAGCAGCTACACCAGCCTGTAACAAGTCAAACGATTATTGTCTCCTTTTCCTGTCTAAGAAGAATGCTTAACTATTTTGTTTTCCCCAAAAAACTAAGGATAAATACACCTGGAACACTCAGCTATTGAGCATGTAAAGAACTGCCAATACTGTATATGAAAGTAATAATCTTCAATAACGTGTGTAGAAAGAAATAAACACTCCAATTTTGCATTTGGGCAGCATCAGTCACCATGCCTGACATGAGTGAGGGGAACAGTATGACAAGAGCAGATTGTGTCGCAAACATTAGAATGAATTGGGGAATCTGTCCAAATTTGGAAAAAAAAGTTTGGCAATTTTAAGTGAAATGGACCTGATAAAAGTGTCCTAAGTTTATGACTACAAGGGTCCTATTTTCGTAGACTCAGCGTACAAATTGGCACATTGTTATTTTCGTGCCAGGGCAAGTCCAGTTGACAGTAATTGGGAATTTGGCAAAGGACATAGCACCTTGCTGGGATTAAAATGTGCTAACGACATGGATTAAAATGTATACGTACAATTAATAAAATGAATATGTTGATGTTTATGCAATACAGTATAGTTACAATGTGTTAAGCAACACATTTTGTCAGTTTATATGTCAAAAGTTCATTAAGGTTGTTATAACTGTACACGAATTGCATAGTTTCTGTTGTCATGTTCACCTCCGAACTTGGACATGCCCATCGTTTGTTTCTTTGTTGTCATTGGATGATGTATTTGTGATGTCCATTTAGGTAGTGGTGGGCGTAGTCATACCTTTAATTTTTGAGAAACCATGGGCTCATCTCATTTCACTAATTGCAACTTCCTCACTCATTTTTTTACATGCTAGCACCTCCCACCAGAAATTCCATTGAGGAGTTTGACAGAGGATGAAGGTGGAAGTAGGAGTGATATGGGGAAATTGGACAACCGCTCCTCAATGTCGCCATTTTGATGGAGATGTCTAGTAAAAATGACACCATGTCATCGACGCATGTCACAAATGCCACTGTCACCATAAATGTCAACTTTATGCTTTCAAGTAGACTCATTTCAAGTCAAATAGCAAATTTGCAGATGCAAAGACAAGCGTGATTCGTCTGTCCCAAGCCAGATTCCCCTGCCCCTTCCAACCCAACCCCCCAGTAATGTTGAGTAATTCACATTTTATTTTTATTGTGCTCAGACGGATTTTTGTGTGCAGAAAAGCCAAATGTGTTTACAGTTCAAATGGTACACCCCCCTGGAGTGCAGCACAACTGGTGTGTGTGTGTGTAGTTTGGGGTGGATGTGAGGTGGGGGAGGGAGGGGAGCACACACAGATGCACGATTGGGGGTGGGAGGCGGTTTCCAAGTGCCCACTTTGCAGCAGCCAACATTATATCATTCACAAGTGGAGATCTTTTTGCAGTTCCTTATAAACATACTTTCTGCACGGATTCCAGTGAGTCCATCCATTATGCTTCCGCCAAATAGACCACACAACTCTCCTGCATTGAATTTAAAGGGAATGAGCAGATCCGTTTTGGCCAGAAATCATGTCGGTTCTTTTCACTCCCACAACAGTGCAGACTCCTGTTTCTAACTGCGCCCCGTCTATGAAAATACTAAAAGACAGAAAACTCCACCCATGCGCACAGTTTGACTGCATTTTGCGCTAGACTTGCACTGGGCACGGAAATAGGGCATCAAGTCATAAAGACAGAATTTTTTTTTTAAATATGAAAATTCTGATACATTTTTTAGGGAGTGAATTTGTTTGCAGTTGAATAATTATATAAAAACTACATTACATTACATGCTGGGGGTGGGGTGGCGGCGGGGGCTGGGGCTGGGGCTGGGTTGTGGTGGGTGGGGGATGTGGGGGGGGGGGGGTCGTGGGTGGAGCGGGGTCTGGTGGGCCTGCCGTGCCCCGTTCTGCTGCATTGGGCTTAGGGCGCGGGCCGTGTTTGAGTGGGGAACGCTTCGGGCTCCTGGGTTTGCTCTCCGGCCGGTGGCCCCTGCCGGGCCCGGGGGTTGTGCCTTGGTGCTGCCGCGGCCTGGGGGGCCCTGGAGAGAAACTCTGTCCTGGCCGGGATCAACAGCTCCCCTCTTTGGTGGAGGTTTTCATGCATGCCAGATCCACCACACCAGCATCTACCGAAATTCAAACACAATCTGCTTCTCCCTCTGGTCGTTGAATCGGTGAAGGCTGATGTCTGTGGATCTCACTCTGCTTCATCTATCTGTCCTTCCTTACTTTCTCCAGTCTTTCCTTTGGTCTCTTGAGGTCTCCCTAATTTGTTGGAATTTAGATGTTTCTGGGGTTGATGAAAGATTCTGGTTGGTAACCCGGTGGGTAGTAGGTGATGTCTGGTCGGTGCAGGATTTCACTTTTCTTTCTTTTCTTTGATCCTTCCTCGGGTCTCCTGACAACTTCACGACTCTAGTGGGATTCTGAAGTATTCGGTTTAGTCAAACGGTATGGGATTTTTAATAGGTTTTAGGTGAATTAATGAGCACACACTCACATGCACACACATATGCACGTACGCACATTCTCACACGCATACAAAATAGGAATCCTCTAAAATCTATATGAGCAGTTGCTGCA
>NC_141246.1:20244589-20247089 GCF_054856555.1 Leptonotus elevatus
AGCAAGATATGCCACAATCATGAGGGAGTTAAACATTGCCTATGCTTCTCACCAGAGGAGATTGATTGACAGTTACTACAGTATAGCAAGTCAGGATGAAGTGGAAACGTTTAAACATGTAAGTTAATATGTTTATCACTTCAAGACGTTATTTCATGCGACGTCTATGAAAGATGACGTGGGTGAGAGTCAGAGTACACCTTGAACTTGTTTCCTATCACCCCAAATTTCAACGTTATGCTATTTTAAGTGAGATGAATTTTAAATCTAATATGAACACTGTTTAACTTCCAGATCAAAAGATGATTGTAATTGGTCTTTCCAAAGCCACTCTCCCCTGCCCCATAAAGCTTGCAGCGAATATTTGGAGTGACCTGTAAATACAGTAGAGTATGTTTAAAGTGTTGTAGTGCTGCTTATGTATTAAATTGAATGCAAACAAAAACAAAACATAAAGCCAATAGTGGGGTACATATAGACAAACAAAAAAACTAAAAATGTAGGCAATTAAAAGTCTTCAGTTCAACTACCATGCATGTTTTGGAATGTGGAAGGAAATCAGAACACTTTGAGAAAACCCACACTGACATGGGAAGAACATGATCACTCAACACAGGAAGGCGATATTTGAACCCTCAACCTTTATACTGCAAGCAGGATGTGCTAACCAGAAGTACCAACAAGAAATAAATAAATACATTTTCTTGTACATTTCTCAGATCAGAATTGAAATTTGCAAAACAGTAAGTGTGTTTCTCCCAAAAAATTGTACAAATAGGAAAACATCATGGTTACAAAATAAATGTTCTCTCTCAAAATCTTTAGGATATCTCTTAAAAATAAATATTTGCGTCACTGAATACATCACTGCTATCAGAACGACAATACTTTGGTGTGTCATTGTGTACGGATAACAATTTCCTTAGTCATATTGTGAATATCACAATGTACTCTGGAGGGATGCGGAAGATTAATTGCAAGAGGCTGGGCAAGATTCATATTTCACTTTTACTGTTTGCACTGTAATTTGTTGACAAACCATCTCCATTTTTTTGGTCTTACACCCCACAACATGTTGGTATTAATTCATTGCATAAGACTGCATGCAAAACGGCTTCTATTAATTTCTGTAAAATAAAAAGTGTAAAATGGAACTCAGCTGAGGTTAGCACGTCGGTGTGGCTCTCGCAGAGGCAGACTTGCCATTAGGCAAACCTAGGCCTCACGTTACTAGAGGGCCCCATAAAATTCCTCATACACTAATGGCCAATAGTTTTTACTCATTTATGCACATTAATTATGTTTTTGATCCAAATCATTTCGCTAAAATGCCAGCAGAAGGCTTCTTGTATCGTATGTCTCTTATTGTTATATAAATTTAGTCTTGCCATCATTTTGGAAATTGTTTTTGTGTTCATTGACATATTGTTTAAAGTGTTATTTTTTTTAAAGGGGGTGTTCTTATGCTGAGCAATGGCAATAGTGAAGTAGAGAGTGCAGTATTTGCCTCAGAGATACAGCGGAACAGACAAAATCCTCAAATTTCTACACTAGCACTTAATTATACAACTGAAAAAGAAGCCTTATACTGTGTTGTGCGTGTTTGTTTCAGAAGGAGACAGAAATGTGCTGTGAGAGTTCCAAAATTAAGTCATGTCAATTTTAAGGAAAAGTACTATATTGGGATTTATAGGTCTGCCTTTAAAATAATCAGTCTTTTTTGGGAGGGAATTATTATGTAGTACTAGTGGTGTCGGTATCTGGTATCAATATATGTGACCACTCAACAGTTGAGTATTGGTATCGATCTGAAAAAAAGCGGTATTGAACATCCCTATTTCAAATATATGTATCTGTCTTCTCATTCAACAGGGTAGGCCTAGGGCCCCAAATTTTTTAAATCCGCCACCTGAGCCTTTGACAACAGTCTGTCTCATGTGGTCGCTTTGGAAAACAAATTGACTTTTGGCAAATAATGAATAATGACTAGACATGAGAATGCAGATAATTACAAGGGATTTTCTCAACTGCTCACATTTTCTACATTCATGTGATGACAGATGGGATGGTGGTTTCCATTTTTAAAGTGAGGATAATTCATTATGCTACTGTGATTTCACACTCAGTCGCTCAAATACGACCATCAAAGCAGAAAAGGAAATCCAAATTGCATACAAATCAAGTGCTGATTCTGACTAGTAAACAGGCATTATCCAAAGTTATGTGATTGATATTTGAATACAGTGATGCCTTGATTGAAGAGTGCCCCACGTTACGAGTTTTTTGAGTTATGAGCTGTCACTTAGATGTTTTTTTGCTTTGTGTTGGGAGCCTTTTAAAAATTAAAAATTAAAATAATTTTGTGAGCTTCAGATACGCTGCCGCTCAAAAGGCGTGGAAAAAAAGGCAAAACAGTCACAGATGCACTTTCAGCTTTTTATTGAATAGCACTCAGGCCGGGTACACACAGAAAGACAATTAGGCTGTTTTTGTTCTGATT
>NC_141246.1:20249589-20299589 GCF_054856555.1 Leptonotus elevatus
AAGAGTAATTCTAAGATCAGAAGTTAGTGTTTTCCAACCTGTTGAGCCAATGCACTTATTTTGCATAAGAATAACCTCACGCTAAACCAGTAAACACAAATAAAAAGTCTACATACTGAAATAATTATCTTAACTCAATTTAGTCACAAATGTACTTGGTGTGAAATCTGGTCTTGTTATAGTTGAACACAAAGCTGATATATTTGCAGGTAAACCTTTTGCCATCCAATTGAACAGTTATTTGTTATGCCTGCCACTAGCATAAATACAATAATAATAATTTTAATGATAATACAATAATAATAATAATAATTAGCTGTGAATACTGAATAATATACACTTTCACTTTTAACTCCAAGACCTAATTGATTTTTCTAAAACTGAAAACCGAACTAAAACGAAAACGGCGAGCACAAAACCGAACTGAACCGTGGATTTTGTGAACCTTTCCACCCCTAATATATATATATATATATATATATATATATATATATATATATATATATATATATATATATATATATATATATTTATAATGAAAATAAAGACCGGATTGGCTCATTGATGAGAAAGAAGCACAGGGCTCCCACTACAACAACTACATTCAGGGATACAGGTGAATTGGATAACATATTTACCATAATCATTTGCTGATCCATCAAAATCTTTACCCCAGTCTTTACGTGAAACTGGTCTGTAGTGCAAAAAAGGTTGGAGACCACTGCCTTAGTAGAACTGAAACCATTCCATATGAATATGATTACCACTGGCCTTTGTAAGATTGGCGCACAGATTTTAATTTAGATCCATCAACAGCCTGTCTGATAAATTGGGTCATTCTTGTGAAGCAGGCCTCGCTAGAAGAGGATTCACCCTAAGGAGGAATATGCACAGCTGCTGCTCAGATGAGAGGAAAGGCTTCGGAACGCTGGGAAAGGTGGGTGTATTGTGGACATTCATGGTACTGTTTGTTGTCAAGGCTGAATTCACAAGTTGAGTGAAGAATCCCCCCAAAATGTACAATTGGTTCCGTTTGTGCGTCTCAAAGATGAAATCTGCTGGATAAAACATACAACCTGGCTTATTTTACTGACTTCACAATTAACATATTGGCTTCCTGTGTTGACAGTTTGGTTTAAATTAAGTATGAAGCTAGTTGAGTTATGTTTTGAGTTTACCATTCTCATTATTCTTCAAATAGTGTGCTCTACTCCTATTAGTTGTGTTAGTCGCCAAATCCAGTGGAACAAATAGATGTTTCCCTCGTTCCCCTCAGGAAAAAATGCATCAGGTGCTAGTTGTAATTAACATTACTATAGCCACATTTCCACAAGGCACAGTTTGGGTTTGTATGCTTCACCCTGATTTGGTAAGTGTTATTTATGTGTGGCTGATGGCATAGTAGCCGTAAATAGCAGGACATCATGGACGTTTCCAGTCAATTCAGGAAAGAACTAATTAAGCACAAGAGCCTCTAAATTCTCCTGTGCTCTAGTACACAGCATTTTTTCAACAGAACGTTTTCATTATTTGGCCTTCCAGCTTATAAAGCCCATGAAAACAGGATGATGAAAAATGTGAGGAAAATGAGGGCTACCAGACCCAAAAACATAGAGCTGACAGCAGGCATCAATAAGCCTGGGCTTCCAGGACCTCCATGCAATGCCACGGCGCATCAAGGCAGTAATTAAGGCAAAGGGAATCCAACCAATCCAACCATGAGCTGGAAGCCGAAATAATGTAAAATAAACAAATAAATACTGGAAATTACTTAAGTTGTAGGCCCTGAATCTATAATTTCTGACAGTTTGACTTTTTCAATGAACAGAAATTGTTCAACTTTCTGAGGATATTCAAAAAAAATTATGAGCACCTGTATGTATTTCTGATGGAGTTTTATTTATTTATATATATATGAAATATGTGTTTTTACAGTTACAGTGATTTCATGTTATTTTACATTTGACATGTAAAATCTGAGTTTATTTTTATAAATGAAATATTTATATATTTATATATATTCAAAATACAGAAAAAACAAAAATAAAAAGTAAAATGTTATATTACAGGTTTTTTATTTTTTATTTTTTACAATGTACAATATAATTTGCAACAGATCAATTCAATATAATAATATGGGGTGTGGTGAAATATGGTGATGTTTTTGTAATAACATGCCCAAAAAAAATTTAAACTTTCAACTGCATCACTACTACACTTTCACTTCTTAGAGCTGGTATAGACAGAACTATAGCTAGCAGTCGCGTTCATAGGTGCTACTATGGTAGTGCCAAATACTGTAAATCCTTTTCCAGGTTGAAATAAGCCAGCCAGCCGATGGTCAACCGATGTGGAGTGCCTGCCTTGAAAGTGAAGTTTCAATAATGTCCGACATTCCTTGGGTGCTATTACCCATTATGCAAATCGCAAGACAATTAAGCTCTAATAAACCAACCAGAGGATGGGAAAACGCTACCTCTAAACCTTCACGAAAGCTAACCTTTGTGAATCTGATTGGTTAAAAACAACTACAACAAAAAACAGCCATTACTAATAGTTATATTCTGTACAGACAGCACTTAGCTAAATATTTTTGATGCTATTACTCCCATTCAGTCAATAGTCTTGTACGCCGCCCTTTGCGACAACCGCTAGCAAGTATTACCATAGACCAGTGTTTCTCAACCCTGGTCCATGGGGCACACATATCCAGCCTGTTTTCCATGTCTCCCAATTCCACACGCAAGTGATTCCAATGACAGCTCATCAGCAAGCTCTGGAGAAGCCTGATAACGATTCTCATCTGCATTGGAATCGGGAGACATCGAAAACAGTCTGGATAGTGTGCCCTGGGGACCAGGGTTGAGAAACCCTACCATAGACTGCATTTACATCACATATACATAGACACCATCTTGAGTACATTGACTCCACAACTTATTGGATGTGGCAAAGTGAAGCAATTTGTGAAGATGACTCATTAACTTGCACCTTGGAGATGTATCATCAAGCCACAACTGATTGGATTAATACTGACATTTACAGTACATATACCAGCTTGCTCGTTGCTAATGCTACGAAAACAAAATGGTGCATTCAGGGTACTTTCACAAGGTCGGAAACTTAGGGTTTCTTCTATTATAACTTTTAAAGGGAAAACAATCGCTCAGTTGGCAGATTATTTTGGACGATGTTTGAAGGGCAATAATTGGCCGGTTATGATTGGCGGCCGGTTATGATTGGCGGCCGGTTATGATTGCCGGCCGATTAATCAGTCGAGCCCAAACAAAAAGGTTGAAAAGCCTACTCGAACAGCTGAAATGTGTTTGCGGGCAGAGGCACTTTAAATGATGGCAGGTGTGTGCCGATTTACATTAATTATGAGTTTGAATGTTGGCTTAATTCTGAGAACACAGCCACATTGTCATTTACAGTATATGAGGGTGTGTGTATTTATGCAAACACATGAATATTTTAAAACATTTTTTAAATGAATTATACAGATAATAGGTGAAATATTAGCGGAAAAGCAGTTTTAAAATGTTTTATTTTTGTCTCATTTTTTTATATCACAAAAACCTGCTATTTGAACAAGGGTGTGTAGACTTTTATATCAACTGTAGATTCCCTTTACCTCCTTTGGTAATAATTGTATTATTGAGTGTTTTGTGCTAAAATAAATAAATACTGTGCATTAAATATATCCTAGTGGTAATGTCAATGGGTACCCTATTTTCGTCTTGAGCACCTAACCCCAAAATGTCTGTGCACATGCCTGCATGTAGTCCAGCTATAGCAATAGGGGCAGGGAAGCACTTGGTTCTCCTGAAGGAACAGATGGCCTCAACTCTGGAGGAAGGATCATAGGGAGGATGGAGGTCAGGAACCAGCAAGGGAGGAGGGGGGGGGGGTGGAGAGGGGAAAGGAGGTGGAACGAAAGCTGCAAGGAATGATCAGAGTGGCTTGATGTCAGGAAAGGAGAAGAAATGAGGATTGGTATTTGGAGAAGAAAAGAGATGATCAAGGGGCAGGGTTCGCAGGCAAAATGAAAGAGAATGGAGAAATTGAGGTCTAATTGCAGAAAGAAGAGTATGGAATAGATATATAGTCGAAAAAGGGAGGTTAAGAATCGCAGAGGTGGGGATATACACGTAGGGATGATAGATTGTGTGATTACGGGAATAAAAAAAGGACAGATAGATTAAGCAGGGGGCACAGGTCAAGACAACGGGCTGAAAGGGTAAAATCGCCATATGCAGCGATTAAAGGAAAAACACATTCATCATGATAAATTGCTTGTGGAATTAAGATTTGTGGTCTGTCGTTACTAATCCAAATGTAATGCCTATCTCAACAATACACTTAACATAGTTTTGTTAAGTTGTTTTTATGATAGCATCGTTTCAGTCATGTACTGTACGTTTCACATTACTTCCTGCTTTCTAAAACATGATAAAATAGGGAACATTGACTGTGACAGGCCGGGCTGATTGTAGGATCAGAGCTTTAGGGATTGCTGAGCTCACAGCCAAGCAAGATAAATTAAAAGTTTTTTTTTGCTTTTGTTTTTTTTACAATTTAACACATTTTCACTCCCGCATTAATTTAAGAGAACATAAGAGTTTTTGTGAACGTCTGTGACTAAACCATTAAATCTGATAAAGGTTATTTAAATGTTGATCCAAACTAAAAGAGGAATGGAATGGATTTAATAAAATGATCCAAACTAAAAGAGGAATGGAATGGATTTAATAATAAATAAATAAAACGGATTATAACGCTACTAATCTCTAGGGGAATATTATTCATTTATCAAACACATTAGCAGTAGACCAATTCATTTTTTTCTGGAGTAAACCAACCCAGTCAGTAGCCTACTGAAAATACCGAGACTTTGTACTGATTTATGCCCTGCAATTGGCTGGCAACCAGTTCAGGGTGTACTCCGCCTACTGCCCGAAGCCAGCTGGGATAGGCTCCAGCGGCCCCCGCGACCCTTGTGAGGACAAGCGGTTAAGAAAATGGATGGATGGATGGATGTACTGATTTATTTATTTAACATATATTACTATTATTTTAAATGCAATCTACAACATGAAAAATGCATCAACAGCTTGTCAATCGCACCTTGGTTTTAAAGATGTTTAAGGAGTTTAAAAGGTTCACATTAACGATTTTTTTAACATCATGCATGCTACACCAATGCCCAGATGAGTACAAAAAGCCCTGACTTTTTAACTGTGACTATCTTCCCTTCAGTGTAAAGGAGTGTTCAGGGCGAACACTCCACAGTTGGCGAGGTGTTTAGTGGTGGAGGGTGACGTCAAGCTCATCCCGGCGGACATGCCGTGTTGTGTTGTGTTAGCAAGCGAACTGCACAATTGGGACGGAAAATGTAAAAAAACAAAACAAAAAAAAAACATGAAGCGCACAGCCCAAACTCCAGCTCAGACTCCAAGAAAACTGAAAAAAAACAAAAACAGTATATTCGAGCGCACACACTCGCATGAACTTGGCAGAGGCTGCAGTTACGCTTTAGGGGAGAGGTGGCAGTGGTGAGTAAAAAAGTGACCAATTGCACAATGCACCTTTTAATATGAAAAAAACATGAGCATAACACAACTAGTTTCTCTCTTTCCAATTCAGAGGACAGTAGTGCTGTCTCTAACCACCGTCTGAGCAGATTGCACGCTCGGAGCCCGTTGAGTTATTTGGTGGAACAAAGCATTTTTGTTGTTGAAATATTTTTTATCAACCTAGTACCTACTGTATCAGTGATACATTTCTATAGCTTATCTAAGTAAATACGACAGAAATACAAAAAAAATAAAAAAATAAATCTCAAATTTTAAGATTGATGGCGATTCAATTCAATTTAGGGGCTAATAATGGGCTAGAAACGACTATGCCAACAGTGACGCCTTGATATATGAGTGACCCAATTTAAGAGTTTTTCGAGCTATGAGCCACCATTCAGTAATTTTTTTTTTTGCTTTAATTTGCGTGCGCAAACTTAATATATTAGAGCTGTACGGTGAAAGTGAACTTAATTCAACTCACTTCACAATAAGCAGAAGTTTGACAAACTCCTCAAAAAGATGCTTCATGCTATTTTGAAAATTCATGCTATTTAACTCACACTCCCAGTTGAAGTTTACTGTCAAACTAAAAAACTAAACTCAGATAATTATTACACGTGTATTTGAAACAACCAACCAAACAACATTGCTTTAAAAATGTCTCGCTAGCTTGATGATTAACAATGCTTAATAAAATGGCTATTGGCAAGCTAATGACATAAATGAAGAAGAGTTTTACTTCCTCTACTACTATTATTGTGACTCAGCAAGATGCTCTATTGGTCATTTTTTGAGGATAATTCTTGATATATAAACAGTTTAATTATTTACGTTATTACTCTGTTTTTTATCATATAAGCTGTTATAGAGTGCTATTTACCTTTTGAGGGCTCCTAAATAAGACGCAGTATTGTAATAGTTTATTCCTGAAATATGTTTTTGGGCCCTGAGAGATCTAATTGCCCCTAAACTTAACACTGTGTTTATAGTACATTTCATGCTTTTTGACTTGATGGCAAGCCGAATGCTTCATGGTGATATCTTCCTTTTGACAGTGTCCTTAACCCCACCGTTCATGTCAGCATGTGAAAAAGAATCATTTTGGAAATATTAGCTTTTCATAAGGTCAGAAAAAAATACAAACAACATTTATAGTTATTAGAATTAATTCAGCATGCAGCAGTGGACTCTGTGGGACCCCAAACAACGAGGCAATAAAGTAAATGTCAACCAAACACAGCATCAACGGTTTATTCATACATTGTTAAAGGTTACTTTTTTGCCATCACAATGATTCAGGCACCATCTCAACCTCTCTATGAGTGTTGTTGATACAAAAGAGCACAATACAGTAGGCCTCAGTCACCACTTTCCCCAAAGAAAGGTCATCAAAACAGCCTGATTCACACGGCATTCTGCAGCAGCTGGATTGGTTACGTTGGTGCCCTTACTGCCTTGTCCCGTTAAGGTGAAGGCAAATGCAGTATTGATCAATTAAAAATACCAAATACCTCTCAATGATCACATTTGGCATTTGAAGTCATGCAAACCAAATTACAACAAGATGTCCAGATAAGAATCTAAAAAACATAAAAAAACAAACTCGTGGAAAGTATATATAAATAATATATATTAAAACAAATTATCCAGTAGGGTTGCAGCCCCGCACACCAACAGATTATTCCTTTGATCTGCTGCTCCGCAGCAATTCACCATTAAGAGGAAAGTTTCAAAAATCAATATTCTTCATGTTTGTGCATGTTGAACACGTGGTGGAAAAATTGCTCTTAACATTTATTACTCCCTTGACTCGAGCACAACTACACATTCCACTTCAACTGCTTCAGTGAGTCACCCTGTCCGCTCCAATCCGTGTGTGCAACAGGCTCAGGGTATATGGCCTACATGTATAAGATATTTTTATGGTATTCACGATATGCTGCACCCCTGGGAAAAATGCACCATCAATTTTTAAAAATGAGGCTCCCATGATATTGCAAAAGAAAAAACAACAATGTAAAATGTACAGTAGAGATACTTCCAAGTTTTTTTTTCTTTCTTAGAATATCTGCTCACCACATATTCAATGCCCTTTAAAACCTTGAACTAAAACAGAACTTGTCAATTGTGGTATCGAGGGTAACTGCAGCCCTTCTCAACAGCAGCGACAAAGGAAAGCACAGTCATAACTTTTATCCGTCCGTCCATGTTTTTTCAAATAATAAAAAAAATATTGCACTGCAAATTGACAAAAATATGACCATAAAAGTGAGATGCAGGGGATAGTCAACCAGTGTAGAACCTCATCTGCATCATGAAGAGTAAAAATAAATAGATAAATAAATAAATAAATAATGATTAAATAAGATTGTTTTCAATTTTTGTTGCCTGGTCTATGCTTTATATCATTTTTCCTTTAGAATCCAATAATGTCCATGATTTCATTATCAAAATTGCGGAATTTCTTAATAAGTGCAGCAGCGAGCAGCTGCGCCTCCCCTCACATTGCTCAAAACCCTCACTAACTAGTGAAGCCTGTACTTTATTGACAAGTGCAAATATCTATCTATATATATATATATATGTCATTTATTTATTTTAGTCATCTATTTATTTTTAATTTTGGCAGTTTTGGTCCATACTGCTAGGACAAAATGTTATTCAAATGAGGGGGCGGTCCTAAGTGTTTCTTGGGTTGGACTTTGCCGTTGCACACTGCCTTTCATTGGTCGAGTAAGCGGCTCGACGAAGAAGGAAGTCTCGCCGGCTTGCAAGGAGAGCTCCAGTAATGGACGACTATCTTGTCCACTGTCACCACAACTTGCGACTTGAGTTGCTCGACAACAAGTCGAGGTGACAGTAGTGCTGCAACTATTGAATATTTAGGTATTCAAATATTCTATTGAATAATCAGGTTTTTAGATAAAAATAAAATCTTTGCATGGTGAAAGAACAATTATGAATACAGAAGACATTAAAAATATATTTCCACTTCATAATGATCGACCAACTTTCTTTTCTAGATAATTTACTTTTTTACTAAAATTGTGCTTAACAGCACATTATTTTCCTGTCTAGAAAGTTCGGGAGATTTTCGACAAATCTCTCCCCATGGATTTTGGAATGACCTTCCGTTAAATATTAGGCAACCTCCCCCTCCCTCTACCCACTCTTAAAACACATATTTGTTCTTCAGCGTTTGACTCGGCATGAGACTCATCGTTTTAAGGATTTATGGTGCCTGCTGTATTTTATTATTAATGTGTTTATTTTATGTACTTACCTACTTGTTTTATTTTATTGACTTATTCAATTACCTACTTAAGATAATTATCAATGTATTTGGTGTTATTTTAGTTTTACCTGTCTTTATTCCATGACTCCATGTACAGCACTTTGTATGAAATAAAATTCCAAGTCGAGTAGTTTTTGGTCTGAGACAACGTGACGTCAGAACCACAGTTATGATTCTGCCGACCGTCAACTGCACAATTGAGTGAGCTCAGTTTGTTAAACTGATCTCTAGGAACGGCAACTGTGTCCGGCTGTCAGCATCAAAGCAAATCATCACGTCGATTAGACTGCCTGTCTGATTGGCTCTATTTGCAGCCGCTAGCCCCGTTAGCATGCTAACATTGTAGACATCCTAAACACTGGCAACAGGCACCGTGCAATACAATGCCAGCGTAATTAAGTCTTCATTTAGTGCCCTTAATTTGCGATCGAACGTGATTTCTGTACGAAGTTGTTTGGTTGACTTTGGTCGCAATTGTTTATGCCGGTAATAAGAACCGCAGAAACACATTCCGCAGGACGAGTCAAGTCATCCGTTGCGCCGCGACTGCCAAAACGCTTGCGTGAAGAACTTCAAAATAAAAGTATCATTGGCATTGCGCTCCACATATTACTTGGAATGGGGAGGTTTATTTTGAAGTTGGCATTGCATTGGTGGTAATTTGCCAGACGTGTCAAATATTCGCCACATGTAAACTGTTTAGTTCGCTGGATTTGTCAATGTGCTGGTGGCTTTTACGCTGGAAATCTTTAAGCCCTGTATATCCGTTTTTATTTTCACTTTTAGTTATTTAGTCATTTATTTATTTTGAATTTTGGCAGTTTTGGTCCTCCATAGTTTAGTCTCACTATGTAATATAATTTAAAATGTCTGTAATATAATTTTTTCAAACACTTTTACAATCAATCAATTAATCAATCAAAGTCTTCACCCATGACGACATTAAATTATCTGCCAACGAGGTAGATTTAAACCAGTTAAAAACAGTACCTGAGAGTCTAATTGTATTGTGCAGCCTGTTCAAAAGAATATTGTGGTCTATTGTATCAATGACTGCATTTAGATCCAGTAAGACCAGAACAAGTTTTCTCATCCATCCGTTTCCATGTCCATATTAGTTCTACTATAATTTAAAACTTTGATCACTGCTGTCTTAGCACTGTGATTTGTCCTAAACTGATTGGAATTCAGGAAATGTTTTAACTGGTTTAAAAAAAACAATAACATTTTTCTTGTTAAAAAAAAATAAGAGCAGATTGCAGAGTTGACAAAATACAGACCAGTGTCCTATTATCTCTCTTGAGAAGGGGCCTGACAATGGCTGTCTTAAAGGCACATGGAAAGACCTATGTCTGAAGTGAACAATTTAAAATGTCTAGGACATCCTTAGCCAAGAAAACAAAAAGAAAAACGATTTTTAAAAATGCTGTTGGGATTGGACATAAACGGCATGTTGTTGGCTTTAACTGGGACATGACCTTCTCCAGCTTCAGGCTAATGTATTTAGTAGTTGTGTTACATATTTATAGTTTTGCAGATCGCATAAAAAATAGTTTTAAAAAAAAGTGCGCAATAAGGTGGTTGCACGAGAGCAATTGACGTCGCTGTCATTCTTCTACACAGAAATTCAGCTAGTTACATCTCTATGTGCAGCTGCAGTCTGTTCATTCTAAAATTTTGCTCAGAATGAGTATCAAACATGGAACATAGTTACTACAGTATATCTAACCTTAGAAATTTGTCTAAACAATACTAAATGAAATGGGGACTCATTCAACCCAAAAACTTATTGTCATGGTATGGCATGCGGGGATGAGAGTGGACCCAAATGCGGGAAGAAACGGCAGGGAGACAGGGAAGAAGGGCAATGTGAGGATCTTTATTGAAACATACTAAGACAGTGACTGGACGACACGTGAGAAGACTGGTCGCCATGACTGGACTGGACGAGAGGAGACTGGATGCCATGACTGGACTGGACGAGAGTAGTCTGGATGCCATGACTGGACTGGATGAAAGTAGACTGGTCGCCAAGACTGGACAGCACAAGAGGAGACTGGTCGCCATGACTGAACTGGACGAGAGGAGGCTGGACGCCATGACTGAACTGGACGAGAGGAGGCTGGACGCCATGACTGGACTGGATGAGGGGAGGCTGGTCGCTATGACTGGACTGGACGAGAGGAGGCTGGTCGCCATGACTGGATTGAGACAAAGATGACTAAACTGTGACGTGGACGACTGGGTTAGCTGTGGCAATGACGGGGATTTGGCGGGTGACAAAGACTTCTTAGCGGTGATGACGAAGGCTGCATGGAGGTGAGGACAAAGGCTACTTGGCGGTGAGGACGAAGAAGACTTAACCAGACTTGGCGGTAGTGATGGCAAAATCAAAACAGTGTGTTTTGGTATGTACCGGAACAAAGGCGGGAGTTGTGATTCGAATTGCTTTCCTAAATCTGTCTCAGAATCAGGATGTCACATGACAGTTGCCTTTCGTTCCAATACGCCTCCAAATATCACATTGTTTCAGCAAGTGAACGTCATGTTATCCTTTTTCTAAAATTAAATAAAATCCGACCATTGCACTATATTAAAATGTCTTGAAACTGAAATTAATCCACAATGGACTAAAGGTAGTCCCTAATGCAGGTAACCCTGGGTCAATTCCCGGTCCAGGTGTAATTTTTTTGCAGGTTATTCTATTTCCTTGCTAATGCTTTCTGTCAAAACTTAAGATAATAATAATAATAATAACAATAATAATAATAATACATTTCATATAGCGCCTTCATAAACAAGCGTTTACAAGGTGCTTTGACAATCCAAATAAATAAATAAAAAATCCAGATCATAAAATGCAAACAACTATAAAAATCAAATAGGCAAATCCGTAGATACGCATGCCCTGTTGCAAAAAAAAGAAAGAAAAAAAAAGTAGCCTACAAGTTTTGAAAGCATTTTAAGTCATGTTGACAAATGATTATCTATTTGAAAGGAAAAATGAAAAACAAACCAAGTATCAGCAACAAAAAGCTCATTTGTACTTCTATACTTATTTTGACAGTGTGTGGGCGTTTTGAAATCTTTCCACTCTGGAGTCCGGTTTCAAAAGTGATCGGCTTCAAGCTCCGAAACCGCGCCATCAAGCTGATTCCAATCAGCAGGATCATTATCAGGCTTATGCAGAGCTTGCTGATGAGCTGATCATATATATCAGCTGTGTTGGAGAAGGGAAACATCCAAAACCTGCAGGACACCGGCCCTTGAGGACCGGAGTTTGACACCTATGGCTTAAACGGTAAGACATTTGTGAGGATACATTGAAACTGGCTTTCCTGTGAACAGGGCTTAAATACACCAACACTAATGACGCACACCTTGGGAACACAATAGGCTAAGGGCACCGATTGGTCACACACTGGGAAGGAAACACACAGGTGGATGTGATCAGACATAATGAGACCAGGGGAGTAATCAGGACTACATGACAAACACCAACCACAGAAGAAGAAAAAAACACACCCATAATAAACAAAAAACAACCCCTACAAAACCGAAACATGACATGTATAAATAAGGTTTTTAATACTTGGCCTTCACTCCCCAAAACCTTTTAAAAGTAAAAAAAAAAAATGTTTTTTTATGCTAGAACATACAGGCTTTGATGCAGCTTCTGACCTGAAGAGGTCGCTTAAAGCAATGGTATTTATTTAAAAAAATGGCCAGCAGGTGGCAGCAGAGTATAAGAGATCAGCCAGGGCCATGATGCAAAAAGCCTTTTCCCCCCCAGTGTTTTCAACAGGTTTGTGAACAATGATAAAACTTCTAATGCTAATCGCGGCAAAACGGAAACAGATACAAATATCCTTTTTTTTTTTCTGATGAAGACCCGGCGGGAGCAAAGGGGGTTGCTTTAGTGAAAATGGCTGGCAGTAAATGAGTTAATAAAATACCAGTTTATAAATCAAGCTGATAATTTAATAGTATTAGTAAAAAGTTTGAACAGCATGCAGCTTAGCAGTTAGTATTTCGGTCAGTAAGCAATTGGCAGCAAAGAAGATTCACTTAGGCAAGTGCTGCTGTACCCAGTGACACAGCGATGTCTAACCATCCTTACATTTTGCTGGCAAAAAACCCCAGCGGAAACACCAAGTCTGGGCATGTCCGAGTCGTAAACGGAATGGCTGATAAAGTATGTCTATGATATAAAGTAGCATGACAATATTGTTCACAGGCCCTACAAGAAAACACTCAAGAAAGTTGCACATGTGGATGGGAATGCTTTGTGCGGGTAATTCCAGGAAATTAACATCAATCTGCTGTCTGGGTTTGATCTTCAAGCTGAACTAAAAAAAAAAGATTGGATGTATGAAAATATTCAGACAAAAAAACACAGAAAAAGCAACCAATTTTATATCTTCATCTAACCATGCTAGTAGCAATTCGACATGCAGAACCGTATACGCTCTCCAATACATTGCAGGAAACAATAAACTTCCTATTGACATTCATACAACAGGATATGTCATGGCGTCCTGTAAATTGTATTTAGTTTTTTTCTTTCTTTCTCAGCTTTGTGTTCAATTAAACAGACCCAGAATTCACATTGAGTCAATTTGTGAGTAAATATAGACAAAAATCATTATTTCAGTATTCATACTTGTTGTGACATTTGTTTGGTGGAGTGCAGTGAGATGTAAAATTGGTGCTGTGGCTTTATTAAGGTTGAGAAACTGCCTTAAAGGCATAACAAATGCCTTCTGTGTACTCTTACAATTTTAATTACTAGGTTATATATGTATATGGGTAGAAATGCTATTTAATTAGCCAACAGGTACATGCAACGTGGACGGCGGGAAAATATTGATGATCATTAATCATTTTTACAAATATCTCAGTAAATAAATGAGTTGTGTAGCAGCAAAGGTAACGTAATAAGGTCAAGTCAATTATGTGAGTCAATGAAATCAAAGTAGCTGCGTTAGGTAAACAGGCAGAGGAAATGCATCTAACTGAATGGTTGATGGCCACATCATACTAGTGTGCACTGCTAAGGCCAACATTCACATTTTGAGCAATCTTCACTTTTTTTCTGTCAATTTTTCCTCTTTCCCTTCACTTTTCCGTCTCTCTAATCATGGCCTTAGGGCTGTGTGACTGAATGGCCGAGGTTAACACTGCCCTGAAGAAAGGAGCAATTTTTAAATGAGGCCGAGGTGACGATGAGCGGGTGAAACAAGCAGATGAAGGAAGGAGCGCTTTAAAGGAGACAGACGTAATTGTGGAGAGGAGGAAGGCAGGACCTCCAAATTAAAATTCGATTCACATCTAATCTTTTGCCTCATACACCATCAATATTTTTTGTCCGTAACACACAAATATTCATTAATAAAATGGCTTACAGTTTTACAGTAGAAATTATTTGGCTACTATCAAATTACTGGACATTAAGAAATTCCCTGCATCCATTTTCTATACCAGATATCCTAGTAGGGTCTCAGGTGAGTTAAAGCGTATCCTAGCTGACTTTTGGGCGAGAGGCAGGGTATACCCTAAAGTGGTTAGGTCATTATTATTTATATTTTTTTTTACATGTTTTTAATCCTTGTAGATTAATTCAGGCCTGAATTTTAGGATACTCGCAACCCAAATCACAGTATTAAGTTTTTCTCTATTAGTTTGGCACATTTCTTTAAACTGAAATTACATTTTCAAAATATTATGGACAAATCCCCAAACCACCTTACAATTGGTGTCCACTGCATAGCATTTCTCATTGCTCTCATGAAATTGACAATGTTTTAGTACATGTCTCAATTGCCTCATTCAATCTGTGCAAATGGTTGTGTACATTTAGTCTACCGTTGGCACAATGTGCCCACATTTAGCACATTTTTCAAATGATTAGATCTTGCTGATCAAACTGGATTAGTTGTTTTTCAGTCTAATGGTTGTCCTCTCCAAAACATGTCAGCAGGATTTCAGTAAGTCGTGTAAATCTTAATATGCAAAATCATCTGTTCAAATGTCAAAATGTGTCAATAATATAATATAGAAATCCCATATATGAATTGTATTAAATATTTGATCAAGTCATGACAGTAACTGATAGACAGGCGAAAGTAGAACTTGACAAACAAAGGAGGAGTTTCCTACATGGGACAATGTGAATTTCCATCGTGGCTATCTCTTCAGGGCCTGGTTTACAACCCATCCAAGGATGCTCATGGAACTACTACCAACATACTCTCAGGGGACATCACAGGGGATCAATGTAGAGCAGGGGTGCCCAACCTTTTTTGACCCCGAATCTACTTTTCGCCAACATTACAAACTCACACACATCTTTTCCATCCTGCTTTTATATATATACATATATATATATATACATACATACATATATATTTATATACATACATATATATATATATTTATATATATATGCATATATATATATATTTATATATATATGCATATATATATGCATAGATATATATATATTTATATATATATGCATATATATATATATATGCATATATATATAAATATGACTGAACAAACTGACATGACGAGAATCACCTGGACAAGACACAAGTGGCTGAGGGAGCTGACTGGAAGACACAAGGGACCGGGATGATAACAGGTGGACAATCATCTAACTAGGCTTAGGGTGGTGAAGAAGGAGATGATCCAAAAGGCAAAGCTCTCGATTTACCGGTCAATCTACGTTCCTACCCTCACCTCGAGCTGCGGGTTGTGACCGAAAGAACAAGATCCCAAATACAAACGACCAAAATGAGTTACCTCCGTAGGGTGTCCGGGCTCTGCCTTAGAAATAGGGTGAGAAGCTCGGTCATCCGGGAGGGACTCAGGGTCGAGCCGCTGCTCCTCCGCGTGGAAAAGAGCCAGTTGAGGTGTCTCGGGCATCTGGATGGTTTTCTGGGCATGTCCCACCGGCGGGAGGCCCCATTGAGGACCCAGGACACGCTGGAGACTGTCTCTCGGCTGGCCTGGGAACGACTTGGGATCCCGTCGGAGGAGCTGGTTGAAGTGGCTGGAGACAGGGAGGTCTGGGCTTTCCTCCTAAAGCTGCTGCCCCCGCGACCCAACCCCGTATAAGCGGTAGTAAATGGATGGATGGATGGACTTCAAACTTGTCAACGTTAGTGCCAGTACTAAAGCGATTGCTGCATTGGCGGCGGCGGCGTTCACGTTTGGTTGCTGTAGCCCAAGGCATATTAGCTAGTAGACTACACACTCGTTTGTGTCTTGAGTTGCCTCTAAACTGCGGTAGCGCAGTGCTGACACCTATCGGCTTGGCAGATTAAGATATGATTGGTTCCTTGTAAGCAGCCGGTGGTGCAGGCGTTGCCCGGAAATATAAGGTATCCAAAAGTACTCAATGGATTGATATTGCAGATCGGGACGAACAGTATTGTAATGTATTGCCAAACTATGTTTCGTATATATATATATATATATATATATATATATATATATATATATATATATATATATATATAATCCATTAGTCGGTCCTATCAGTTCCGTCATTCATTTCCTATTTTGTTTGGTTCAAAAGGACAATAAATAAAGGCATTCTTGCAAAATGTTACATATTAAATAACTTACCATTTTCAGGTCATAGGTCTTTCTTTCAAATTATGTTTTTGCTTTTTTTTGGGGGGGGGGGGGATTTTTAAAGGGTTACTTAAGACAATCTTAAAGGGTTACTTAAGACAATCAACTTTTTTTGCTGATAAACTGTATAAACTATTGTTGTCCTTATTTTGACATTTTAGTGCATGTTTGTTGAAAGATTATATTTGGGGCAAACACAATTTGACTGTTTGTCCTCTCATTGGACAATTTATTTACTTTGTCACTTGTGCAGCATGACAGTCGCTTTTCCACTCACCGGCTCAGTCTCGTACACGCCTCCTTAAACGCCTCCTTAGTGAGTTGTCGTAGTTGCATTGTGCAAACGTCTTTACACTGATTTATTAGTATAGCATTTGGTTAGTTTATTTAACAAAGCTTGTCATAGTTTACAACTTATTTAGATCAGTTTTCACTGCTGCTGTCAATCACAGCCAGTCCACGCCGAATCCTCTCCCCGTTCGCAAGCCCAACAGTCCTCCAGGCAACACCCCCTTTGAGTGCCGTTTCTAAATATTACTGAGGAGTGGAACAAGAGTCTGATTTCCTGTTGAGTTACATTTTAAGTATAAAAAGTACTAGTGGTATCAGTGAGTACTCAAGAGTTGAGTGCTTGTACTGGTATTGAACATATCTACTTTTTATTGCATTGTTTTCTGAGTTGTGTTGGCATTGCTGGCGTGTTGTTTGAACATGAAAAGGAAACATTGAACCTTTGAACAACACATTTGATGTTTAATTCTTGTGTTGTGTGAACATTAAAACATGACCAAGTCAGGCAAGTATCGATGAGGATCCACGTTTGACTTTTTAGCATGTGAGCATGTTTTGCTAGCTGCGTGTGAGCAAAAACAAATAATTATGCCAAGCTCATCTTTGTAAAACACCTTTCGGGAGTAGGTGCAGTATTTTGTGGCTGGTTTACTGCGTTTCCTTCTTTTGGCGCCGGCAGCAGTAAATGAAGGTGCCACCAATGGCAATGAGCATGGTGAAGCTGGTGACTATCCCGATGGCACCTATTATTTTGGTTGTCAGCGGAGGCGTCAAAACGACCTCACAGTGTTTGGTGTCCACCGTGTTGAGCAAAGGGTTGGCCACCGTGCAGCAATAGCGTCCAAAGTCCGGTTCAGAGAGGTGGACCAAACGCAAGGTGCTTCCTTTGTCATCCATCATGGCATCAGTGGGCAAGGCCCAATCTCCGCTGGTCTTGGCCCAGGTGTACCTCAGAGAAGTACCGTACGAGGCTGCGCATGTGAGCGCCACGGTGCTGCCTTTGTAAATGCTCCCTTCCACGTGACAATGCGGCTGAGTGGGAGGATCTATGACTGTCAGATTCACCAAAATGTAGTCCGCTCCAAACGACGTCTTCACCTTGCATAGGTATACAGCTGTGTCATAGAGTTCAAGGTCAGTGATGTTGATGGAAGCGTCTTTTTCCGGATGTCCTATTGTGAACTTCACCCTACCCTCCATTGGTATATAGAGTTCATCATGGGTGTGACCGTTGATAAACGAAATTATGCCTTCTCCATAACCTAACAATTGTTGCTTGCCTTTTCCATAACCTGAAATTTTTTTCTCGTCTATTCCAAAACAAGATATGTTCTTGCTTTTTTTGTAATATGAGCATTCAACTTTAGTCCACTTGATTTCCAGGTACGGAGAAGTGCTGTTAACCTGGCAGTGCAGCGTAACATTTGACTGAGTGGTATAGTAGTGCTGGGTGATCATACTGATTTCTGGAATTTGTGTCAGAGTGCCGCTGCACAACACTCCCAGTAGGACTAAAGGCCAAAGCAGGTGCCACTTCATCATCGTGTAGACACTGGCAACAGAAATCAGAATTGTACTGTTCATGTTTGAAGTGCAACCATTTTGACAAATTTATTATCTAAATTATTATTTTTGATAATTGATTAATCATTTAGATAGCCTTTTTTTATTAAAAAATTGTCCAATAGTCAAAATTTCAGCTTGTAAATAGTAAATATTATCCTAATTTCTGCAGCCTGATTATCTTTGTATTGAATAAAACATTTGCCTTTACAATAATGATCAACGACCAAAACAGTAACTGAAATACAATCCTTTTTTTTTGCATTTTCTGCACTGTCAATTTGAAATAATGGCCTGTTTTTGAATGAAAATGTTTAAGTTCATACAGGTTTTTTTTAAATCTGATCCATGATTTAGATGACAAAATAATTGAGAGATTAATCATTCTTCATCTCAGTCCTAGTTAATAAGTCCACATTAATAAGGACACAGTCAGATACATAACACACATTGCAATTGCCCTGACCTGAAGTGTGAACAGAGCCTAAAAGACGTCGTTCATTTTTACGTTTTTGCAATTGCAAATTATTTTGAATCTAAAGTTTGGAAAAGCACATATACAGTTGTGCTTTATTTACATACCAAGGAGCACAACTGTGAATGTACAAAAGCTAAACGTCACTTAATGACACAAAAAGGCAAATAATCCTCATCAAAATTAACATGCACATTTCTACTTATGTCAACTTCAACCTCCAAAAATACCAAAACAAATGCCACAGTATTTTTGATTTTATGGGCATTAAGCCTTTTTCTCGCCATACAGTGCAAACGAATGTTTACATACCCCTAGGGTATGTATTAACTTGCCTCGTACATCACAAGTGTAAAAATCGTGTAATTGTTAGCGCTATTTAGCTCATGTAGGCACATGGTACATACACATTAACACAAGCAATTGCAAAAAAAAAAAAAAAACAGAATTTCTCACCTGCGCATCCTTTGGGAAGAAGTAGTATATTAGTTCCAATATAACCGTCTCACTGTATTCACAGCGCAGAACTTTCATAGGCGGATGATGTACACCAAAGCAATCAAAGATATTACATGATGATGTATGTGTACTTATACAAAGTCTTTATGATAACATCTTGGTGAGGGAGCCCTTGCATCATCATGGTGGAAGGGTCTGTGACAGTGACCCTCAGAGGCATTTAAGCTTTTGGGATGCATCGAGCCACTTGTAGCTGTCATCTGGGAGGCGTGAGCAATGGCTGTTTTGAATTCCCCCCAAAAAATAAAAACAATGTTGTTCTTGCATTTGCTCCATGGCTTACCTAGTGGAGGTAAAAATGGGTAAATAAATCTGTCACCAAAAAGAAAACACTTTTTAAATATTACAAGAGCACCATAATCTTCCAATTTATAATTATATTTGAAAAGCGAACAAAGTGAAATAAAAACACATTGAAATGAAAGACTCATTCTTGAAATTACAAAGTCAGAGGGGCAGCAGAAGGATAAAAGTGACCCATGCGAATCTGGAGCCGCAGGTTGCGAACTTTTGGTCTTGAGGCTTTGTTTTTATTGTTCTACACCCGAGTTCAGAAATCTAGCAGTCTTCTTATGCACTTCTTGGCATCTGACTGTTAAGGTTAAGCGGAGGCGCCAATTACTGGCGGATAAATGGCAGTTGGGGGCCGAGCCCTGCCAGGGGTTCACTGTATTTGCGTCATGTGTAACTAGTGATGGGAAAATGAAGCTTCATGAAGCACTTGTGATATTTTTTGACTCCCCTAGATGGTGCTCTTGGTTTAAATATAAAGGCTAGTGCAAAGGAAATTGATTAAATTTCCACTGCATCTTTCAACCAAGAGTGCCATCCAGAAACCAGGAAGCGTCGACACCGTGGGATGAAAAGTAACCTAACATGGATGAATGGGCGCTCTCAATTAATTTTGTTCTTGCAGAACTACTCACCGTTTCCTTGTTAAATGTTAAACAGCAAGAGGCGCTTCGTGCATTTTTAGCTGGTAAAGATGTTCATGTTTTTTTTTACTACGACGAGAAGGAAGATGACATTTTCAGCCCTGAACGTGATTGGTCAAAACAAGTTAGGTAAACGTGCACACGATGCTACGTCATCACAACAGCTCGAAGTGGTGTACAGAATGTCCCGTCTTTCCCGAGCATATCACCGTGGAGCAGTCTCTGATTGATATTGTGGAGAACTCCTTTGAGTAAATCACAATTATCAATCTGGCTATTGCCAAGTTATAAAAAAAAAATAGGAATTGTAAATTTGAGAGCATTATTTTAGCCACTATTAGGAACACTTGCAAAAAAATATAAATTCAAGGGCTGTATTACCTGTTTTTGATGATGAAGCATCATGAAAATATTCGAAACAACTCTGTGCTAATAATAAACAATCAATACCGAGGATTATACTTTTGCACACTTGCTGATAGAGCTCTTGAAGTGGATGATGTGAAAATGTGCTTCCACAGTTCAGTTTCATTACTGGCGAGACATGACCATTCCACCAAATTACACATTGTAAAAGTTACAAGATTTCAGGGAAAAAAATAAAAGAAAAAAATCTGTTTTAACAAGCATCTCCATTCGACATACTAAACAGGGGGTTAGATGTGCTTTCTGACCTCTTTCAAAATGTGGAGCGATTCAAGGTCAGAGGCCAAAACTTGTCTCAGTGTTGGCACCCACCACACTGGGTGAGACAGTAGACTTTGCCCCTGGGCTTTATTTTCTTTGACCTAGTAAACCCTTTGATAGCCAAACCCCCACCCCCAGCACTGACCTTGTTCTCCTTCACATTCCTAACATCTTCCCTTCTTTGCCAATTCATGCCCTCAAGATATGTGTAGTCTAAATGTATTAGCGTTTTTACTTTACAGCAATAGTTGCAGAAGTTAGACTTGAGGCATTTCACTTCTAACAATAGATCAACCTTTTTTAGGAAGATTAGTCTGTTTTGGATAATTTGTTTATGTGCATCTACAAAAAATAACAGTTTATTATTAACAATGAAATTGTCACAAAGACACGAACAAAATGTGAGTGCTAAAAGAAAGCGGGCTAAGTCACAGCCAGGGTGTTTGTACAGAGAGTTTAGCAGGAGGTAGCAAAGCTTTTTGTGTGTGAGACAGATACCAACCAACATGTTTATTTTTAATGCTGACATTTACACATCATTAACTATACTGTTATGTATCACTCACAACTCAGCACATGGTCATCCCATATTCAGCAAAGAACAAGGAAGGCAATATTATTATTTTTTAATCTTTAAAAGGTGCCTCTTCTGGCAAATCCCAAATGAACATAATGCCGTCCTCATCGCACCGAAAAGGTCTACAAGACAAAACACTGCCAGTCACGCGGCTCATTCGTCAACTCTGACATGCATTGTTATTTTAAAGACAGACAACACAACAGTATGCCTAATCACCTGACAACAAGGAGCCATTGTGCTGTATTATGACTTTGAAGCATGTCCCTCTACCCGGAGGGCAGAGACATCTTGCAATCAAAGGCATGCCACTCAAGAGCCAGATATACAAGATGTGTAAGACACAGATGTAACCAGCCTGAAAGTCAGACCGTGCCATATTCAGTCATATTCTTCTAACCGACCACTGAGACCATCGCAGAGCAAGTGTATATTTATAATGAGACAAGATTACACCCAAGTAGACTTTATTTATCATCATCAGTCATTTAGGTCAACATTGAATCATTCAAAAATTATCAGTCAGTTGGCTGCGCTGAGGGAAAAGGGGGTGCATTTTTTTTCATACACCCCACTTTTCTGCTTTTATTTATAAAATACATTAAAAAAAAGTTTAAATCAAATATTGTATAATTTCATTCATTCCACTTTACGATTGTGTCCCACTTGTTGATTCTTCACAAACACATCACAATTTTATATTTTTATGTTTGAAGCCTGAAATGTTGAAAAAAGTTTAAGGGGGGCTAACACTTTCACAAGGCACTGTATAGAGTCGTTACTCCATACATAAGTGTTAGGGGGTTATTCGAAAAACATAAAAAGTATATATAGGAAACTGAATATCATTTAAATACTGAAACACATTAGCTATTCTCACAATTAAGATCAGCCCCCTAATCACTGACTTATAATTAATTTACAAGTAATTTTTAAAATGTACAACATTGTACACACATGCCATGTGCACAGCGATAAAATAAATACAATTAATCAAATTGAAACACAATTACTGTACTGCCTGATATGTTGCTTCTTCTTAATCTAAAGAGCACATTTTAATTGACTGTAGCACAACATCTTATAAATGAAAGAATATGCATCGCGTTTTGTATGCTGTTGGAGGCAGGTGGTTAGAGAAAGAGCCAATCCAGTAAAAGGATAGGAAGAAAACCAATTATGTGTTTGGAGATACAATTTAAAATTAGCCGGAAGGTGAGGGAGAAAAACAAGAGACAGGCAGGAAAAACGTATTAGTCACAAAAAAAAGAAAACAAAAGAAAGACACAACAGAAACAGATGGAGTAGACTGAAGTAAGTTACAGTAAATGGCCTAAAATTTCAGACTTTCGATATTCAAAACGTGCACCATAATTTTTTTTTATGAAAACAGAGCTTTTTTTTTTCTTCAAGGATATGAGAGGAAGCATTACAGTATTGCTTTGAATTCAATGAATTAAATTAACTCTTAACATTACATGGCCATGTTTTTATTCAATGAGACCCAGTGACAATATAAAGTAGCAGCTTCTGATAAAACTACCAATTGAACAAATGGCCCTGGCCTTTTGTGGTGTATTTCAAAAGATGGACCAGCCTCAACAGCCATTTTTCAAACAAATTAATTCTTCAAAAGACTCATACAGTATGGAATGAGTACTTAGGAAATACAGATCAAAACATGATATATATTTAAAGCAATGTAATATTGTTATCAAAGCACTGCTTTACATTTTTAAACAAAGTGCAAATGTCTCTTGTCTCGACTGATTCAGTCGACCAAAAATACAACACAGTGACGAGTAGTGGAGCAGCTAATCGTGAAAAGTGTTACGTTGTCCAGCATGACAGTACATGAAGGGGAACATGGTGATTCATGTCACATTAAAAATGTAATCCACAAAAAACGTGTAACTGTACAAAAAAGAACAGTGACATTATTATTTGATGTTCATATAACTACGCTAGTCAGTAAGAGATTTTGATATGTATAGTGTGTCCCACTTTCCTTAATAGGAAGTTTGCCACAACCTTTAAATGATCGATTGCTGTTTAATTAATGACAGAAAGAAAAAACATAACATTTTTCTATTTCTGCACTGTGGGCATTCTCAATGCTGTAATATAGCACAGCATCACTGAATACATGTATTGAGTGTCAGGGAGGCCTAAACGCTAAATCTTGTAAACCAAAGCAGACTCAACAAAATAGAGAAATCAAATATAATGTATCAAACCAAGAAAATACAATGTTTGTACTTGTGTGTTAAGAAACAAAGACAACTGCGAGAGTACTGACATGGAAAAAAAAACCACTAAGTAGTACACATATCTAATTTATTTATCGCAACCTCCTCAGTCGTCTGTTTACATGTACGCGCCTCCCATCAGATATCCTATTGAGGAGTTGAGGAGAACAGCAGACAAGAGAGGAGAGACAAATGTTTGGACAAGTGAGACAATCACTCCTTGATGTCCTGATTCCTTAGAGACAGCAATTAAAAATCTTGAACTTGTGGTGTGACTTAAAAATATGTTTTAAATAAAAAAACAAAAATGATAAGGAGATGGTGTGAAACTTTACGAAACCTATTGAACAAATAACAGTACATAAAAAGATAACACATTAAAAAAAAATAAAAAAAATAAACTCCACTCTGTCATATATCATTGTAGTGGTACATAAATTTCTCTTCCGTGCCTCACCGACCACTATTGTGTTGGGTTCAAAGTGTCCAACAGGAATTTCCTAGTACAAGATAAATATTACAGATAAGAGATCTAAATACAAGGCACCTTCTAGATCGGTGCAGGCCACTAGTGTATCATTGGAACGAACTGGTTGAGGCCCCCACTTCTCTAACCTTCTTATAATTTGGCACACGCTGAGCAATTCAAAATAACTTACCATCTTGGATTTGTACTGTAATTAAAACCACTCACATACAGGGCATAAAAGTATGCAGTGCTGATCATATTCTTTTATGATGTGAATTCCACTGCCACATCAGTACGGCACATCTCAGCACAGCAGCGGCACAGCAGTGAATTTGTAAATCATTTCAATGCTAACAAGTCACCAGTGGCTTATGTAATGGGTTTTAGATTTATTTGAGGACATGCACATGCTTGGAGGTAGAGAGTGTGTGTCAGTCTATCCCAAGGAAGTAGGATCCAATTAAATTTTTCATGAGATTAAACCCACTACGTTTTCAAGCTACCAACATAATCAATGAATAATTAGACCCTTAATCCCTTTACATACTGAGTAATATGAATCACGGAAATAATGATTAATTCTGTTTCCGCCATACTTATGTGTCACTTGGGTGCATTGTTGAGCGGGTTTTGTTATTATCACTTATGACACACATTGCATTGTAATGTCACATGAAAGGCTCAGTGAGAAACTAAAAAGTGTATGTGCTTCAACTGTCGGTGGGGCGTTTTGTATGCACCACCACCTCCCATGCTTTTAAAGCATCAGGGGACGTGCTTAGAGAGATACAACAGTCATGTTGTGGTTAAACACTCTTAAAAAGTCTTTAAAACGTTCTAACTTACCATTTCCCCCCCTTGAACAGTGCAAACATTGTCATCCTTTTATATTCTGATTTAGTCTTCCACAAAAAAGCATATTTAGCTCTCTCTCTCTCCTCTCTCGCTGCACAGTATATATGTATATATATATATATATATATATATATATATATATATATTCAAAATTCAAAATTCATCGTTTTGAGATTTATTTTACAAAAAAACGAAACCTTGGAAATATGCCTGAGCCTGCACTCCATTCAAAAACTCAAGAACGTTGTTTAAATGTACTCTTCTGTTATTCAAAGTACTCCTAAAAGGAGCCCAGAGGTTACACAAAAAGTTCTAGCATTAGCTGCTCTGAGCTGCTGATTGTTATAACATTAAAATGGGCTGCGTTGTTATGCAAGCGGAACGTGAGTCTACCTTTCAAAAAATTCACACATGCAAACACACACTGGAAAATTTGAAGGTCTGGTTTAATGAAACTTCCACTTGAGCAAAGCTTTTCTTTAAGCGGTACTTTAAATGGCTAACCTAACTAGAATTCTGTGTCACATTGTAGCCAAAGGTAGGATCCTGGTCGGTTATTGCGCGTCTTTCTGCTCTAAATCTTTGTCGTATCTACATGCTATCCGCTACAGTTATCCACACGACTATGGACTTCTTCCTCATCTTTATTTCTTCTTCTACTTCCTTTTGACTTTTCTTTTTCTTTCTTTTAGCAATATAGATAATACGGACAATTTCTGTCCCTTCAGTCTGCACTTATACATCCTTATAGAACTAAATTTGACTTTATCCTTGTAGAACTAAATTGGACTTCAGGTCCAAAAGGGTTGGTGTCATGGAATTATTTTGAGTTTTGGATGACATTGGCCCTGGATCCCACGAGAGTAGGGTTGCCACTTCACTGAGCAACACCTTCAGGCACAAACCATGAGCATAATGGGCTAAGCAGACAACCTTTAAAGGACTGATGACCATTGTTAGTGTAGTGTATTTTATAACTAACCTGGAGATTGAAATTTGGCTCAAGCAATGGCCACAATAATTTAATGATCGGTTAATGATCTATGTCAGCACACAATGAATTGATCGTTATGATTGATATAATTTTATGATGATGATTGTACATAGTTTTAAAATGTCTTTTACTGAAAACATTTCATAAGGAAGTGGAAAAGCCTTCATGGGTGTTTGTTATCAAATGATTACATTTGTTAAGATTTCAAGCTGATATACAGTAAATATTCTCACAAAACCCATGTTCAGACAGCAAGCTAATTCTCTTTAATACAAAAGATAATGTTACATTAGTACCAAATCCAGCCTGTTGTGAGGGTGTATACTCTTGACTCTATAAACCTTGGCACGTCTTGCCGCGTTCGGTCATGTGACAGCATGCTACCAATAAGAGCCGTCGGTGGGCAGGTGTACGGAAGTAGCCAGGGAACGCGAGGTGAAATGTTTGTTGCTGCTACGAGAGCCTCCTACCAGCCCGGACAGAGCAGGTTGTTGGGATTCCTGGCAGGAATCTCCAATGGCTTAGGCTGAGTTCAATATTCTGCGTGGAATCTTCCTGGACTTAGCTCACCATCAATTCAAAGCCTGGCCAACTGGACTATTCTTAATGAATACGGCAGTCAAACGACGCAGTCCGGCACTGGCAGTCGGCTCTCACTTCTGATTGTGCTTCAGCCAACATTTAAGATTTCCTTTAAAGGATGAGTATGTGGGAAAGTCCCCAATTGTGGAAGGCAGACTGTTCCAAATGTCCCCACCACCAAGAGACAGCACATTTCTCCCAAACATGGTGCACCTGTGGGGAATCTTGCAGGCCCCTCTGTCACAAGCACTGGTGCTCATGCCTCTCACAGTCCTTTTTTTTTGTGAAAAATTATTTGGGTGGCATTGGAGCAAGACCATGGAGACACTTTTATATAAAGCAGGCAAATCTTAAAGTCCTAAAGCTATCGAAGCTTAAAAAGTTGTGCTTTTTGAGAACACTGCAGATATGATATGAGAGAGTTTTTTTGTCCAGAATCGTCAGTCCTTTTTTTAAAGAGAGATTCTATTGGTTTGAGGGCAGGAGTACATGCCAGAAACCAGCTAGTTAAGCAGTAGTCTATATGTGAAAAGATCATACAGTGTAAAAACATCAGAGCTGCGCTGCTGGTTAAAGAGTTCCTTATCTGTCTGGATTTTGCCAGGTTGTAGTTCACAGAGGAAGTCACCTTTTTATGTGTTTCCTGAAGGATAGTGTAGAGTCCACTATGACTCCCAGGTATCTGAACTCACTCACCAAAGCCAGCTCCTCCCCAGCTAAAAACACACCAGAGTGGTCAGTCCTCGGTGGCTGTTTGGCAAAGAAGATACACACAGTTTTTTAACATTTAGAGATAGACAAGAGTTGGTGAGCCAGTCATGTACCTGAGTTAATGCAGTTGTAAGAGTCTGAGCAGCGCCTGTTGTGTTTTTTGCATGGGTGAAAATAACAGCATCATCTGCATAGAGCTGGGCATTGACATTTAGGCATACACCAAACAAGTCATTAATGAATAAGGAAAATAAAAGAGGTCCAAGTACTGATCCCTGAGGTACCCCGACAGGACAGTCCAGGTAAGTGGCATCATTGATAACCACACACTGTTTTGTATTTGTGAGATAGGATCTGAACCAGTTTAATGTTTGTACAGATAAATTGAATTTTGACAGTTTGGTCAACAGTACCTCATAATTAACCGTGTCAAAGGCCTTTTACAGGTCTAGGAGAACGGCTCCCACACAGTTATTCTTATCTAAGAGACATTTGTTTTTTTTCTATGAACATTGTTATGGCCAACTCGGATTTAGAGGTGTAAGACCATAATTGAGATGATCTACTAGCTGAGTGACTATCCATTTTTATTTTATTTTACAGATAACAGGAAGAAAGCTAATTGGTCTGTAGTAACTGAGTTCAGTTTTACTTCCAGATTTGAAAGTTGGAATAACGCTGCTCACCTTCCAGTTGGACGGAACCATAGAGTGACTGATGGACAGGTTTACAATATGTGAAGTCTCTGATCGGCCAGAGACTCCACATATTGTTTTAAAAAATTACTGTCAAGTCCATAAACATCCTTGGCATTGGAATTGTTAAAAGTGGAAATAATTGTTTTCTTTCTGAAATTTATTTTATATTAAAAATGGGTTGATCCTGATTGACAGGATGAGAAACACAATCAGGTGCAGTAAACAGACATGTGATGTCTTGAACCGATTTGATAAAGAAAGAGTTAAATTCTGCAGCCAAGGTGATGGGATCTTTCATAAGTTGATTGTTGATGTTAAGTTCTAGATCCTTGTTACTCAGTTTGGTTTGTCGGCCAGATCGTTTATCAATTTCTTTCCACAATTTTATCGGATTCCCTTTAATTGCTCCAGCCTCATTAGACTTATGCCACGCAGTGTCAAAAAAAATGCACAAGTTTAATGTGTTTGTGTTGTTATTTGTGTATCTTATTTTAAGAATATGCCTGTGGACACTGCTCAACGGTATTGGCTTGTGGGGGAAAAAAATAGAACTCAGACTCACACCAAAGATCCACATTCGCTACTAGCCCAACATAAAAAAAACAAAAAAACATCATCATCGAACAAATAAAAAATCCAATTTGTTCAAAACAGTAAATGGAGTGCAAATATAGCACTTTATCTTGATTATATGTTCCAAAGCCATATTCACTTACTCAAACGTATCGGTGCGTAGTCTACACCGGCCTGTCAACAGATGGAAAGGTTAACCTTTTTAGTTTATAATAACTATGATCCTGCAGTGCGCCGTGACTTGGCCAACGGCAGGACAAACATTATTTTTTTTAATCTTTGGTCCCATTTTAAATCCATCTATGTTTCAATAGCCTCATCCTATCTAGCCCCTAGGCTATTTCATCTCTCAGATCAGGCGTTTAAGTTTGCAAACTCTGTTTATTGCTAGCACAGCGTTAGTGAAGTGTTAGCCATCCAAATATTCAAGACGTCCCCTCGAATGAACCGCGTACAATATATAGCTTTCATGCACAGAAATGTAAGGGCCATTCAAACAGTATTCTCTGACGACAATATGCGATGATGCCTTCTGACTAGAATGGAAAAATTGTGATTTAGCGTTTGTTTTCAACGGCCAATTTGCTACTCTATTTGAGTCACCACCCATGTGTGCACAACCCTACTTCTGAAAGTCTTTGCCACATATCAGCAAGTGAGCAGTTGAGCTGCTCAAAAACCCGGAGAGAAAGAAATCTGTCTGTACCAAATGCCAGACTCTGACTGATTGTGTTGGTGTCAGTGGTCACTGTCACTGTCCTGTCACAGCGACGTAGCAGATGGACAGAATCTCGCCTGAGGAGAGCAGAGTAGGGGTTGTTCAAGAGGCAGTGTCAAGAAAACTAAAGAAAGAAAGAACTGTGTGGTAAGAAACAATTTGGAGATCACATTTTTGGATTATAAAAACAGAGAAGTTTAGATCTGTGGTAAATAGAGAAGAAACAGGTGAGAAGAAAAATAATTACGGTAGTGATTTACCAGAATGGCACGTGTACAATGGCAAAACGGTTATAGACATGCAAACAGTGTGTAGGCCTACACTACAGATTTTGTGAAAAAGGTGGGTATGATGGAGGTCATCTGTCTCTCAATGTAACTGACACTAACAAACCAATGGCACTTTTTTCTCCATGAATTCCTCGTTCTATTGATCATGTTTTTTTGATATACCAGCCATTTTCTCCCATATCCTTGCAGTCTTACCTGAAGCTTTCCTGTCCAAATGGGATACAAATTATGTTATTTTTCCAATGGCTCAACATGACACCAACACAAATACTGTACCTACACTAGATGCATAGTATACAATTAATTATGAAACTGTAAGCAGATTAAATTGTTTCAGACAATGAGAAGAAACTACTATTTACAATTTAATTGTTATTCTTCCCAGTTTAATTTACTGCCACTCCAAACTGTCACTCAGATAGTGGTACTCTACAAGTAAATCAACACTTCTTTTTTTTCTTTCTTTTTTTGGTATTCCTAACATATATTTATGGAATTATAAATACACAATTACACAATATAACACGGGGGTGCCCAAGTCCGGTCCTCTAGAGCCTCTGTCCAGCCTGTTATAGACGTCTCTCTCCTCCAACACACCTAAATCAAATGATCAGCTACTCAGCAAGCTTTGCAGAAGTCTAACAACGATCCTGATCCAATGAATCAGGTGTGTCGGAGGAGTGAACCATCTAAAACAGGCTAGACAGGGGCTCTCAAGAACCGGACTTGGGCACCCCTGCTATAACAGACGGTTGAACAGTGTAATGCCTTGGCTCAGTGGACCCACTAGTTTGGTTCCATGATTTGTGTTAGCATGATGTTGCTGTACACTTTATTCAGTTTGGAATATTGACGTGAAATATGATTAATGACTGTAACTAAAGTGTGTTATTGAATTGATCTAAAAAGCCATTAAACATGATTATAGAATGCACTAAAACATATGTGGCAAGCAACTTTGATTTTGTATTTATTCCAGAAATAATTGACTTGACGAGTATCGTATGCACCACAATTATCACCTCTCTGGACACATTGTTGAAAATCTCCTATTTACATTAAATCATAAGTGATTATTTCCAGCTTCTTCTCAGCTATTTAATTTGTGACTTTATCACCACAGAATGCAATGTTCTTCCAATTAAAGCTGCTTGAACTTCCCTTGTCACACAAGGTTTCTTATTAGGAAAAATATTTACAAATTTGCTGGGAACACCAGACTCAAAACTGTAATTAAAATGACTATTTTGGCGATATTGTCCAAATCATTACCATTGTCTTATAGATAATCAGTACCATCAAACATTCTCTACTGACCAAGGTTGTTCCACATAACAAAATGGATCTGCTTACCAAGGATATCTAAGTGTGATTTTAAATTCGCAAAAGAAAGAAATACTTTTGTTACAGTGCAATTCATTCCACCTCAGTCTCTACAATTTAGTTAAGAAATTTGGGTGATAGATTCTGCACTACACTGAAAATCTTATGTGATTAAAGTGATTAATATTAATATTAATTCATTAATAACATGAATACTTATTATGTTTAGGCTATATTATAAATATAATATTAATACACAACTATATCTAAAGTATATTTATAAAAAATAAAATAAAAAAAATCTCGCTGGGGTTACTGGTGTATTATGTTTAATCCCCTGTTAATTTCCCTCACTTTCACCGCCCTACTCGTTTTTGCACGGTTTTATTTACTTACACGTTACCTTACACGTTACCTTACACGTTACCTTACACGTTACCTTACACGTTACCTTACACATTACCTTACATGTTGCCTTATACGTTACCTCATATTTTATACAAACTATATAAATCACCTAACCACTTTGATTCTATCCTATAACATGCCAGTGGTGGCAAATGGCCTATACAGATATATACATAGGACTGTGTTTATATTATTTGTATGCATAAATTAGTTTTGGTTTCCTGGAATGTTTGTGGCGCTCGCTCACAGGCAAAAAGAATAAAAACTTTAGACCATCTCTTAAAATTAAATTGAGTCTGTATACTCAAAATTAAAAGCAGATATTTGCCTCCTACAAGAAACCCACCTACAAAAATCTGAAGAAAAATTACTTATTGATAAAAATTTTAGCCAAGCGTACTCTGCCCCTTATAACAGTAGACAAAGGGGAGTCTGTATACTCATACATAATAATTTACTCTTTACTCTAAATAATACAATAACAGACCCAGAGGGCCGATACATTATTATTCAGGTGACTATATTTAATAAAATATATACATTCGGTAATTTATATGCCCCTAATAATGATGATCCGGCCTTTTTCCATGAATTTTTCTCTAAACTGTTTGAATTAGCAGCGAACTCTACTATTATTATTGGAGGAGACTTTAACACAACCTTAAATCCATTAATAGATCGTTCTAATAAAACAACATGTATAAGGCGATCACAATCCACAAAAGTAATAGGGGAATATATGGATGACTTTGGCCTCGTCGACAGCTGGAGACTTAAAAACCCAAATAAGAAGGAATTTACCTTCTTTACCGCTGTGCACCGGTCCTTTTCAAGAATTGATTTTTTTCTTACAAATAATTCTATTGCTGATAAAACCGTTACAAAAATACATCCTATTATTATTAGCGACCATGCACCAGTCTCCCTTTCCCTACAAGTTGATTATACCTTTAAACCACCACCTACATGGCGTTTTAACATCTCACTACTAAACGACGCAGAATTTGACAAAATTATAAGAAAAGAATGGGCGGACTTTTTGGAAATAAATGACTCTCCAGACCTATCTCCAGCTCTTCTCTGGGAAACCGGGAAAGCAGTAATTAGAGGTAAAATTATATCATATTCATCTTATAAAAAGAAACAGGATCAAAAATTAGAAAAAGACTTGGAAGATAAAATTAAACAACTGACGGATGAGTACGCAATAAACCCAAATAACCAAATATGGACTGACTTACAAAATACAAAAATACAGTTAGACGATATGTTAACTAAAAAGACAGAGTTTATAATACAACAATTGAGATACAACAACTTTGAATATAATAACAAATCAGGTAAATTTCTTGCAAACCAACTTCAACGTAATCGGGAAAAATCGCTTATAACGGCTATTAAAGGTACAACTGGTGAATGTACACAATCACCAGAAGAAATTAATCAAATTTTTTATAATTATTATCACAATTTATACTCAGAAACTAATAAACCTAACCCAGAGCATATTGAGGCATTCCTCAGTAGCTTAAGTATACCTCAGGTAACTACTGAATATAAAGATATGTTAGATGCACCACTTACTATAAACGAGTTGTACAGTGCTCTAGATAGTATGCCAAATGGCAAAGCACCCGGCCCTGATGGTTATCCGGCTATATTTCTAAAGCACTTCTGGTCAATGCTTGCTCCACTATTCTTAAGAGTAGTAACAGAAATTAAAACTAATGGTCACATACGCCCACACATGAATACAGCAGCAATTAAACTTTTATTAAAGCCAGAAAAAGACCCCACCCTTCCATCAAGTTACCGTCCGATTTCACTAATTAACACTGATATTAAAATTATCACTAAGGCTTTTACATCTAGATTAGAAACAGTAATCCCGACAATCATTCATAGCGACCAAACAGGCTTTATTAAAGAGCGTCACTCTACTAATAATATTAGAAGGCTCTTTAACCTTATTAGTATGTCACAGCGGCATGATAAAAAGGCAGTTATTATATCATTGGATGCAGAAAAAGCTTTTGATAAAGTTAACTGGTCCTTCCTCTTTGCTGTTTTAAATAAATTTGGCTTTGGGAAGTCATTTATTCACTGGGTGTCAGTATTATATGATTCTCCTAAAGCTACTGTTACTACTAATGGGATTATATCTAAGAGTTTTACTCTACAGAGAGGCACAAGACAGGGATGCCCACTGTCGCCTTTATTATTTGCAATATTTATTGAACCGCTTGCATTAGCCATACGCCAGGAAAGAATGATTCAAGGAATTCACTCTGGGGTAACAGAACATAAAATTAATCTATATGCCGATGATATTTTACTTTATTTAGAAAAGCCTGCTATTTCATTAGGGGAAGTATTTAACTTAATAACTAAATTCTCACAGTTATCAGACTATTCTATTAACTGGACAAAATCAACACTTCTACCTATTACAGAAAATTCATGGAACCCTGCAAGCCAGGACCCATACTACTCATTTCCTATAGGTAATTTAAAATACTTAGGCATAAAAATCTCACCTAAATTAACTGATTTAGTTCATTTAAATTTCACTCCACTTCTGGATAGCATTTATAGTGACTTGGAGCGCTGGAATAATCTTCCTATTTCTCTAATAGGACGAATAGCCACTATTAAAATGAAAGTTTTACCCAAAATAAACTATTTTTTCTCAATGATTCCATTTAAACCTACGGCTAACTGGTTCCAGTTGTTGGACTCAGCCGTTACAAAATTTTACTGGAAAAAAAAAGAAGCAAAGATTAGTCTATCTACTCTTCAGAAAAATAAATCCAAAGGAGGTCTAGAGGCACCAAATTTTATGCACTATTATATAGCCAACCAGCTACAATATATTATTTTATGGGCACAACCCAATAGAGATACTAACTGTTGGCTGGAACTAGAACAGAAGGATTGTAATAACCTCAGACTCCTAGATTTACTCTTTATTACAACATCGATTAAGCGCCATAACTGCTTTAAAAATCCAATGATTTCCGCCACCCTGACTGCCTGGTGGAAGGCACTAGAAATGACAAAAGCCAAAGTGGAGCCCAGCGGGCTTTCTCCCCTATGGCATAACCCCGACTTTCAAATTAACAACCAATCGTTTTATTTGAATGTGTGGGAGCAGAAAGGAATTACACATCTCCACCATCTCTTCTCAGATAATATGTTTATATCATATACATCCTTGCTCCAAAAATATAAAATAAAAAACGGAAACTTTTTACATTATTTGCAAGTTAAAAGTATGATAAAGAAACAAATTCCAACACTCCAGGGTACGCTCCAACCGCCTGTTTTAGCTAAAGATATTACCAAGCTTTCTCCAACAACAACAAAAAAACTCTCAAAAATATATAAGTTACTTTCATATACTGATAAAACGTCTTTACCCATCTCAAAATGGGAAACAGACTTGTCTATAGCTCCGGAATCTGTCTTTTGGATTCAAGTTTGTGAAAATGTTTTTAAAATGACAAAACACACAAATTTACAACTTATCCAATATAAAATTATTCACAGAACATACATTACTCAATATATGATGAAGAAAATGGGACTCTCAGACTCCGACATTTGTCTCCAGTGTTTACAAAACACTACAGACACTTATTTTCATGCTTTATGGTTATGTACTCCGGTTATGTGTTTCTGGACTAAAGTCTTAGAAAAACTTTCCGCTGTCTTGGACTGTAGGATACCGTTCTCTCCAAACTTGTGTTTGCTAGGTGACTTAACAACAATTGACTTACCACATAAACAATTTCAATCTATACTTGTAGCCCTTACTATCGCAAAAAAAACAATTCTTGTTAACTGGAAAAATAAACAAACTTTGAATATCGACCAATGGTCTAACCTCCTCATAAATCATATTTTAATGGAAAAAATATCTGCCTCAAATAAAAACCAAATGTCAAAATTTAAAGAAACATGGTCTACGTATATAGAATTTTTTAACCTAAACTTGGATTTTAATTCTGCCTGTTAGCGAGAGCCACAGCAGCGTTATAACTGGCATTGATGTTTCTGTATTAGGCAATTTGTAACTAATGGTTGTGTTTCCATAGTCAGGAACCCGGCTGCTGCCAGCGGGATCGAGCGGATTCACCTCCGATGGGCACCAGGGGTTGATATTCGGATTCACGGCATGCCAGTGGGTTAATTCTGTGGGTGCTGTCCCCCCTGGCGGGGAGTGGGCGGGTCTGCCCCTCTGTTGGCTGCTGGGTGGCGGCTGCGTCTTGGCCGTTCCCTGGGTCTCTTGGGGGGTGCTGCGTTGCGGGGCTTTCCCTGGTGTCGGGGGCGGCGCCGTTCCGGCGCGGTCCGTCGCTCTGGGCCCGGCGACGCGGTTCGGGGCCTGTGGGCCGCCGGGGTGCCCGGTGGTTCCCTCTCCCCTCCCCCTTCCTCCCCCTTGCTGCCTCTCCCTCCTCGCCTCTCCCCGCCCGTCCTCCGCCTCCCTGTCCCCTCTCCCTCGTCGCCCTTCCTCCTCCTCTCCCCCTCTCCTTGCGTCCCTGCCGCTGCCCCCTGCCCTTCTTGTCGTCCCCTTCCCTCCTCCCTTCCCCTTCCCCGGTACGCCTTCCTTCCCCTCCCCTGGGCCGGGGGCTCCATCCATGGCCCGGGTCTCGGTGCTATGGGGGCCGGCGGGGGTGGCTGGGGTTTGGTGTCGTGCCCGCCCCGCTCCGGTGGGCGTCCTGACACCTCGGGCGGGACCCAGTATCCGGGGGGCGAGCCCTATCGCCCCGCCGGACGGGTCCCATATGCCCGCCGGGGTCCTGGTGGGGTGGGTGGGGGCTTGGTGGGCCGGTGCGCCTCCTGCCCCCGCCCGGTTGGGGGGGGCCCCGCTGGTCACACCTCTTAACTCACTACACTAGGTTTGCACAATACACTTTTATAGACATATAGGGCACATAACACACTTTGGGGGGTGGGGTAGGGTGGAAACACCGTCTTCACCCTACAACTCCCCTCCAATTTTAATACACCACACAACTTGTGGGTGGGGGGGGGGGCTTGGGGGCTTGTGGGGGTGCCATCGGTTGGGGGCCGCAGTATAGAGCAGTGCTGCGGTCCCCTGTCCGTGTCGCCACCCCCCCCCCCCCCCCCCGCCCTATCTATTTTTTTTAATGCACCACATACACTCAGCAACATGCTTGGGTGGCGGGTGGATCGGAGCGTGGGAATATCATTTCCATCGGCTCCGGTTCACCTGCTCCTAATTTTAATGCACCACACACACACACTTGTATATACACTGGGTGGGGTCACATTCACGGTTTAGGGGTAGAGTTCGCCAGTCCGCGAGCTGGCGGACTCAGTAACAGGGGTTAATTTTCACAAAGAACGCTGGGGTGACGACCGGGGCCTTCCCCCGCTGGGCCTGGGGTTCGGGGGTGTCGGCCGCCCTCCGGTGCCCCCATCTCCCCCTTCTGCCCCCGGTGTTCCGTCCTTCCACACGGCGGGGGGTGGGGTGGGCGCGGCTGCCCTCTCCGCTCCGCTGTCCGGCCCCTCTTCGGCGCCGGTGCCTGGGTGCGGGTGGTCCCCGGGGGCTGGGGGTCGGGGGTTGGGGGGCTGCCGGTTGGTCGGGGTGGGGTCGGGGGGGGGGGCGGCTTTGTTGGGGGGGGGGCGGTGGTGGGGGTTGCGGGGTGGGGGGGTGCTGGGGGCATGGGGGCGGCTGGGGCTGGGTTGGGGTGGGTGGCGGGGGGTGGATGGGGGGCGGGGGGTGGTGGGGGGGCGGGGGTTGGGGGCCGGTGGGGTGCCTGGTGGGCCTGCAGTGCCCCGTCCTGCTGCGTTGGGCCGGGGGCGCGGGCCGTGTTGGGGCGGGGGGCGCTCCTGCTCCTGGGTTTGCTCTCCGGCCAGTGGCCCTGGTGGGGCCCGGGGGTCGTCCTTTGGCGCTGCCGCGGCCTGGGGGGCCCTGAGGTGTTGCGCTTGCTCTGTTCCGGCGGGGGTCGACGGCTCCCCTCTTTGGTGGAGATTTTCATGCATGCCAGATCCACCACACCAGCATCTACCGAAACTCAGACACAATCTGTTTCCTCCTCAGGTTATTGAATCGGTGGAGGCTGGTGTCTCGGATCTCACGCGGCTTCGTCTGTCCTTCCTTCCTTTTCTCGGTCTCTCCGTTGGTCTCTTGAGGCCTCCCTGACTTTATGTTTTTTGGATTTGTTGGGGTCTGGATGTTTCTTGGGCTGGGGAGGAGTTCTGGTGGGGGGTGTCTGGTCGGTGCTGGATTTCACCTTCCTTGGTTATCTTCGGTCCCCTCGGGTCTCCTGGTGTTCGATTTAGGTGAACGGTATAAGATTTTTTTTTTTCTAATAGGTTTTCTGGTGAGCTAACAAACACACGCACGCACGCACGCACACACACATACTCACCCACACACACAAAAAAAAAAAAAAAAAGTATGTATGTATGTATGTATATATGTATATATGTATGTATATATGTGTATATATATATATATATATATTTAAAAAAAAAAAAAAAAAAAAAAAAAAAAGAGCAATGATGATGACATTTCCGAATGAACAATACTGAGCTCTTAAAAAAAAAAAAAAGAGAAAAAAAAAAAAGAAAAAAAAAAGTGATTAATATTATACAACTTGAGTCTTGAACTAGTCCACCTTAACTCAGCCCCCTTTCATCCTATACGGTTAAAGAGTCTTTGATATGTCTTCACTGTATATGACTATAAGCTACATATTAATTATATATCGCAGGGCACACAGAGACAAACAACCATCCACACCTACAATCACACCTATGGACAATTTTTGGAGTGTTCAATTAACCTGCCATGCATGTCATTGGAATATATACATATATATATATATATATATATACATATATATATATATATATATATATATATATATATATATATATATAGAGAGAGAGAGAGAGAGAGAGAGAGAGAGAGAGAGAGAGAGAGAGAGAGAGAGAGAGAGAGAGAGAGAGAGAGATTGGACAATACCATCTGGTGACACAGACAGCCTCTGCATGTCATCTAAATGCTTATATTTTGTTATTATTATTTACACAAATACACACCCACACACCCACACACACAGCTTCCATCATTGAGAGGATACATCAGCCCTGCACTGGCTTCAACACATTAGACCCCAAGGGTCTCTAACAGATCCCTTCCATTGAAATTGATTTGTTTTGCATTGATTGTTCTCTGCACGAACTGTATATCAATTGTATGTTATTTGCTATCATAAAAATGTTCACTCCCATTTCTCCATATCTGCTTTAGGCAAAACATCTCCCCCAAAAAGTATGGCAATTTTCCTGCTTAGAAAAAAGGAAACACACTGAGAAAAATTTAATCATCCACAAATCTCCGTGTTCAAAAGAAAGTATGAGGAAACTTTCTGCAAAAGCTTCACCTTTCCCTTTTCTTTTCTCCACTTGTCCTCCATACTTGCCTTCCATTATCCTTTTATTCTAATAATTCTAATTAAGTTCAGACAACTAAACATGCCAGCTCTAACAGCAGCATATAGATATGAGGAAATTGGTTAATTTGCACGATAATAAATGCAGGTTTAAGCCCATATAAAGCCTATTAACATTTGAATGATACAAGGGTTTTATCTCAAAAGTGGGTGCTTATCCAGGGAGGTTTCAGAATGGATGTGCAGAGAACCACAGCCATAGCTGCCTCTATGCATCCCTCATTACGTTTCCATCCAACTTTATTGCAAATGTCAATGTAATCTAGGGAAAATCAGAAAAAGACAATTTGATCTTTTGCCTAATTCACTGGTTGGTAATGATTGTGTTGGCAATGGGGAAGAACATCTGACTAAATAGTATGTGAATGTTAATGACATACAGAAATTAATTTAATGATATGTAAACTTGTGTTGTTTATTTTTATTTTTTTTATATATCTTTTTTTTTTACAAAACTCAGAACAGGAATATTTTTAAGTGTATGAATACATATTTACAGAATATTGTGAACATTAATATTTACTGGTTTTGATCACAATAGAAAATAAACTATTAACAATTTTTTTTTTATAAACTTTATAAAAAAAATGTAGCATAGGAAATAATGAACTACAGGTAGTCCTCTAGTTACGAACATCCAAGTTATGAACATTCACAGATACGAACAAAGGCTGTGTTTTGCATGCAAGTTAATATATAAATGCACGCCACATCATACATTATGGTACAGTATTGTACTGTAGTGCCCCTCTCTGCCACAACCCCGCCGAGCAGCACTGCACCATTTGCGCATTTCAACTACCTCTCTGTCCGCCGATGAACGGCACAAGAGCCACTTCGCACGCACTCTTCATGAAATTCAATTCATTCATTTATTTGTATAGCACTTTTCATACAAAAAAAAAAATGCAACTCAAAGTGTTTTACTTACATAGTTTAAAAACAAATCCCCCAGCCCATCACCATTAAAAAAAAAAGAAGTGCATACACAAACATTGAAAACACAACAGATGATCTAAGGCTCAGCACAGGGCAACCTCGCAATGAAAACACTATCTCAGGGAGCCCTCCTTGCAGGAGAGGGCCAAAAGCTGCAGCTGCAGACCCAACCCCATCTTCTGCCGCAGAGGGCTCCCTCTGAGGAAACACTGGAAATGTAAGATTACCAGGCTATAATAATTTTTAAGAACATAAGACCAATCTAAAACTATAAAAAGGAAATACTAAATGAATAAAAATGAAATACTAAAATAATAAAAAGGAGAGGAATAATAATATAAAATGCTAAATGTTCAAGATTTAATTTAACATAAAAAAAAAGCTAAGATAAAAAAAATACAATAAAATTTAATAAATCTTAAGTAAAATCTACATTAAAAAGGTGTGTCTTGAGCCTGTTCTTAAAAATATGGACATTCATTCTCTGCAGCCCTGAGGTTCTCCAGCAGGCTATTCCACAGACGGGGGCCATAAAACTAGAACGATGCCTCCCCATATGTGTGTGTCCAGACTCTTAGAATAATTAAAAGGTCGGCCCAAAACCATTAAGACACTTATAAAGCAATAATAATACCTTAAAATGTAATTGAAGCGCACAGGGAGCAAATGCAAATATTTAAAAAATGGTGTAATATGCTCTCGTCTTCCAGTCTTAGTCAGGACATGTGCTGCCGAATTCTGCAGTAATTGTAGATGTGAAATGTTCTTGATATTGGTGCCACACTGTGAGTACATTTCAGAGGCTCTCCTGGAGGATATTCATTAAAAGCAGCCCTCAGTTGTCTTCTTTATCAGCGTAGTAGCAAAACGTACAATATCTCTTCATCTTCAAAATCAATTCAATCTGACTCGACGGTCGCCATCTTGACTTGTTTTACGCACCAATCACAATTCATGTGCACTTCAGGACCGTTAGACCCAATACGTAATACTTTCCACTTCAGCCTTACATAAACTCAACTCAATAACTCCTCCACCATCTATGTACAGTAAGCATATTTATTTTGTTTTTATTGCATTGTACTGTGTACAAATTTGATGTACTGTGAGGAAAAGTGGTTGTACTGTGTAAAAAGTATATATAAGGTGTATATTTCATTGTTTATTTTACATATTTTATTTAAAAAAATAATTTGATCAAATTTAATTTTGAAACAAAAAAAACAATGATGATTCGATTTACAGACAAATTCGACTTACAAACAACCTCTTGGAACCCATTGTGTTCGCAAGTTGAGGACTACCTGTACTATGTGCATGAACAAGAGTTGTCATAAGCAATACAGATTTTACTACCCAACATTATTAAAGGATGTTAATTAAGGTATGTGTGTGGGGGGGTGTGTGTGTGGTTGTGTATGTGCGTGCATGCGTGCGCGCGTGTGTGTGGTGTAAAGCTTAATTTGCAATATATATATTTTTATGGACTGCAGTGAACAAAAATCAAATACCTGCATGAAGTTAAATGTAATATGATATATTGATTCGTAGTGTGTTCAGCTGTGCATGTATGTAAGTGCTTTCAGCCAAATAAAAACAAACTTAGACAGCAAGTGTAAGAGACTGACGCAACACGAACATTAACAAGAGTTAAGAGTGCAGGCTGTGAAGCCTATACGTAACGTTCCAAAAAGTTCACCACGCAACTTTGACAAACATACAAAACTCAATACGAGTGCGATGAAGAACATCAAGGAGAAAGCAAAGCAACAAGCTTGTGGCAATCAGAGCAAGATACGTTCCGCATGCCAGAAGGTGACACGGACAGATTCTCTCTGCCTGTATGCTGCACAGAGAGGAGGGAGGGGACAGTTTTCCTTCAGCACGGATATTAAGGAATTCTATGCGTGTTCTATTCGTATTGGGAAAAAAATAAATTATCCGTATCGGATACTCATGTTGTACTAATATCTGGCTCACCCCGAGTGCTTAGCATCAATATCGTTGACTACTCAAGACTTAAGTACTCATACTGGTATAGGACGGTCTGAAAAAAAGTTGTATCGAACATCCTTTGTTCATTGCACCTGATTATATTTATACTTAATACTGCGTTACTGACCAAACATATCATACGCATGACAAAATACATAGTCTAATGAAAAACTCTCTGTGTGCACTAACGTTGCACGGAATACCTGTACCAGTATCATACCTCGATGTTTCTGCGTCACAAACCGCTCGGTATCCTTTTTTCAGCACTGGTATCTAAAAATATATGGCTTCAAGCACTGAAGCGCTCGCTGCCCATCCACTCCTGGTAGCGAAGCGTCATATGGAGCTTTTTTTGCTTACATGGCAGACAGCCAAGGCAAGCCAACTGACATGACAAAGCCTGTCTGTAAGGCTTTTTTTTTTTAAGTTACTGTGGCTCGAGGCAAGAACACGTTCAATATGGCTAAGCACCTTGTTGCTAATGGGTGTTATGCCCTGTAAATAATTGTATGTGCTGCCGCGGGAGCACGCACGGCGCACGCATTGAGTGGAAGCCACGTGACTGCGCCACTACCTACGCATGTTTTCAATAAACACGTGAAGAACACACGTGTGGTTTTCGATTTTCAGTTTTAGAAACGTTTTGTAACAAAATAAAAGTGTTTATCGTGGAGAAGCAGAAGAAGAGGCAACACTCGCATTCTGCAGTGGACTTGAGGTGCATTCAGTGAACAGCCACACAGTAGGAAATCATAGGTATGCAAAGCTCAGACGACTGACAGAGCGACAGGTTGTGACGCATTTTTGACACTTCCCTTTAAAAAAATAAGTCGAGTGTGAATTATTTTGTTCTCAATTTGTAGTATTTGATTATGCATCCGACTTGTTAGGAGCGGAATGGAGAAAATTAGAGACATGCATGCACACACAAGCAACTAATACATTGAGTCTTGGAGTGCCATTGTATCTACAACCGATGACATCAAATGTAGTCAAATACTGTACTTCAAGAATATGGCATGCAATGTGAACGCTCATACAGTATATACATAAATATATACAGTATGTATATACATTAAACATTACACATATATTGTGGCGGCCGTGGCTCAGGGTGTAGAGACGGTCGCTAAGTAACCAGAAGGTTGTCTGTTCGATCCCCGCTCTCCCCAAATCATATGTCGTTGTGTCCTTGGGCAAGGCACTTCACACACATTCCCTCCAGTGCTACTCAAGTGTACGGAAGGTGCGAATGTTTGGTGGTGGTCGGATGAGCCGTAAGCGCACACTGGCAGCCACGCTTCCGTTAGCCTGCCTGTGGCTCTGTAAAGCACCTTTGAGTGTCTAGAAAAGCGCTATATAAAAACAATGCATTATTATTAACATGTATACGTCCTACTATTTTGAATTAATAAAAAATAAACATAATTTGAAGTTCTTTTGTCAGTTTTCATTTTGCTGCTTTTTTTCTGATGTTTTAGACATTTGTCAAGGTACTGTTTCAGTACCGGTATTGAGGTATTTTATGCAGGTATAGTATCAATGTCGAAATGTTCGTATCGTGACAACACTAGTGAGCACCCTCGCAAGCCTATGCCGCTCAGTGAGACACTTGCTTAAAACATGATGAAGCTAAACACATTCCCTCTTCACCCACTTGATGGTGGGAACTAGTTTACTTCTCGAGCCGTCATTACCATAACAATAGTGAGAAGACAGCTGAACGTGTTTGGTCAAAGGTATTTTAATTACCAGTTAGAAAGTTGGCTGGCTGTGCATGAGCTTCTTCGAGATCTTTATTTTCTTTATTCTCCTCTGGTTTACCCTGCCTCACAAACACACATAGGTGTACAGCCCATTGCACAAGGTCTACTGGAGCCACGGTCTCGACGAACAATGTTCCATTCAGCTCTTTATGAATAATTAGGGGATGAGTGCTGGGAGAGGCGGACACAGATGTATTCAGTGAGAATAGCTTTAGCGATGGCTGTCTTAATGTGATACAGAAATGCCAGAGGAGCTTATGGTCGTTTGTGACATTATTTAAATAGAACACTTACAAAAATGTGTAAACATGGGCAAATCCTCCGTCAGTGTGCTGTAGCATCTTAAAACATAACTAAATGATAAATTAAGTTGATCAATTGCGAGAATTTGAAAATGTTATTGTAGGAACGGAATTGACAACATTCCAATGTGTGTTTTCACTATATGTGTGTATGTGTACTAGGGCTGGGCGATATAAACGGTATATTCAATATAAGGTATACATTTTGCCGAAGGTAGAGATTTTGACTGATGCTAGGCATGCTCAGAGCTGCATTGAAAAAACGAATGTTCACAAAATCAAAGCCTTTCTCCCCAATTTGTTTTAAAGTAATATAAAATAATTTTCCTGTTTTAGTGCAGACAAATCTTGTTACAGTAAAATATTTTGCTGCTATATGTTGATATGCTGTCATTCTTTACGTCATCTGAAATTATGCTTTGCAAGTTGAGACATAAATAAATAAATTAAATTAAATTAATTAATTAATAAATAAATAAATAAATAAATAAAACAATTCAGTTCAGTTCATCTTTGCTTTGAGTTGCAAGCATAAACGTGAGATATGAGTGCTATATGATGGCAGTTAACGCCACGACAATCAGCAGTTTGGCAGATAGAATTAGTTAGCAATTGATCAAAAGATTAATTATGTCATTACTGCATGCTTTTACAGAGTACAATATTATTTTTCCCTAATTAAAATACACCTTACAAAAATTGTGTTAGCTTTTTGAGCTGGCTGGAACATATTAAGAACATTTACATTCATTTTAATAGGAAAAGATGATTTAAGGTACAAGTGTTGTGAGTTACGAGATTGGTCACAGAATAAATTAAACTTGTATCTCAAGGCACCCCTTGTTGTTTATCAGTGTATTAAAGTCAACATATTGTAATTGATTGACTTATGTGCATTTCTTTCTTCCAAAATAAAGTGGACAGGGCAGTGAAGTCTGTTTGATGGCGATTCATTGCAAACAAATATTTGCTTAAATAACTTTGCTATACATATAACAAGCCAACAATACCCTCATAATACATACAAACACTGTCTTTTGTGTGTACTGCGACACTACTAAACACATTCATGGTATCTCTTTTTTTAACCTTACAAAAAATTCATGTTTTTTTTTCTTTGAATTTTCCAGCATTCTTCTTATAACCTGCACACAGCTATTGCAGGAGGCATGTTTGCATTGTATCTGGGGATTGCTCTGATAACTTTTGATTAACCAATGACATTTAGGTCTTTCTATAGCATCGCTTAGGCAATCCGATGGAATTTTCTAATCGTGACATCAGGGAGCAATGGCCTCAGATTTTTGTGTGCTAAATGTGGATGCACGAGAATAAAGTGTGTGATCCCTTTGTCATTGATGAGTGATTTTCCAATTAATTTTGATCTCACATATGTACAGGATGCATCTGGAAATATTAATATGCCATTAATGTAACACACTAAGAGTCAGATTAGTCTTCTTTCTTTCTTTCTTTCTTTCTTTCTTTGCCACTACAGTGGTGCCTTGAGATCAATAATGGCTGTCCTAACGAGTAATTTTATAATTTACACATTACTACGTTGAAGCAGTCACATATTGTTACCTTAATCGTGCAAATATGCATTTAATCAAGATGCTGCTCAATGCTGGCGTGCAGACAACGGTCAGCCATGTAAAGCGAATGTGTCTTGGACCACATCTGTAGGTGGAGGAACCTGTGATGAGAACGATGGTGTTTGATGTGGTGTTGCCGACCCAAACTGATTCCAGTCTCTCGCTGAGAAAATTACCGAGAGGTGTTGAGCACCAGTTGGTTCAGTTTGAAGACAGAGTCCGAAGTGTTTGTTTCCTCTTGTTGAAAAGTGCAAATGTTTAATATTTAACAATAATTGAGATTTGTATTTATGAATTCACCAGTCGTAATCCAAATCATTCTGGGTGGGCTTTCTGTTTTTTGCTGATGGCTGGATACGTTTTTTCAGTGCCTCATTCCCAACTGTGTTGTTGATGGTTGGCGGAAAGATAGAAAAACATAGGAGGTACTTGATAACCATGAACTCCACATGCATCGGACAGTGTTTGCAAACCACCAGAGCATCCCGGCAATAAACCTTGTTGAACACAATCCACTAGTTTGTCCACTCAGTTTTCTGTTAGCCGCTCTCTTTTTAAGGAGTCCTGTGTTTCTGCAAAAACAAACACAGCATAAATTGACATCATGCTAGTGAACCCTCTGCAGCCGTTTATATTGCCTTTTAATTGTTCAGTAAACGTACATTTGGTGTGATACTTGAGGGTTCCCCATTAGACTAGCCACCCCTACCATCTCATTTGCCTCCCTTCTGCTTCCTCCGACACGGAATCTCCTCTCTGAGGGAGGAAGGAAATGGAAGTCAAGTCCATTGTTGTTGCAGTCGACGGCCAAATTACACAGTCCTATGATTCTGAAGCGTTTCGAGCGAACCAGATTGCGGCACATAATTCTGATTATGTGAAATAGAATTGGATTGTAGATGTGTTTGGATCAAGGTTATTTTAGTTAACGAAAACTAACGAAATAAACTAAAATCAAAAAAAATATTTTCATTAACAATATAAAATAAAAATGATCAATCAATAAATAAATAAATAAATAAATAATAATAATAAATGCTAAAAAAAAAAACGAAAACTAACTGAAACTACATTTTACGTTTCCAAAACGAAAATGTTCTTTGTTTTAGTCTATGGTAATTAATTTAATAAGTTTGGGCAGTTCGTCCACAGTATCGCTCAGTTTCTAGACTCCAATTTTAGATTTGGCAGAGTCATCTTTTGTTGAATTACAGTTATAATTCTTTAATTTAAAAAAAAATCATCCTGTATATGTCATTAAGCATATAATTTATACATGGATTTAAGGCAAGTTGTAAAATGTCTGAAGTCCTCTTGTTTATGTTTAACAAATTTAAAAACATCATAAATCATGCTGTTTCTACTAAGTACTGTCTCAAAAGTTCTCTAATTTCGATACTGTAAATGTATAGGATCGTATGTCAAGAAACGTTTCTTGGGAGGAGTAATATGGCGACCTCGCAGCTTCTAAAGTCTTGGCCTATTGGCTATTCAGATCAGATGCTTCTTCATCTACGCTTTCCGTTAACTCCCTGTGGCAGCGCTACAGCGTCACTCCAGACTTGGCATATGCAGGTAGTCCAGAACTTACAAACACAATGGGTTCCGAGAGGTTGTTTGTAAGTTGAATTTGTTTGTAAATTGAATCACATAAAATTTTGTTTCAAAATTTAAAAAATATATAATAAAATAATGGAAATAAATAAATAAATAAATAAACATTAAATTATATACTTTATACTATAGATACTTTCTATACAGTACATAAATTAAATTGAAAAAGCACATTAAATTACATCATCCATCCATCATCTATTATCTGAACCACTTTCCCTCACTGTACATTAAAAATGTACACAGTACAATGCCATCAAAACAAAATAAATAGGCTTAACTGTACATAGATGGTGGAGGAGTTATTGAGTTGAGTTTAGGTAAGGCTGAAATGGAAAGTATTACGTATTGGGTCTAACGGTCTCAGGAAACAATGTTTTCCGACTGTTCCTGAAGTGCACATGATTTGTGATTGGTGCCGAGTCAGATTGAATTGATTTCAAAGCTGAAGAGATATTTTACGTTTTGCTACTACGCCGATAATGAAGATGGCTGAGGGCTGCTTTTCATGAATATCCTCCAGGAGAGCCTCTAAAATGTACTTACAGTGTGGCGCCAATATCGAGTGCATGAAGAGTGTGTGCACCGTGGTCGGCCACTGGCGGTGCTGCTCGGCGGAGTTGAGGCAGAGAGGGGCACTACAGTACAATACTGTCCCATAATGTATGATATGGCTTTTATGGACATCGGTCAGCATTTGTGTTTATCTGCGAATGTTCCCAACTTGGATGTTAGTAACTAGAGGACTAACTGTATATTACAGCCGTTAAACATCCTTAGCGTCTTCTTTTGGACACTCGCATGTCTTGAAACGTTTCTGTCTGTACAAGATTTGTTTGAGGAACGAAGCCGGCTTTGCTTCTGTGTGAACAGGGCCTTATTGTGGCCAACCTAAACAACACCTGTGCAATAACCATGCTGTCTAATCAGCATCTTGATATGCCACACCTGTGAGGTAAAATAGATTACCTTGACAAAGGAGGCATGCTCACCACCTCATATCAAGGCCCCGTCCACACAAACTGCAATTTCAATGTACCCTCACAAGTTTCTTACCGTTTAGGCCGTTCATCCACACGATGGCGCGGTTTTGGAGCTTGAAACCGATCACTTTTGAAACCGGGCTCCAGAGTGGAAAGATATCAAATACTCCTCCAGTGATGACGCATTGTCGCAGATTGATGATGTCAGTCTGTCAACAACGATGACGGATAGCCGTGTCGTAGTCGTTTTGCGCAGCCTCCTTAGCTTGATTATGCTTTTGCAGCAAAATATTTTGCTTCTTTATTCCCACGTTCAACAAGCGGTGTTGTACTTGAATCACCCGCCATTGTCACTTCTCCTGTGTTTGTCTTTTTCATGTTGTTTTGATACATGCAACGCCATGTTTGTTCTGTAGATTGCAATAAAGTTAGGAAAAAAAGTGTTCGTCTTCTTCGCTGATTCTACTTCTACGCTTTGCGTTAACTCCCTGTGGCTGCACTAAAGCGCCACCCGAGACTTGAAATATCTATTACAGCTGTTAAACGTCCTCAGTGTCACACGCAAGTCTTGAAATGCTTCTGTGTGTACCAGATTTGCTTGAGGAACGAAGACGGCTTTGCTTCCATCTGGACGGGGCCTTAGACAGCTCTGTGAACAATATTTGAAGAAAATGGTGTTTTGTTTGTGTAGAAAAAGTTTTAGATCTTTGACTCCAGCTCACCTAAAAATGGGAGCAAATACAAACGTGTTGCATTCATAATTTTGTTCGGTATAGTTGGACTCAAAATGTCACTGATGTTCTCATGAAAAAAAGCAGAAATCACTGTGGCATCACAACATAGTGGGGACACTGTGTTTGCCTTTGCTGCCATTTTGTGGCAGATAGATATTCAGAAGCGATAATAGTACTTCATGTGAATTTCTTGGTGCAATGAGGCATTTGAAAGGTTACAATCTTCAAGTACAAGCACAGAAACATACATATGCATATTCCTGTGTACTCTATAGTTTGGCACGTGAAATATATCCAATGGGAACTTGTTCTAAACTGCATTCCATTAATGATACAAGATCTCCTGCCAATTTCCAGCCATCCCAGTGCCCATAAAAAAAAAATCACAAAGCCAATAACTCCCTCGAGGGTAATAACTTGTGCTTAATGGTATTGTGCCTGCATTATTGTGAGCCACAATCTGCTGTAATGCAGGTGCATCACAAATCTCTCATATTTCCCTCAAGTCTTTACACACACCCTCACCTCTATTCCCTTCCAACCCCTCTCCCTAATTGTGGACCTTATTTCCAAAGGATTCGCCGTTTTTCAGTTTGGCTCCCTAAGGTATTGAAAGATGGGGGCAGAAGGCGTGTGAAGTGAAGTCAGTTTGAACAACCCAAATTATTTTTGGCAATCTGTCCCGTGCCCGTCCTATAAAATGAGTTTTAATGAGTGCCTGCTCTTTTAAGCCTTGTTTGTTCATTAATCAATTTGTATGCCATGCCAGCAGATGGCAGTAAAGATAAGGTACCTCTTGGGATTTAGCTAATAGGGTAATATAACTGTGAGGATAATTAATGTCAGATGCATCCCCAGATGCAAGTAGGTGACCTCTGTCATTACTTGCCAGTTAGGGTATTGTTGCACTTGCTCCTCAACTCCCATGCTGATGAAAGGGCAGGATTTGCATGTCGTACAGGTGTAATGACACGACACAAACACGGGTCACACATTGCATGCAATATGCAGGCTTCTGTTTAGAAAACTTCCATGGCACTGGGGGTAGCGTGGTGGAGATGGTAGGGGTGGGGTTTTGTCAGTCTTGCTAAGGAAGGCCCGTTATACAGATGTGTATATACTGATACAATATTATATGTCCTGCTTTGTT